>NW_024344378.1:57262342-57749431 GCF_902729225.1 Pteropus medius | reverse complement strand
GGCACAGCCCCTGCGGTCTGATAAGAATCACTATAATAATAGGGGCTGCGGGTTCAGAGGAGATCCAGGCGATGCCACCCTTGGTCTAACACTCACTATAATCGGGTTGGCAGGCCAGCCACTGTCTTAAGTGTTCCTTACATCTGAAGAAGGGCCCAGTTGAGACCCTCATAGTAAAGGTCTTACAGCATCCATGGCCTCACCTATCCTTACCCTAAAGCTTAACAATAGATTGTCCCCTGCAGCTTGACCCAGAGCTTGTAACATCTCCTGCCATAGAAAGTTGCCCCGGAACTCATGATTAATGCCCTTATGCTTACTGATCATAATCTTTATGGTCTAGCATTCTGTCCAGACTACTCTCATCTTTGTTCTGGGTTGCTAATACCACTGTGGGACTACATTGCCAGAGGGAAGGCTTAGTGAAGCATAACAGACCCCTGGAACCATCATGAAGCCTCTGGAATAACGCCCAGATTTCTCCTTAAATACCCTAAGCTAGACTGAGAAAGTAAGGCAGTTCTGAAGGTGTTAACCTGCTGCCTTCTCAGATCACCGGTACTCTGAAAATAAACGCTTATTCTAAATATCCCAACTCCTGTATGAGTCTGTTTGCTGAGCAGTGCAGGCAGCCGGAGCCCCGGACTCAGTTGCCCTCGGGTTACACATATAGTAACCTTAGAGGGCGTAGTCTTATTAGTCCAATTGAAAAAAGTGAGCCTAGAGTACTGAAGTAAATTGTCCCAAGTAGCACACAGCAGGAGCGTGGAGAGCTGCTTTAGAATCTAGATGGTGGGGCTGGAGAATCTGCACTCTGCCCGCCTCATTATTTTGCCTACTAAGGTGGCGAAAGAAAACACTTAAGAGCCATATGGCCCGCGAGGCTGACGGGCAGGCTTCATGGGGCCCGGGATAGGGTAGGGGACTACGCCCTGGGATTTGGGAGGCTCCCTGGAGCAGGGGTCACAGCCGGTCCTGGAACCCGCAGCTTCACCCGCAGAGGAGCTTCAGCAGGTGAGGCGCATCCTTAGATGGGTGCGTGCCCAGGTAGCCCTCTATCAGACGCGGGCGGAGAACGCTCCGGTTCTGCCCTCCTGAAAGGGGTGGCCATAGCACCGCACCCCGCCCCTCCCGCAGCCGCAGGGAGTCCAAGGCGCCCGCCCCGCTCGGAGCCCTGTGGTTTCCGGGAGCGCCCGCTCTGCTCCGCGTCCCTCCTGGGCTAAGGCCGGAACCAGGGCGGGGAGGAGCTGTGCCCTCTCGGCGCTGGATCTGTTCTTCCGCTGTCCACAGCCTTAGGGCCAGAGTGCGACGAAGGATAGGCGCCCCCGCGCCTGCCTTCGGCCCCGCGCCGCGCTTTAATACTCAGCCCTAAGGCAGCGGTGGAAGGCGCGGAGACGCGGGAGACTGAGCCCCCGGCCGCGCCCCGACGGCCAGCCGGAGCAGCCCTATGGCCGGTAAGTGCCCTCGCCTCCCCACCTTCGCTCCAGCACTGCGCCCAGCCTCTTGGCTACTATCCTGAGCTCCGCCGGCACCCGCTGGGGCGTAGCCCGGGCACTGGCAGCTCCCGGCTCCTAGAGGGACGCGCTGAGTGGAATGGAGAGGAAAGCCAGCTCCTCGCAGACGCTTACGGATCAGGAGATGTGGGGTCTCGCCATGTCATCACCCCACCAGGTCCAGAGCCCAGAAGCCCCAACTCCGCACATGACCCAAGGAGGCCCTTTCTTTGCCCAGATTTGGCAGCGGGCAGATGCCTGGTACCCAGCCTCTGAGCACTCAGGGGGCGCTGGGTAGAGCCTCTCAGCTTTCCGCAAATGTGGGGGTTAGGTGCCAGCAGCAAAGGGTCTGTGTGTCTGTTGCTCACACCTGCCGCCCCTATCCTTGTCCACAGCGCCTCCCACCGACTCCCCTAAGTGGCTCACCTTAGTAGAGGGTTGAGGAAAGGCCTGGGTTTTAGAGAAAGTTGCAGAATTCAAAAATGAGTCCAGCCTGTCAGCAGGTTCCACGATTCCAAAGAATAGGATTCTGAATGCCACCCAGGGCATCATCCCTTCCTGTGCTTTCCCTAAGTGTGTAGTGCCCACACCCAGCTCACTCACAAGCCTGAAGAGGAGCCCAGGGAAAATGGAGGTTCCGATAAGAGAAGGTTTAATTTCTACTCAGAAGCGCAAGGAAATGGCTCATTTCAGCCAGAATCCCAAGTGCAGGGCCAGCTTCTTCCCAAGGGAAACCAGAGGGTGCTGTCCAAGGCAATAGGATCCCAAGGGAAATGGCTTTTCAGATGATACCCAGCAGAGCCCAGCCAGCAGCCTCCTCTCCAGCAGACCCAAGAAGTCTGCTTCTGTGTCGCTCCTGGGGTCCAACTCAGGGAGGGGGGTTGCTGCCCAAATTCTGCCCCCAGCTGGCCACTTGTGTGAAGGAGAGTGACTTTTCCCAGGCATCACAGTCCTGGTGGTCTCCGCTCCCAGAGCAGGTGGCCCTGGTGATCGGGGGCACTCTTGGGGGGCTGCTACTGCTGCTGCTGTTGATTTGGGTGAGCTGCTGTCTCTGGAAGAGGCTTTGTGCCAAGTTCACCTATGAGGAGCTGCCGGGGACAACAGCTGCCTCCAGCCTACAGGAGGACAAGCTCTGCCGGCTGCATGCTGGGACTCAGACAAGCAGGTGAGGCAGGATGTGGGGCCCAGCGAGCTCCTGGCCTTGCTTAGGGCCCTCCCTGTGGCATTTCCCTTGAAGTGGGGCGGGAAGGAAAGGTTTGTTTATGAAGTGCAGACTCTGTGCTGTCACCAGGCTGGAAGTTATCACATAGAAACCCTAGAATCCTCGCCAGAGCCATGAGACAAGCATTATGAAGCACATTGTCCAGCTGAAGAAAGTGAGGCTCAGAGGACATAAGTAGTAAGTGGGAAAACAGGCATTCAGACCCAGGCAGGCTGACTCCAGAGGCTGTGCTTCTTCTTCAATTAGCCATTGCTATGGGCGCACAGAGGTGTTGGCTCTGGTTAGCTTGTATGTGAATCCCAGCATGGGGCAGGGGGGGGGGGGGGCAAGTGCAGTGGCCTGAGTACCTTAGAGACCAGAAAAATGGTGTATCTTACATCTCTCCTTTCTTCCTCCAACCCCTGGCACTCGACACCTCTGAGCTGAGCTTTCTGAGGCCACACCATTCACTTGCCACCTGTATGTTGTCTCTTTGCCTCTGGACAGGCCACCAGGTGTGCCATTTGTGGTGCCCCCTTCCTTCCAAAGCCGAGACTGGGTGCCCCTGCACAGCAGAGAGTGGGCCCAGGCACCACCAGACCCCTGCCTAGCTCCAAAGCTCCAGCCCCATTCCACTGGCAGCAACCGTGGTGAGTGTGCCTGCCAGGGCCTGCCCAAGGGTCAGGGTCTACTCAGGGCAGGGCAGATCAATCTGCTTTCATGAGCCTGGCTCCAGAACACAGCTTGGATGGGCCCAGGGATGCCAGAGTTGGTCAGTGTTCAGTCTTTCCAAGTACTTCAGTTTACCAAGTGCCTGCGGCACCCCAGCCCAGGCCAGATATGGCCTCATGTACCATTTTGGAGTTAGACTTCACCATGCCTCTTTTGGTAGAGGGACTGTCTCCCAATTTTACAATTTATAAACTGAGGTTCAGAAGGTTAACTATGCCTTGCCCAAGGTCACAAAGGCAGTAAACAACAGAACCTGTGCTGAATCCTTTTCCAGGATCAGGAGGTGGCTGATCCAGAGGGCAGAATGGTAGGAAGTGGGTGCATAGCTTTCTGCTCACCTCTTTATTCTGAAGGCCTTTCAAGAGACCTTCCCAGGAACTACCAAGTTTCTAGCTTGGCCTTTCTAATTTGAAGAGGAAGAAAAGAGGCAACATTTTATCACTGAGATGCCACAGAAAGTGGCCAGACCAGGTGCTGGGCTCTGTGACCCCAAAGCAGGCCCTGACCTCTGGGTACGGGGATTGATCACAGAAGATGGGAGTTGAGTAAATACTGTGGCCTCTGCTAGGGGCCCCAGCGAGCTCCTGGGAAAAGCAGCCCTGGATGTACAATGCCTTAGTGCTGAGAAGGCCTCCTGGAGGAACTAAAGTAGAGAGAGAGACTGTGTTTAGACTGCAGAGGAAAGTTGGGGTGGATGTGGTCAGAAGAAGCAAGAAGCCACAGGAGAGGCCTAGTTGAGGCATAGCCAAGAAGTGATTGGCCAGGAGAGAGGCAGCGAAGCCCAGAGCTTGCTTGTCCCCCAGGCCCCTGTCTTCCGCTGGCCTGCCAGACCTCCCAGCCCCTGTATTGCAGGAGATGCCTGCGTGGTGGGGACCATCAACCCAGAGCTGTACAAGTTCCCAGAGGACAAGAGTGAGACCGACTTCCCTGAGGGCTGCCTGGGGCGACTGTGGTTCTCTGTGGAATACCAGCAGGAGGCCGAGCGGCTGTTGGTGGGCCTGATCAAGGCGCAGCACCTACAAGGCCCCTCGGAGACCTGCAGCCCCCTGGTGAAGCTCCACCTGCTGCCCGATGAGCGGCGCTTCCTCCAGTCTAAGACTAAACGCAAAACCGCCAACCCTCAGTTTGATGAGCACTTTATCTTCCAGGTACAGCCTCTGGAGCAGGCAGGGTCTGGGCAAGAGTAGGCATTATGCAAGAGAGCCACAGCCTCCTGTGCTAGCCAAGGTCCTGCAGCCTCCAGAATCCCCAGGCCTCAAGTCAGGGCCTACAAGAGCCCTGAACTCTGATGGCATGGGGAAAGGAGAGACTTGGAGGATAAGAGAGCAGAGGGCTGGGCTCCTCCTGTCCAAGATGTCTGGAGGAGAGTAAAAGAAAACACATTATTGAAGTGCCTACTGAATGCCAGTTTCTGGTCCATGGGGCATAGAAAAAGAACCCCAAAGCCCTGGAGCACTATGGGGTTTATGGCAAGGTTATACAAGGAATTCAGAGGGTAAAACCCCCAGGCCCCTTGAAATGAGGTCAGAAACTCACCTATCCTGTCAGAGGCCAGCACAGGACCTGAGAGCCATCCTAGGCAGGTGGTACATTCACTGCACGGTGGACCAGTTGGCATAGGGTCTGGAGGTATAAAAGCTATTGGGACACTGAGCCAAGCTCACAGTGGCCTTGGAGCCTCAGCAGGTGACTGAGGTTCTTATGGGAAACTAACCATCAAGAGCTGCTGAGAGGCCTTGGACAAACATTCTTAAGAGCTGAGCAGCAGGCTGGCTGGCAAGGTAAGGAGAGGTGGTCAGCATTCAGGAAGAGGCAAGAGCCCCAGTTCTTGCCTTCTTCCGGGGAAGAGAGCCGAGAAGAGGAGTGGCATGGGGCCCAGACGCCAGCTGTCCTGCTGGGTACAAGGCTATGAGAATTCACAGGTGAACCTGTTCTTGTCAGGACATCAAGACCAAGTTGTACGGGCTGGCTGACCAACATAGCCATGTGTCATGCCCTCATACTTATCTTTCTTTACCCTACCCTGACCCACTATTAACTTGATCCTGGCCTCTCTGTGCTTTAAAGAGAAAGGGGAAGAAATACAGGAAGAGAAGAAAATCAATATTAATTGGTCATTGGCTATAGGTCAGACACTGTGATTATCCCAGTGAGTAAGAACCATTATCCCATTTCACAGGTGAGGAGACTGAATCTCAGGGAGAACGGAATTGTGGTGCCCAACTCAGATAGCAGAGATGGGCAGGTTCCCTGGGCTCCAGTGGGAGACCTCTCACAGTTCTATGTGCAGGCAAATCATTGGGAGATCCTGTGAAACAGCAGATTCCACTTCATGGGTCTGGAGAAGCGCCCAAGGACCCATATTTATGACAAGGTCCAGAGGGTGGTGGATTGTGCCGATCCTCAGAGCACATTCTGCGTGGTGAGGCTCTGGCACACATTCCTACCTCCTGGGGGTACTGGTCCTGCTGCTATGAAGGGTGCCCAAAATGGCTGAGTTTGGGATATACAGGTCTTTGGTTGTGACACCCCTCACCAAAAGCTCCTGTGTCCAGAACAATGTGCCACACTATCCCATCTCTTGTCCCCACTCCTGACCCCAGCCCAGCCTTCATCTCCCCCAGGTGTCCGGCAAGAGCATCACTCAGAGGGTGCTGAGGTTCTCGGTGTACCATGTGGACAGGCAAAGGAAGCACCAGCTCCTGGGCCAGGTGCTGTTCCCCCTGAAGAACGAGACCCTGGCAGGCGACTGCCGGCATATTATCTGGAGAGACCTGGAGGCTGAGAACCTGGAGGTAAAGGCCAAAGTTACCAAACATATGCAACTGCGTGTCAGACTATCATGGGCAATCAGCAGGTGTGGCCCAGCACCTATTGGCCAGCGTTAGCCCTCAGCATACTGCCCACCACCCCTGCTCAGGGTGGTGGGCCTGGGTGGAGCTGCATGAGATAAAAGGGGTGTGTGAGATCACTCCTGGGCAAGGAGGGGCCACCTGAGATTCTTTTGCCCTGGAGGTCAGATTACCTGGAGCAACTTGAAAAATCCATGTTTGGATGCCCATCCAGATTAAACAGCTGTAAAAGGCAACATCCCAAATGGACCACCAGGGAAAATATTTACCTGCCTTCCCCCAGCTCACAAGAAAGACTATTCTGTGGCTCAGAATAGTTTGGCATTCCCCAGACCTGGGTTTGAATCTTCAACTCTGGTCCTCACTATTGTATGATCTTCAGTACCTTAGTGTCAACTCTCTAGACCGTAGTTTCTCCGTCTATAAAATGGCAGGTGGGCTTAAAGGAGGGAATGTGAGTATGTCATGTAGTACTCCATGCCTGACCACTGTGAGAAAGGAGGAAGACACTAGGGCTCCTCCAGCACCTGCCAGCATGACAGCGTGCCTTCCCCTTGGCCTTTCCAGCCTCCCTCAGAATTTGGCGACCTCCAATTCTGCCTCAGCTACAATGACTGCCTGAGCCGTCTGACAGTGGTCGTGCTACGAGCCAAGGGCCTCCAGCTCCAGGAAGACAGGAGTTTTGTCAGTAAGTTTTCCTCTTCAGGGCAGATCCAGCCCTGTGAGCTTGGGACCTAGGGCTAGAGTCTGACCCTCACCCCTGGCCATCCAGTTTCTGCTTGCCTACTGCCTATCACAGAACGCTATCTCCTGAGGCGCACCCGCCCTCTGTGGACATTGTGGTATGAGAAGGAGCTTCCTGATGTCAAATCCAATGCTGCATTCCCTTGACCACCACCAAGACCTCCAAGGCCCCTGAGACCAAGTCAATCCCTCACTTTTCCCTTGAACTGTGCTGCCACCTCCAGCCCTCCCTTCTGTGAATGGATCCAGTTCCTCCAGGGAGAGGTCCTGTGTGTCCTTGCCCCCCGGGACGGCTCCACTGCACACAGGCATGACCCTCTGCTGGAAGAAGGTTGGCAGGCCACGTGATGCTCTGCTTCCTCCAACTTCCCAGACCCAGGAGCTAGAGGAGTAGAGGCTCTACACTGGCTCACCCGACGTTTCTTGCCCCTATGTGGACCTCTAGCAAGGTGGTGGTTGTCTGCCACCTGTGTTTCTCCACATCCGAGTCACTATAAGCAAACTGGCATTCAACCTTCTGCTGTGGATCCAAAACTCATCTAAGCCCCATCCCCCAAAACTTTGCCCTCTGAAGGACAAGGTGTTTAAGGAATCCCAGAAGGCCTGAGCACCCACAGTCAGTGCTTCCGTCCGCCACCACTGCCCTAATGGGGAGGGATGGGTGTGTGGTACCAGGCTCTGGTAAACAAGGGCTAGCCAAGCCGTAGGTGGTTCAGGAGGCAGAGAGGAAGGAAGAGGATGGGAGCTGAGTGTTTCCTCAGCCCTAAGGCAGTACACTAATCAACCATGTTTCCTCTTATAACGCCCTTGGCTGCAGAGGCTGTGAGTAATGGGGTACTGATGTCTGGGTGGGCATGTGCCCCCCCCGAGCCAGACCTCCTACTGGCTGGAGGCTGGGCTCCTACCTGCCTCTCCTAGCCCAGTCTGCACTGCCCCTCAGGTGTGTTTGTCAAAGTGTCCCTGATGAATCACAACAAGTTTGTCAAGTGCAAGAAGACTTCGGCTGTGCTGGGCTCTGCCAACCCCGTGTACAGCGAAACCTTCAGCTTCAAGGCTGACCCCACTGAGTTGGACACTGCCAGCCTCAGCCTGACAGTGCTGCAGAGCACCGAAGGAGACAGTAAGTCCTGCCCAAGAACACAGAGCTGGCTAGTGCGAGAGCCAGAATTCACATCTAGCTTTATTCCAGTGACTTTCTGTGGCACCCTAGAAAGAAGGTGGCCTCTACCACCCCCTCTGGGACAAATCACCAGAGATTAGAGGCAGCATGGCCAAGTGACCTGATGCCATGTGTCACTGTAACCCCTGCATTGCTTCATGCCTCCAGACTAGCCTTTGGGTCCTGGGTGAGGTTCAGGGTGGATAACTGAGTGGAGTTATCCCAGCCAGCTCTCCCACACTGCCTCATAACCCAATGTCCACTGTCACTGTCTTGGGAAGCAGAGATGGTTGGTCTCTATTGCGACAGTTGGTGGGTGAAATTTCTGTTGAATGTTCCCCATGAATGTATAGGTGGGCTGATGGAAGAGGGCTTCTTTCTGGAGGGGCCCCTTCTTCCATCAGCTCTTTGACATGAGACAGGCTTAAGACAGCCCACCAGGAGGGTGAGGGACAGAATGAGTTCCCCCAAATGGCAGGCTCTCCACCTGGGCTTCCTTCCCTGCCTTCTCCAGCTCCAGAGCAAAGTCAGGACCTCTTTGGAGGCTGTCAGCTCTGTGCTTAAATAGAGAGGGACTGGTACTCCCTTGGAGGGTAAGAATAAATTAGAGAGAGGAGAAAGGGTTGGGGGGTTGGGGATGCCTGAGATAATATGGCTTCTGTGCTCCAGAGACTAACAGTGCTTTTCCTCCCCTGCAGAGACCCACCAGCTGGGCCGAGTGGTGGTGGGCCCCTACATGTACGCCCGTGGCAAAGAGCTAGAGCACTGGGATGAGATGCTCAGCAAGCCGAAGGAACTGGTGAAGCGCTGGCATGCACTTTGCCGTACCACTGAGTCTTGACTCAAGCAGGAATCTCACATGTGCCTCAGGAGCCTGCTCTTCTCACCACCATGCATGGCAGTCACCAGCCTGCGCACGTCTTCCAGCATCTCACGGGCTCCTGGGCCGGTCCATACCAGGGGTACATAAGTGCTGATATACAGGAGAGAACAAGGGACAAGAGAGCCCTGGCCTGGTCAGCAGTGTGGCCAGTGTCTATTCATCAGCCTAAGAGACCCTCCCGACTCACTCTCTCTTGATTTACACATAGGGCTACCGGGGCTTGGGATCCCAGCTCCTGGTCATCACAGTATGAATTTGGACCAGTGTTCAGAAGAAATAGTCTATTTAGTGATAGCATAACTGTGTATGCTGAATGGAAGTGTAGAGTAAACTTAGGTTTCACCATCTTGGAAAGCTAATGGCATGTTGATGCTCAAGCTGCAGTTTTTTTGTATGTGGTGTCTCCACCTTCTACCTAGCAGAGAAAAAAACTGCCCTGAGGGAATTAAGGGAAGGGGGGACACCCCAAGCATTTATTTCAGTTGGTCCACAATAAATAGCACGATCTGAGAATGGGTTTCTGTATGAAGGTGTGGAAAAGTCCCAGAATGTCTAGGCCACATGGTGTGCCCACGGCTCAGGAGAGGAAGCTCCCACAGGTGGGAACTCACTGCCTTCAGGACCTGCAGGAGAATGCTGTGAGAAGCCCACCCAGGTACCAAGTGGTGGACAGGTTTTTGGCATCGCTCCTTGTTAGAAGGGCCTCATCTGTGTGTCAGGTCCCTCCCTGGGGCCATGTCAGATCCTGCCCCCACATCATGCCAAGTCTGGGCCACGGCCCACCCTCCCAGAGTCCAACAACTCACACCCCTGGACCCACGGCCCACCCTCCCAGAGTCCAACACCTCACACCCCTGGACTCACAGGTGCTCTGCTGTTGGTTTCTGTGGTCTCTCTGGTTAACAACATTCGGCTTCTGGGGCACTCACTTTATGCAGAAAATGGTGAAAACACATGGCTAAAATGTAGCCCACAGAGCTGAGAGCTTTTCCTGTAAACCTAGCAGTTCCATTACCATTATTGTGGTGTAGTAGGTGTCAATATAAAATTCATTAAGATAGAAGTTCCCACAAACCACAGACATCAACTCCAGTGAAGTTATACTCTAGATAACAAGCAAGCATTGTGCTTGTCACTGTCACGGTTTGTATTTTCACCCTAATGCTATTGTACTCCCAATCAATGCATTGTTATTGTATAACTAGAACGAAACCTTAAACCAGCATTGTCTCTTTTCTTGTTCAGTGAAGTAACTTCAGCAGAAGAAAGAAATGAACTTCGTATACTCAGTTTCTGCCCCAGTCTCAGTCAATGCACAAATACAAGCTTTCCCTAGCAGTGATCTGTATGGACAAAATATCTTGTCTTTGCTTTCTCTCGCTTATTTCACGTGCACATTTTCAACATAGTCCACACTCCAGTAATTTTTAATAGTGTCATAGCTGACACATAACAAGAGTTTTCTATATATATTTTTAGCGATCTACCTATGGTCCTGAGACAGTAGATGCCAATGACCACTACATTTCAAGGTGAGACTCATGCCTATCAGTGGCCTTTCTAGGGCCACTTGAAAAAGCCGGAAAGCATCCCCTTTGCAGAACAGAGTAGAATGGTGTGTCTGACTCACAACTAAAAAATCTCAATGCCAAGAAATTGGCAGGCTCTCTGCTCTGATAGGGAGGAAGAAGGGGTTGCTGTGTTGGGCTGGCCCCTGTCTATAGCTACGGTCAGGGCTGAAAGTACACAACTGTTTCCCATGGGCCTGAGAGAGCTGTCCTGGATTGTCTCAAATCCTGTTCACAAGGTGACTCCAGGAGAAAGAAACCTTTTGCATTTCCATACAACGTTTTGGAAATAGCTTGTCAATTTCTACACACACACAAAATGTGCTAGAATTTAAATGTGTCTTATTGAGTGAATAGAACAGTTTGGGACCACTTGATACCTTTACAATATTCAATCTTTGATTCATTAACATGGTGTATCCCTCTATTTGTTTAAGTCTCTTGTAAATTTTCTTAGGACTGTTTTGTAGTTTTCAGTAAAATGTTCTTGCACATCTTTCATTAGATTTATTCATAGGTGTTTTATATATGTTTGTTGCTACTATATATAGATTCTATTGATTTTTTTGAATGTTGACATATCTAGTGAGTGGCCTTGCTAAAGTCACTTAAATTGTAGTCAGTAAATTCTTCGTATTTTCTTTGGATATAATCATAACCTCTGCAAATGATAGTTTTATTTCTTCCTGTCCAATCTTCACGCCTTCTTTATCTCTTGCCAAATTGCAGTGGCTGGGCAATCGGGCAAGAAAAAAAGGCATCCAGATTGTAAAGAACGAATTAAATCTATATTTGCAGATGGCATGGTCATCTATAGAAAATCTTAAGGAAATAACACACACACACACACACACACACACCCTATTAAAGCTAATATACCAGTTCAGCAAAATTGCAGGATACAAGGTGGATATATAAATTGTATCGGGTAGGCCTAACTGCAATAGTGATAGTAGGTATACCTGTCTCATTCTTAATCTCAGGAGTGGGCAGAGTTCTCAATATTCACTATTAAGTATGACATTTGCTATAGGACTTTTAATATACTCATGATCATGTATTTTCAATTTGTTAAAAGTTTTCTGTTTACCACAAATTGTTAAATTTTATCAAATAGTTTTTCTGCATCTTTTGAAGTAATCATATTTTTCTCCTTTATTCTTTTAATGTGATGAATTATATTGATTGATTTTTGACACACACACCCCTTTGGTTTCTATTGCAAAAATGTAAGTTTAGGTTTTTGGTTCATAGCAAAATTGAGAGGAAGGTACAGAGATTTCCCACATACCCCTGCCCCTACGTATGCACAGCCTACCCCATTGTCAACACTTCAGTGCTTAATTTCCATTTGATATTTTGTTATAGACTCCAGTTCTTTGATGAAAGTCTTCATTTTGTCAATCACATCAATATCTGGGTCACTGATGGATCAGTTTTATTGTTGATGTATGAATATCCAAACCTGTAGAAAATTTTAATAAAATTTTACTTGAGCCAAATAGAAGTTATTCCTGGAAGCAAGATCTCAACAGACTGAGAAAAATGATTCCTAAAATGACAGTTTGAAGTTTCTTTTATGCATTTGGAAATTAAGGAAGTTTAAACAAAGGTGGGAGAAAGCAAGGCACGGATTAGATTACGTCAGTGGTCCCCAGCCTTTCTGACACCGGGGGCTGGTGCTCCTTTAAGAATCTAATGCCTGATGATCTGAGATGGAGCTCAGGTAGTGATGCTAGTGCTGGGGAGCAGCTGCAAATACAGATGCTTTGCTCTCTGGCCTGCTGCTCACCTCCTGCTGAGCAGCCAGGTTCCTAACAGGCCACAGACTGGTACCGGTCCATGACTCCGGGGTTGGAGACCCCTGGATTACAGGATAGTTAAGAAGATTATGTGCTCCCTTGAGAGTAGTTATGCCTCTGAGGAGTCTGAAAAAGAGAGTTACTCTGACATTTCAAAGGTGTGTTAACCTAGCTGCACAGAAACAATGGACAAGTCTGGCTTAAGGCAAAGATAAGCCTTTTACTAAAGAAGTTATAGTCCTAAGGCATGACTACCCACCATGACCTTCCCAGTTTGGAATTTATGATCAGTAACCCTGCAAGGTTACTTTCAGTAGAACCCCTTTTTCATCTGCATTCTGTATATGTTCTCCCCCTTTGATCCTGTTTTTTGACATGCTGGATAATTTATTGTTGAATGCTGACCATTATGATAAATTATAGTGGCCTCAGGACACATTATTCCTCTAGAGATGGTTTACTATAGTAAACCTCTGATGGAGTGGAACAGGTAACTTTAACCCAATCTGGTACTGAACTGATTGGAGTTTAGGTTACAATTTTGGTAAGATTCTATCTCTGCCTATGGTTTGCCTCCATTTCTAGAGTATAGTCTTCCAAGGATCCCAAATGAGAATCTGGTGTGTTTACTAGACTTCTTTCCTTGGGGATTCTGAATTCCAAGTTTTATCTCCTTAGTGTTATGTTCTTGCAAAGAAAGAAAAAAAAAGGCCTGCTGTATTTCATAGGCTTCCTATATAACTTAATGATTCACAGCTTTATAATTCAGCAAATGATTCAAGGGGAGAAACCCATAAGTGTCAGAATTACTCTTCTCTGTCTCCCTTCTATCTGACATCTTGGCTTTTCCAGTTCCAGCTGCCTTGGCAACCCCAAACTCCAATTTCTTGTCTCTCCAGGTCCAAAGACTCTGCTACCTTTTCTGACTCTTAGCTATGGCCCTCTGCCCAAATGCTCAGTTTCTTAGCTACAATCAGCAAATTTCCTGAAGGGAAAAGTGGTTCACAGAATGTCACCTAACCTCATTGTATTTTCCTTCTTCTGTAATCATAGCCTATCAAATGCTTGTCAAATTGGCAGCCCTCCAATAACTTAAGGAAAAAAAAAAAGGTTTTCTGTATTTTATTCAGCTTTTCCAGTTGTTCCTGGCATGAACATCAGTCTGCCTCAAGCAGAAAAATAATTATTTTTCCAGAATTCTTTTCCTAGAAAAAAAATTCTCAGCAAAGAGTGATTTATACAGGGACTTTGATTACACAAATCTTGGGAAAGCTGATGAAGTCAAAAGGGGAGAAGTTGCTTGTATCAATTAGCTAGTTTTACAATAATGTTACAATAATGGTGCATAACAAAACAATCATGACATCTTAGTGTTCTATTAAAATAACCATTTGTTTCTCATATATTGATGATTCAATTGAGTGTAGGCTGATCTAGGTTAAGCAAATAACCTTCAAGCTGTGGGTCTGGCCAGGCTCAGGTCCTCACTCAGGCCTGGTCCGTGTTTGTTCATTCTGAGCACAGGCTAAAGGAGCTACCCAGAGAAAGCTCTTTTCATGGTGAAGGCAGAAGAAAGGGAAACACATTTCTACCCTCTGCTTGTGTTATGTCACCTAATACCCCATGGGCTGAAGCAAGTCTTGTGGCCAAGTTCAAAATCAAGGGGCAGGGAAGTAAACTATACCTTTTTGTGAGAGGAACTGAAAAGTTATGGCAATAGACATAGCTACAAGAAAGGGTAAAGAATTGGGATGATAATTCAATGTACCATATTGATGTTCTCTAGAATTGGAGAATTCCGGGAGCCTGTTCCTGGCTGTGCAGTCACCGAGAAGACCTCACTGCTGTGTACCTGCTACCGTGCCTCAAAGCCACTGCTGCCAATTTGGTATCCTGTAATGATGATGGGCTGGAATTTTCGCAGCCATTTGCCAATTATGGTTGGTTTTTTTTAAATTTTTCATTGTGGAATTCTTTGCCCAATTACTGCAAGAGCCTTCAGCTTCTTGCTATCATAAATGTCAGTGTCAAAGGAAGAAGAGGATGATTTTTACCTTCTTTCAGCTTTCTAGTCTCACATTTGGCAAACTCAACCTAGAACTGTATTTGTAAGGGTGTCTGAGAAATATAATGTCTACACTTCCATTTTCAGAAAATGTAATAAAGATTTTTAAAGGGTATGAAGACAGTGCTGTGTGCCAGCCCACACTCTGGGGTGAACCTAAGTCACAGGAACCCAAGGTAAGGGATCTACACAGAAAGGAGGTTTTTGAAGAACCCATGTTGAGTACTCCAGCTTATTACGGAACTACTAGTGACACAGAACCTCTCTGACACTTAGGCAGCCTCTTTCTCGTACCCCCGCCCTTCCCTAGAATGATCAGAAACCCCTGTTAACAAGTCAGGGAAGGAGGAGCGGAAGCACAAAGTGAAGAAATAGGAAAACTGCTACGTGCCCATTTCTTGTTGCAGCCTCATACAGGCATGAGCCAGGGTGAGGAAGGATGAAGGGGAAGCTTATGCTTTAAATGAAGCTGGAAGTTTAGACTACTACATGAGACTGGACATTTCAAGTACTGAATACAGCCTGTTTTTATAATTAGAAGTTATAGGAAAATTGTAATGTTACCTAAGAGTAATCAAAGAAGTCATGGGACTTGCCTTAGATTTTATCCAAAGGGCAGGGAGAAGCTACCTGCCAAGCAGGTTTGAATGGGTCACTGGAAAAAAAGAATGAAATAATTGGCTAATTACATTCCATAAGCCTGACTCTTTCAACATAATGAATATATTTCTTAATCGAATTTAATATGCAATTATGAAGACAGATTGTACAATCTGCCTATTATGGTTTTTCCTAATTTTAAAGTATGGAATTATTGGTCCAAATCACCTCCCCATTTTACCAGTATTTCAAGA
Source organism: Pteropus medius (assembly GCF_902729225.1). NCBI lineage: Eukaryota > Metazoa > Chordata > Mammalia > Chiroptera > Pteropodidae > Pteropus > Pteropus medius. The sequence goes on along the minus strand of NW_024344378.1, from coordinate 57,734,078 downwards.
GGTATGTTTCTCAAAATGAAAATGACTGTCCAGGTGGGAAGAGAGGAACTCTTAGGAACTGTACTAGGTTTCTATAAGGCAGCTTGTTAAATCCGCACAGCAGCCCAGGAGAAACCTTCCCCACATTTAGATATGAGGAAAGTGATTATCGAAGAGAGGACACCATTTCTCTGAGCCCCATCGCTCATAAGTGATGAAGCTGGAACAAATGTTTCTCTGAGCCCCATAGCTCATAAGTGATGAAGCTGGAACAAATCAGATTCCAGGTGTCCAAAAATGGTGTCATTATTACATATTGCCAGAGAGACCTCAAAAAGACAGAGACAATGTGTAGTGCTGCCACATTCCCAAGGGCCTGGGGTCTGTTTCATGCCTATTAGATAAGCTGCTTTTGTTTGTGCACCTTTAGTTGCTAATAGGGTTGTGCATTTCTCATTTCCTCCATATCTCCCTTTCATCTTTCCTTCTTTCCCTCTCTCCTTCCTTCCTCCCTCACTCTCTTTCTTCCTCTCTCTCTTTCTCCTCTTTTCCCTCTCACCCTCCTTCCCTCCGGTTTTTCTTTACTCTCCCTTCTGAATGTGTAAAAATATCTGTTCATCTCGTGATGAGGGAATATAATCCCGCAAGTGACCAGATTTGATCCCTGTTGGCCCTTTATTTTTGAAAATATGCTTTTATCAATTTGTTAACTCATAAACCTCCAGGAGTTGGATGATACGAAGGAGTGGGAGCACAGGTGAAGAAAGGACCCAGAGGCCTGCAGCGCGTAGTGTCCACGTCAGGAAGGCCATGGGAACATGCTTGACAGGCTGGGCTGGGAAGCAAGATCGTCAAGGGACCGCGAGTCCAGGGCGTGTGGCCGGGACAGAATGCCACTCGGTGTCCTCACGCCCGCACGGGGACGGATGTGCAGTTACTGGAACGAGCCGGAAAAGCACCTGCCTCCCTCATTGTGTCTCTCGCGCCCTCTACTGTTTAGCACCGTACTCACCGCGAAGGAGAGCTGCTTTAGGGAATTCCATCTGCAAAGCACGTACTGAAGGATGCGTTTGAGGGGCGAAGTAAGTGATAATTAATAAACCAGCCTTCCCATCTCAGAGTTTTCTCTTGTGCCCCCTCCAAAACACTACCTCTCTCTTCCTGCCCAAGTAACCACTAACCTGGTTTTATGGTAATCATTCCTTTGCTTTTACTACCTAACTTTGCTTTTACTACCTAACTATGCAACTATACTTAAACGCTATAGATTTTTTTGATTTGGTTTGATTTGGTGTGAAGTTTACATAGGGAATCAGAAAGCAAGCATTCTTTTGTATGTGTGGCTTTCTTCATTCCACATGATGTTTTAACATTCATCATACATTTCGGGGGTTATAAAAATAGAAATGAAGCTGCTGGGTCATAGGGGTTTGTATATCTTCCAATTTAGTAGATAAAGCGAAACTGTTCTCCAAAGTTGATGTGCCAATTCACATTCTCACCAGTAGTATATGAGAGTTCCTATGTGTCTGTGTCCTTGTCAACCCTTGGTATTGTCAGCCTTTTTATTTTAATGGTTCTTTACAGCATGTAAAGGTATCTCCTTGTGGATTTAATGTTTACTCCCCTGATGACTAATGGATTGAACAATGTTTCATATATTAACTGGTCATTCTTCCTTTGTGAAGTGCTTGTTCATAGATTGGACCTGTTTTTCTATTGGGTTATTTGTGGGTTTTCTTATTGATTTATAGGAATTTCTTTTGATTCAATGTATTGCAAATGTTTTCTACAATCCTCTTTTTTTAGTAATATAGTTTTGTTAATATATTTTTGGTTGATTTTCTCCCATTTAATGGATTTCTTTTGATAAACTGATTTTTTTTATTTTAATGTAGTCAAATGAAGCAATCTTTTATATTAATGCTTTGTGTGTCCAATTTTAAGAAGTTTTCATATCCTGAAATCATAAAGCTATTCTCTCCTATACTATTTTCAAGAATATTTATTATTTTGTCTTTCACATTGAAATATAGAATCTACCTGAAGTAGATGTTTGAATAAGTTATAACATCAGGCTCAAGTTTCTTCCTTTTTTTCCATAAGGATATTCAATTATCCCAACACTGTTTATTGGATCTATTTCTGGCCTCCTTCTGTTACATTAGTAAATTTGCCTATCTTTTTACTAATGCCGCCATGTCTTAATTACTGATTTGTAATGACAATATCTTCAGTCCTCAATCTGGTTCTTCTTCAAGAGTGTCTTGGCTATTTGGGCACTTTGCATTTCCATATAAATTTTAGAATCAGCTTGCTAACTCTCTACCACCTCCCCAAGAAGAAGCCTGTTGTGATTTTGATTGGGATTGCATTGAGTTTATAGGTCAATTCAAGGGGAACTGACATCTTTAAAATACTGTGTCCTCTAGTCCCTGAACATAGTATATAATTCTATTTATTTAGTTCCTCTTTAATTTCTCTAAATACTGTTCTAGCAATATGTATAGAGGTTTTATACATCCTTCATTAAGTTTTTCCCTAGATACTTGGTTTTCATATTCTATCGTAAACGGAATTATGTTTAATTTTTTATATTAATTCTAGCTAGTATACACAGAGTTCTTTTTCTTTTTAATTTATTTATTTTTATGGTGACATTGGTTAATGAAATCCAGTAAGTTTCAGCTGTATGCTTTAACAGTAAGGCATATATACATTTACACTGTGGGTTCACCTCCCATAGTTAGATTTCTTTCTGTCACCACATATTTGACTGCCTTTACCCCATCTGCCTCCTCTTCTTCCCCCTCCCCTCTGGTAACCACTAGTCTATGATCCATGTCCATGAATCTCTGTTGTTTGTCCTGTGCATTTGTTGCTTTTAGATTTATATCTCGCATATAAGTGATACCATGTGATTCTTAACTTTTTCTGTCTGGCTTATTTCACTTAGCATGATGATTTCGAGGTCCATCCATGTCATTGCAAATGGCAGTATATCATGTCTTCTTATGGCTGAGTAATATTCCATTGTAAATATGTACCATGGCTTCTTTAGCAAATCATCTATCGTAGGACACTTTGGTTGCTTTCAGGTCCTGGCTACTGTGAATAATGCTGCTATCAACATCAAATATCTTCTTGGATATGGGTTTTAAAGTCTTTGGGATAAATATCCAGTAGAGGGACTGGATCATATGGTAGGTCAATTCTTAGTTTTTGAGGAACCTCCATACTGTTTTCCATAGTGGCTGTACCAATTTGCAGTCCTACCAGCAGTGTATGAGGGTTCCTTTTACTCCACATCCTCTCTAATATTTGTTATTACTTGTTCTGTTGATTACAGCTATTCTAACAAGTGTGAGGTGCTAGCTCATTGTGGTTTTGATTTGCATTTCCCTAATAGCTAGCAATTTTGAGCATCTTTTTGTATATTTGTTGGCCATTTGTATGTCCTCTAGGGACAAGCGTCTGTTCAGGTCCTCTGCCCATTTTTCGATTGGATCATTTTTGTTGTTGTTGTTGTTGTTGTTGAGTTGTATGAGTTCTTTGTATATTTTGGATATTAGGCCCTTATCGGAGGCGTTGCTTGCAAATATATTTTCCCATTCAGATGGTTGTCTCTTTACGTTATTGACAATTTCTTTTGCTCAGCAGAAGCTTTTTAGTTTGATGTAGTCCCATTCATTTATTTTAGCTTTTACTTCTCTTAGCTTTGGAGGTCAAATTTTTAAAAAAAATCCTCTTTAAGTCCAAGGTTTTTGAGATTAGTTCCTATGTTTTCTTCTATATGTTTTATTGTTTCAAGTCTTATATTCAGGTCTTCAATCCATTTTGAGTTAATTTTGGTGTGTGGTGATAGACAACAGTCTAGTTTCATTCTTTTGCAGGTGGCCTTCTAGTTTTCCCAGCACTGTCTACTGAAGAAGCTTTCCTTTCTCCACTGTATCTTTTTGGCTTTTTGTCTAAAATTATTTGCCCATATAAATATGGATTTACTTTTGGACTCTCGATTCTGTTCCACTGGTCCATGTGTCCGTTTTGCTGCCAAAACCATGTTGTTTTAATTACTGTCGCTTTGTGGTATAATTTGAAGTCAGGCAGAGTGATGCCTCCAGCTCTGTTCTTTTTTTCTCAGGATGACTTTGGCAATTTGGAGTTTTTTCTGCTTCCATACAAATCTGATAATTTTTTGTTCTATTTCTTTAAAAAATGCTGATGGGATTTTGATGGGGATTGCATTAAATCTGCATAATGCTTTAGGTAATATGGTCATTTGAACTATGTTGATTCTTCCAATCCAAGAGCACAAAATATCTTTCCATTTCTTTATATCTTCTTCGATTTCTTTTAATAAGGTCTTGTAGTTTTCATTATATAGGTCCTTCACAGGTTTTGTTAAATTTATTCTTAGGTACTTTTATTCTTTTTGGTGCAATTGCAAAAGGAATTATTTTTTCTACTTCTTTTTCTGACACTTCATTATTAGAGTATAGGAATGCTATGGATTTTTGAACATTGATTTTGTATCCAGAGTCTTTGCTGTATTTGCTTATTGTTTCTAGTAGTGTTCTTGTGGAGTCTTTAGGGTTTTCTGTATAGAGAATCATGTCATCCGCAAATAGTGACAGTTTGACCTCTTCATTTCCTATTTGGATGCCTTTTATATCTTTCTCTTGCCTGATTGCACTTGCTAGGACCTCCAAAGTTATATTGAAAAAGAGTGGCAATAGTGGACAGCCTTGCCTTGTTTCTGATCTTAGAGGGAAGGTTTTTAGTTTTTCACCATTAAGTATAATGTTGGCTGAGGGCCTGTCATAGATGGCCTTTATTATGTTCAGGTACTTTTCTTCTATACCAATTTTGTTAAGTGTTTTGATCATAAATGGTTGCTGTATCGTCGAAGGCTTTTTCTGCATCTATTGATATGATCATATGATTCTCATTTTTTAATTTGTTTATGAGGTGTATCACATTAATTGATTTGCGTATGTTGAACCATCCCTGTACCCCTGGGATGAAGCCCACTTGATCTTGGTGTGTAATCTTTTTTAATATGTTGCTGTGTTCAGTTCACTAGTAACTGGTTTAGGATTTTCGCATCTGTGTTCGTGAGAGGTATTGGTCTGTAGTTTCCTTTTTTAGTGTTATATTTACCAGGTTTTGGTATCAGGGTAATATTCGCCTCATAAAATGAGTTGGGAAGTATTGCCTCCTCTTCGAGTCTTTGGAAGAGTTTGAGGAGAGTAGGTATTAAATGTTCTTTGAATGTTTGGTAGAATTCACTGGTGAAGCCATCTGGTCTTGGACTTTTACTTTTTGGTAGGTTTTTGATGATTGTTTCAATATCCATAATGTGATCAGTCTATTTAGATCTTCCAGATCTTCTTGATTTAGTCTAGGAAGCTTGTATTTATCTAAGTACTTATCTATTTCTTCTAGGTTATTAAATTTGGTGGTGTATACTTTTTCACAATATTCTTGTATGATGCTTTATATTTCCGCGGTGTCTGTCATAATTTCTCCTCTTTCATCCCTGATTTTGTTTACTTGTGTCCTTTCTCTTTTTTATTTAGTGAGTCTAGCCAGGGGTTTGACAATTTTATTAATCTTCTCAAAGAACCAGCTCTTCGTTGCATTTATTTTTTCAATCATTTTTTTGTTTTCAATTTTATTTATTTCTGCTCTAATTTTGATGATTTCTTTCCTTCTGCTGACTTTAGGCTTCATTTGTTCTTCCTTTTCTAGTTTTGAAGATGAAGTGTTAGGTTGTTTATCTGAGCTCATTCTTGTTTTTGGAGATAAGGCTGTAGTGATATGAACTTTCCTTTTATAACCACTTTTGCCATGTCCCAAAACTTTTGATATGTTGTACTATCATTATCATTCATTTCTATGTATCTCTTGATCTCTCTTTTTATTTCTTCCCTAACCAAGTTATTCTTCATTAGCATGTTGTTTAATCTCCATGTATTTGGGTTCTTCCTGATTTCTTTTTGCAGCTAATCTCTAGTTTGAGAATTATGATCAGAGAATATGGTTGATATGATTTCAACCCTCTTATATTTGTTGAGGCTATCTCTGTGTCCCAGTATGTAGTCAATCCTTGAGAATGTTCCATGTGCATGAGAGAAGAATGTATAAGTAGCTGTTTTGGAGTGGAAGGCTCTGTAATTGTCTATTATGTCCAGTTGGTCTAATGTGTCATTTAAAGACGTTATTTCCTTATAGATTTTCTGTTTGGATGATCTGTCCATATCCAACCATGGGATACTTAGGTCCTCTACTATGATAATGTTTTGGTCTGTTTCTCCCTTTAGTTCTGTTAGTAATTGCTTTACATATTTCAGGGCTCCCTGATTGGGAACATAGATATTAATAAGTATTATGTCTTCTTGGTGCATGATTCCCTTTGTCATTATGAAGTGTCCCTCTGTATCTTTCTTTACCTTTTTTATGTTGAAGTCTGTTTCATCTGATATTAGTACCACTAGTCCTGCTTTTCTCTGACTACCATTTTCTTGAAATATCACTTTCCACCCTTTCACTTTGAGTCTATATTTGTCTTTAGAGCTGAGATGTGTCTCCTGGAGGCAGTATATGGTTGGGTTTTATGTTTTGATCCATTCTGCAACTCTGTGCCTTTTTATTGGTGAGTTCAGTCCATTTACATTTAGGGTGGTTCTTGAAATATGTGATCTTCTTATAGCCATTTTGTCTTTTACTTTCTGGTAGCTCGGTGTTTCTATTGCTTCCTTGTACTTGTGTTTCTGTTTTCTTTATTTTGTGGGCTTTTGTGGGTTTTCCTTCTCATTCTTTTTGTTTTATGTTATATACTTCAGTTCCAAATCTTTGGTGTGTGGTTACCATTATGAATATGTAAAAGATAGTTTTATATATATATATATATATATATATATATATATATATATATATATATATATATATATATATATAAACACACACACACACACACACACACACACACAAAGTATATACGTATATGTATTGTATATGTGTGTGTGTGTGTGTGTGTGTATGTGTGTGTGTCATAGTCATCCAGTTTCTTCTGTGTGCCTTATCTCCATTCCCCTTTGCAAATTTGGATCTTCGAATCCTCCCCTTTTCACTCATTGTTGTTTCAATTTGTCCCTAGGTATGCTGAATGTTCATTACTATCTTGCTATAGCAATTTTCTTTTTCTTTTTATTGTTTAAGCTTACAATGCCCTGTCCTTAGTAAGGGTTGCACTCCTCTGCTTCTATTTGCCTGATAGTCACTTTACTCCTAATTATGTATTTTATTTTATTTTTTTTTTGTCATTTTGTTTTAGGTGAGCTGATCCCTTTCAGTATTTCCTGTACTGCAGGCCTCGTAGTGGAGAATTTCCTCAATTTTTGTATGTCTGGAAAGGTCTTTATTTCTCCTTCATATCTAAAAGACAGCTTAGCTGGATACACTATTCTAGGCTGGTAGTTCCTTTCACTTAATAGTTTGGATATTTGATTCCACTTCTTTCTGGCTTGTAATGTTTGTGCTGGGAAGTCCAACAATAATCTAATGGGTTTTCCTTTATAGTTACCATTTTCTTCTCTCTGGCTGCCCTGAGAATTCTGTCTTTGTCATTGATTTTTGATAATTTTAATAGAATATGTCTTGGTGAAGACCTTTTTGGGTTGAGATAATTGGGTGTTCTATTGACTTCTTGAATTCCAAGCTCCAGCTCATTCTTTAGATTTGGGAAATTCTCATCCAATATTTGTCTGAAAATGCTTTCTAGTCCCTGCTCCTTTTCCTCACCTTCAATAATGCCCATTATTCTTAGGTTTCCTCTCCTGATGGTATCAGCTAGTTCTTGTATTTCTCTTTCGTTATTTTTCATTCTTTAGTTTCTCTCCTCTTCCTTCTGATTTATTTCTAGATTTCTGTCTTTGATATCACTGATCCCTTCTTCCATTTGGTCAACTCTATTTCCCAAGCTTGCTATTTCATTTTTCAACTTTTGCAGTGTGTTTTTTTTTTTGTCTCCAGAAGATCTATTCTGTTCTTTTTGAGTATTTCAATCTCCTTATTCTGCTCATCTAGGCGTATTTTCAGTTCCTGAAATTGTTAACATGACACGTTTTGGAACTCACTGAGTTTTTTCAGAAGTAACATCCTGAATTCTCTGTCATTTAAGTTGCATATTTCTATGTCTGTAAGCTTATTTTCTGGAGATTTTTCTCATTCTTTCTGAGATGCTTGTCACCTTGGTTGCTCATGGTGTTTAATGGATTATATCTCCACCTGGGCATTAATGGAAACGTATTCTGCTTTTTTTTTTTTTCAGGAAGGTTTATTATACAAAGTCTCTCTAGCCTTTGCAAAGAAGGAGCTCTTTGTTTGATTTCCAGTAGGTTGTGTCTAAGCCTCTTGGATCCCTGCTTTATATAAAGCTTTTTAAATGCCTTTTAATTTTCTAATAGATATTTAATCACACTGTCTACCCTGTTTCAGTCCCTGTCAGTGTTAGCAACAGTTTCAGTAGCATTTGCTCAGATTCCCCTGGGGCTCTGCGGTGATCGGGTCTCAGAGGTTATGGGGGGAGGGGTCCTCTGGGTTCGTGGATGAGGGCTGTGGCTCAGCCTCGGTTTTGCAGCCGCAGCCGGTAAAAATCAACTGTTGTTTTTCTGCCGTCCTGCTTTACTGCGTTCTGCCCTGATGACTGGGCCCTGCTGCCGGCCATGGGAAGTTTACAGCTTTCCCAGGCAGGGCTGTTCAAGAAACTCACTGTTCCTTCTCCCCTCCCCCTCCTCCTACAGAGAGCTCCTGCTACAAGAAGCAGCTTCTTTATTTCTCCCAGTCTACCACCCAACACCCAGGGTTCTGATCTGTGGTAGCTCTTATGTGCAGATCCCATGCTCAGACATGTTTGTATGCAGTTTGGGTGTTTTTTGTTGAGTTTTAGATGTTCAGCTTATTGCTATTTCAAAGGGAGGATCTGGGGATGACTGTCACTCTGCCATGTTTCTCCCCACAGTTTTCGTTTTCTTATATTGACCTTATATCCAGCAATCATACTAACCTCAAATATTCTATTAATTAACCTCTAGATTCTTTTGAGTTATCAGTATACATAATTATTATATACCTTAGTTCTAATCTTTATAATTTTTATTTCAATTTTTTGCTTTATTATTCTGACTAGAAACACCGGAAAAGTACTAGATATGAGTGTTAACAGTGAATATTTTTGTCTGATTCCTGTTCTCATAAATTTTTCCCCATTTCATCATTAAGTAAAATGTACTGTGATTGTTATTTCCTTATGATAAATATTGTTAAAAGTTCTTAACCACTCTTCACTGATTTAAGGTATGCCTTTACAAAAAGGAAATATTTTACATACTGTTTCCTAATATGATTTTTTTGCTGAATATACTATCAATACCAAGACCATGTTTTTAAATTTTTTTCATTGTTTTGCTTACCTTTTTTAAATTTCAGCTTTAAAAAACATTTTCTGTTTATTCTTTTTTAACAGCTTTATTGAAATATAATTCACATATCATTCAATTCACCCATTTAAAGTGTACAATTCAATGGTTTTTAGAATATTTACATTCCTTTTTATTCTTCTAAATTAATTTTTAAATCAATTTATGAACTTTTATATGCCATCCTGCAGGGACTTTGGTTAATATTGAATCGGCTCTGCATATCAAATCTTTTCAACCAGTAGAGGAGCATGTATAATGTTTCATTGATTCAGGTACAATGTTTCATTGACTCCTATCTCCTTTTATTTCCTTCATGGTTTTAAAATCATTCCCTTAGAGTAAATAAAGCTTTTAATGTTTTTAGTTTATCTATAAGCATGATTATTTTTATTATATTTAGATCTGTGCATTACGGGTATATAGTAATATTGTTGTATTACAAATTTTTAATTTGTAAATTTGTGTTATATTTAATTAATGTTATATATGATAAACGTATTACCAATATATTTTTTGATTGATTTCCTGGGATAATTTTTTCTGGGTATATATTCTAGTCATTCAAAATAGTGACATTTTAATTTATTTAAGACATTTTGTTTCAAATACATATTTCTTTTTCTTCTCTAATCCTATGGCCAGCATTTCTAATGCTGAACAGACACTTTAAAAATATTAATAGTACATACATCTGACTTTTATCTTGAACATACATATGACCAGTAAAAAAAGACAAGAAACCTAATAAAATAAATGTGCAAATGACTAGAGCAGACACTTTACAAATGAAGATGTACAGATGGCAAATAAGCACCGGATAAGTTGCTCAATATCATTAGGCATCAGGAAAATGTAAATTAAACTCACTTCACATCCAGCAGAATGACTAAAATGAAAATGAATGACACCCCCAAATGTTGACAAGGATATAGAACAACTGGAATCCTCATACATGGCGTGTGAGCATATAAAATTGTGCAACTTTGGAGCACCATTTGGCAGTTTCTTATAAAGTTAAATCTACACCTATTTTATAAACCAGCAATCTCAATTCCATGTATTTTCCCCACTTCAGAATGAAGATATATGTCCACAAGACTCGTAAAGAGATGTTTATGGCAAGTATTCATAATAGCCAAAAACTGAAAACAACCCAAATGACCTCCAATAGGAAAATAATATAATGTGTTGATATATCACTCCGCATTAGGAAGAATAAACTACTGAGTCACATAAAAATTTGGATGAATCTCAAAAACATTGTGTGAAAAAAAGCAAGTCACAAAGGAATATACTGTATATGATTTCATTTATATAAAGTTCAAGAAGAAATAAAACTATTGTGATAAAAATCAGAACCATGGTTGCCTATCATGGGTGGTGGGAATTGACTGGAAGTGGAGATGAGAGAAATTTTTAAAGTGATGGAAATGTTCCAAATTTTGATTGGAGTATTGGTTACACAAATGTATATATTTGTCAAAACTCAGCAAATTGCACATTTAGGGGCTGCATGTCCTACTGTACGCAAATCTTAATTTTTTTAGTTATAGGAAAAAGCATCTGATTATCCCAGTTTAAGTCAGGCATCTTACTCTCTTTAAGTAATCAATTTTTGTCAAGGGAATCAAATTAAATGGTATAGATATGGCCCAGAGAAAGAGCATGGTTGCATGTTTGGCTGCCACTCCACGAAGTATATACACTTACTATGTGGCGTTAGTTTCTGTGATCAAATCATATCATATTATGTTTCTATATTTGAGAAATGATCTTTTTAACATAGGGAATCCCTAGAAATTAGGGAAATTTTCCTGGTTATTCCATCAGATAAAAATAATAATAAAGGAGAAAGTAAAACCAGGCCCTAATTCCCCACACAGGGTAACCACTACACTGTTTTGGTAAGATTTTTCCAGGCAGTATGATCATAATATTACATAAATTGAATTGTACTAAATGTTATACAAATAAAGACAATTTCTTAGCTTGTCTAATGTCTGATTATACATGGTATTTGCTGACCTGCTCTGCTGTGCTTATATGAGCATGGAATGAAGTGAATCAGTGAGAAAAATCAGGATGGAGAGAAGTGACATTTGGAGGGAGTTGAGGGGTGGAAGAGACCAGGCAAGAGCTTGATCTCCCATGAAAAGAAACTGTGCATATACTGTGTAAGAAGATTAAGCTCTCCAAAGAACCCTCACATGCACTCCAGAAAGAGGAGTGTTCGATGCCTGCTATGCAGATGGCATCAGCAGTCAGGACAGGTTAGAAGAGCAGAGACCATCAGAGAGGACCATCTGGGGAGCTAATTTGTAAGAAGACTCTTTTCCCCTATCCTTCTTTCCTACCTGCCCTCAACTACTGGAGGAACTGGGCATCAGGGGACAAGGGAGGGAATGGGGAGAAGTTGTCTCAGTGCCAATGAATGCCTCCCTCCCTCTAGCTCTAAGCTGCAGTGGGAGGAAAGGAAGAGATGACCATACCTCCTCCTCTACTTGGAAGCAGAGAGGTCACGCTTAGTAAATATATTCCTTAAGTAGGTAGAATACACTTTTTAATAATAAACCAGGTTCAATAGCTTCAAAGCCAGAATGACAACTGATTGGCTAACTTCATTCCCCCTCACATATTTCTCCCCCATTGACTTTAAAACAGGGGCCAGTATTAAACTCTCAGGAAAGATGAACACTTTATTCTAATTGTTCTGATTCATGACCTATATTGTACCATCCACAAACCTTCCAGAATACAAATTTATCATTTAAAATGAAAAACATAGGGATGGTTACTTTTTATGCTTCATTCTATATTGTTCTCAGAAATTACAGATATTTTCTTCTGAGAAAGCCATGTCATAGCCCATGGTCAACTCTGTAGGTTGTGCTGAACCTAAAGTAATATAACTAGCCTTAAACAACTGAGGGTCTCGGATCACAGTAGTTTAGGAGAATTCTGGAGATGATGATAATTTATGACCATTGTGAAAAAGTTATCCTATCAAAACTTTGTAGAACTGTCTGCTCTTACACAACAGCATATGAAATAAAAGTCCTCTTCTGATCTGTTTAAAGCCCATGAACGTGAATTTTAGAATATGAAGCGTTATAGTTAATTTATCATTTATGTCTTTAGATTCAATTTCTAGATTCATTTTAATCTCTAACAAACCATATTTCAAAACCTGAACTACAATGGTAACTCAAATATTTGGGGTATGATAGAATTTGTCTTTGGTTTCCCAACGCTCCAGTGTTATATTCTATGGCTGAAGAATTGGTATGGCAATTCAGTCATGTCATTGGTATCCACTAAAAAATGTAATTCAGTGCTTTGCATAAATCAACATGTTTTCACATACTAAATTGAACCTGTAGATAAAACCTCCATTGCTTTATGAATTAAGATTTCTTCAGAAATATATTCTTTGTTGCACTATCTTATGTCTCACTTTTTCATTGGGGAGAATGAGTGGTATTCATTTTTTTCAGCCCCATTTGAGATGTTCCATTTTTTCCAACTATGCTATGCTATTGTATGCCCATCATTCTGTTTTTGTGGTGAACACCTTCTGTTTTAAAATGTGGGTTAAATGTTTCCTCCCTGAAGCCTTCTTGCATCTTCCATTGCCATGGACATGTTTGTGTCTGCCTAGGGCTCTCCTTTCATTAATGAAGGAACAATGGCACCTGCCTGCCCTTTAGTCCCAAAGACAGCTGCCCCTCCAGCCTTTGCCCTGAAGCCATATAATTCAGTTCCTCCCTATATGTCCCTGGTACTTTTCAAGCTACTATCCCTTCGCTGGAGCTTAGGCTGAGTGTTTGTGAGCAAGTGAGTCTGCGTGCGGGCCCTTTAAGAGGATGCCTGGCTATATAGCAACCTCCGGCTCACCTGGACTGAGTCCCTGCTGATTTTCAGAGCCAGCTATTACAGGGATTCCTCTTTCTGGCACTGGTAGTCTGGGTTGGAGAGCCTGGTGTGAACCTGGGACCCCTCACTCCTCAGGGGGGACTTTCACAGCTGAGATAGCCCTCCCAATTCTTAACTACCACGCCATGGGTATGTGACCTGCCTGTTCCGTGTTTCATCCCATGTGGTTCTAGCCCTTTCAATCCTGGTGTCCTACCCACCCCTAGTCACAAGGTGTGGGCAGATAACCTAAGGAGATTCCAGTATCTCTCAATACAGAATGGGATAGCTCTTTCTCTATCTACCTTACTAGGTGCTAGATAAAATTGTAGCAACCATTTGATCTAATCTCCTTATCCTCCCCACAAAGCGAAGCACTTATTGACCCTTTTACTTTTTTTTTTCTTTTTTGGTCAAAGATCCCTCTGAAGATTTGTTGAAAGGTATAGACTCTTCTCCACACACACAAAAAAAAATGTACTTTTGTGTGTGTGCACTCTCACACACATTTTTGCATTTTATTTTTGGGAGAATCACAAAACTCCTGAGGTTCATTTTTAGGGAAGCCAAGTTATTTTTAAAGCCTGAATTAGAGAAAATAATTTCAATTAACCAAAAGAACTTAACAAAATATATACATGGTAAAATAAATGTGTTCATCATGAATTTAGTTATTTTCAAGCAATATTATTTATCTATTAACTCTTAGCATACCCAAACTTACAGATTAAGTACCACTCCATATCTCATTGGTGACTACCATTTTATACAAGCTGCTTCTCCAGTCATGAGAGAACAAAATGTTTATTGATAAGTAAATTCAGTATGTCACTCAAATCCCAGAAATGAACAAACAAAATGACTCTTTTTCCCTTTATAAAATGAGTTGAAACATGACCTTGTCTTCTTCATTTTCAATGCTTCTTTATAGAAAGACATACTTATCTTGAACCTGTTTTAGGCTTATACAAACTGATCCATTATCATGTACAGTTATAATCAAGGAAATCATTTCATGTCGATAGTTTACTGAAGTAGGATTAAGGGAAAGCACTTAGAGTTTGTGAGTATAGCAGAAAAGCGATTCCTGAGGAAATGTTTCACATCAATATCCATAGCACTTAGTATCATGCCTGGAATGTGGCAGGGACTATATGAAAGAAACCTTTAATTCCTAGGGAATGTACTGCCTTTATTACTACACCATTTCTCTAGAAGCAAAAAAGGAAAAGACAAAACGAATAAAACTCATGGAATTGTTTTAGAAAAAAAGTTTTAATTTATATATTTAGCTCTTTATAAAATATATTTAAAACCCCCAAGCCCAATCATTCATTTCAAAAGACAAATTGTTTCAGTAGTCTTCCTTGAAGTGCCTGCAATTTCTTTATCTGGTTTCAGGGAAGGGCATAGGTTGCATGCTTTACATTGTCAGGATAAAAATCCAGTAGAGAGAAATCTTGTTGCAACGGGTAACTGTTTTCATCTAACACAAAGAGGCTCTGCACCTTCACTACACAAGGTGTCCCGCCCCCTGACAATAAGGAGTGGAACAAGTCTGCTGCAACCATGCCATAGGTGATCTCTGAGGAAGGAGCTGAGGAAGATGAAAACACACATACATAGCTCTTAGCGTCATTTCCAGGTTGAGAGAAACGCACACGTTGAAGGGCTCATTGCTTCCCTCAGTTTTTCAAGTCCCAACCCCATTTTATATTTGCCTTGCTATCCCTTCTCTTTCTAGTCACAGGTTGCTGAAGATACTCTAGAATAACAACATGCAATTCCTGTGGATTATGGCGAGAAGGCAGAGATAATACACTGTTCACATCGATAGCATTTCCTATTATGACACAGCTATTGACTTCTTAAAACAACAGAAGAAAGAACCGAGATTAACATTTTCCTAAATTAAGCATGAAGCAAAACGAGTATGTTCGTATCAGAAAACTACCCTTGTATTTATCCAGTCTACAGTTCTTATCATAGTTATATATACATAATTTATTGCTTATATAATAGAACCCTGAATCAATTACTTAATGAATATCAAATCTTGATAACAGAAAAATACTAAAATTATAGACAGGTATGTCATTGTATTTTCTATTTATCCTATATTCTTCCTTTTATTTTTTTTAGGACATCTAATCAAGTTATTTAGCAGGTTGCTCAATACTAGACTAACAATGCACTAATGACTATGCTCAGACTATACTAGTTCCCTGACCAGCATCACCAGCCTTTTTTGGATTGGATCTACAGACTCCTGGAGGCCCAATGACATATTTTTGGAGGTGTGAGAATTCTCTATAACAAACTTTTTGTATTTTTACTTTGATAAGCTAAAAAAAAATCAAGATTAGCAATCATCTGAATGGTCTGATAACTTTATAATTGGTGCCCATATTTTCACTTATGGTCACAATTTAATTAAATTCAAGAAATATCACTTTGTGTCAAGAATGGGCAAAACAGACATATGCTTAATATGTAAAATGATGCTTCTCTGAGATATAAATGCTAATTGACATTGTGAAAAAAAAAAAGAGACAAGACTAAAAATATAATAACATTGAGAAAAGGAATAAAAATAACCAAAAGAATGAAAATTAATAAAGAAAGCAAATAAAAAATTCAGAGACTTCCAATTAGGATGTAGAAAGCTGAAAAGAGCATGGCTCCTGCCCTAACAATTATTAGAAAAGCTGAATAAACTACAAAATCACGATTTTCTTGATCCAATAAGAGAGCCAAGGCTGCACAGCAGCCAAAAAGACTGAAATGTAAAGAGAGATGTAACAGGAGCAAAGGTTTACCTGGGGCAGAGCTAAGAAAGAAGACAGGTCCACCAAACAAGCAAGGAAAAAGAATGTACTTAAATTTTTAATGAATTCCTAAAAGCCAGATATGGGCCAGGACCACAGACAAGGGGAATCTGCACCATCGCAGGCTATTCTCATCTTCACCAGGCGCTCACAAGACTGGACAAAAGGAAAGGCATCAGAGAAAGCCTCCAACTACGATGAAGGCCTGGAGAAGGGGAGAAGCTGCCACGAGGAAAAGCACAGAACATCACTCAGAACCACCCTCTAAAGAAATAAAAACCTTAAACTCCTGGAGAAAGGATGGAAAATCCTGTTGCCCCAGGGTGCAGGTGAGGACCCACTGAAGACTAAAAAAAGATAAGAGAAAAATCCTGCTATGCCTGGAGAGGGGCAGAAAACTCACTCTGGATCAAGACCATTATTGGTGCCCTACTACTGGGGGAGGGGTAGGACCACACAAGACCCACCAAAGATACAAGGCAGAGCCTGGCTGTTACGGCAGGAGGGGAAAGGTCACTGTAAAAGCTAAAGTGCCATTTTCAAGATCCAGAGACACAGGGCATATGTAGACTAGGGCTGGACCAGAATCAGAGACTCACTCCTGCCCCTTCTACCAGGCTAGAATATACCAAATAACAATCAATAGAGCCTGTACAATTTGGGGAAGTACAAGAATACAGAGAGAAACTCTCTGAGGCCCAGATGCAGAATGAAGAGTTAAAGCTGACGGTGAAACAGGATTATTGGGGAAAACTTTAGCAAACCACTCCTCACCACAAGCACAAGATAATGCTACAAGAATTTGAAGCCAGTAGTGACCTTAAGGCAACCACAGCAATAACAAGCTTGAATCCAACTCCACGTCTGACAAGATTACTCTGCCCAGATTGCAAATTGGTACAGCCGCTATGGAAAACAGTCTGGAGGTTTCTCAAAAAAATTAAAAATGGATATACCTTTTGACCCAGCAATTGCACTTCTGGGTATTTATCCAAAGAAAACCAAAACAATAATTCGTAAGGATCTATGCACTCCAATATCCATGGCAGCACAATTTACAATAGCCAAGATATGGAAGCAACCTAAATGCCCATCGATAGATGACTGGATAAAGAAATTATGGTTCATATAAATGATGGAATATTACTCAGCCATTAAAAAAAATGAAATCCTACCATTTGCAACATGGATGGACCTAGAGTTTATTATGCTGAGTGAAATAAGTCAGACGAAGATAAATACCATATGATTTTACTCATATGCAGTATCTAAGGAACAAAAAGAACATACTAATCAAAAACAGACTCACAAATATAGTGGACAATTTGGTGACGGATGGAGAGGTGGGGGCTGGGGAACGAGGCGAAGGGTTATAGAAGTACAAATTAGTTGTTGACAGTTGGGCACAGGGATAGGAAGCATGGCAGAGGGAATGCAGTTAGCATTAATATGATGGCTAGATGGGGGGCCAGGAGAGGGAGGGAGCAAATGGGGGATCGTTTTATGAACTATATAGATGTCTAACCAATGTACTGTATACTTGGAACTAATTTAAATAAATTTAAAAAATATATATATATTACTCTGCCCACCCCCATCCACAGTAAAGGTCTAGGAAAACAAACATGCCTATTTCCAGATTAAAAAAAAAACTGTTTACCTCAGTCTATTTTGTTCTATATGTAATGTTCAGCATTCAAGCAAAAATTACTAGACACACAGAAAAGCAAAAAAATAAAAATCCATTATTAAGAGACAGAACAAGATAAGCTCACCTGCTTAGACAGTCTGAGACTAATGAGGAAAGGTATGGAGTTTCATCATCTGACAAATGGATTATCTTCACTTTGTTTTTAGCCACTGACTATACCTAGCTTTATAGCTGAAGATACTGCAAATCCACTCCACTGACAGTAGACTATCTTCATACATATAGTGTCACACATTCATTTATTTAACTATTACAAAACTAAGGTACTAACAGTATAGTGGTCACCAGAGGGAAAGGGGGGTGCAGGGAAGAGAGTAAAGGGGGTCAAATATATGGTAACAGAAGGTGACTAAACTTTGGGTGGTGAGCATATAATGCAACATACAGATTATGTGTTATAAAATAGTATACCTGAAACTTACATAGTGTTATTAACAAATGTCACCCCAATAAATTGAATTTTAAAAAAACTAAGATCCTAGTGTTTTTACCAATTGAGAATTTAGAGTAAGAAGAGATTAGGTGCTTGCTTCCTTCTATTCATGTGCTGAGACAAATGTAGAACAAGTCTTACCTTCCAATTTACATAGTCTCACTCAACTTACATAGTTTCACTCAAGCTAAATTATCCTTCTGCTTTTATGCTGACAGTAATAAACCTTAATTTACAGTCTAATGTTCTTGCTATTCCATTATACTATCTATACTACTGAAATTAATACTTTCACCAAGAATAACCTCTCAATGACATGTTGATATCTTACCTATAATTCTTTTGAGCTGGTCAGGAGAAATGTTTAGAAGAATCTTCTCTATCAGCTTTGATCCTACATGGATGCAAACTTTATATATTCCATCAACTATGGTCATTAAAGCTGGCCTATAAGAGAGTAAATAGCACATGACCTTCAAAAAATTTTCAAACTTTAAAAAATGTTTAAATGCAATAAATCAGAAAGCACTGGGTTTTTATGCAGGGTTAATTTTAACTTCTAAAGCAACTCCAGGATGCTCTGAAATACCCTAGAAATAAGAGAAGGGTTTTTTAAAGAGTTTCAAATGATAAAACAATAAATTAGATTTATTCTATATTTCATTTTAAAATTTCAGATACTAATATGAAAAACATTATTTTACACCGTTGTATATTATTTTCAAAATAAAAATAAAGATGATAACCACATATTTCACAATTACAATTTCAAGTAATTTTTTTCCATTAGATTCTTTCCTATCAAAAACAAACTCTTTTGCATGTCAGTAAATGGGGAACTAGATAAATAATACATCATGTAATGGTATATATACAATATGGTGTTAAAAAGAATGAGAAAGATTTATAAGTGCTATTAGGGAAGGCGTGCCATGATATGCTCCAAGCAACAAACAAGGTGAACAAAACAATATGAATAATATTCTATCTATGTACTTTAAAGAAAGAAATATACATGCACTGGTATGAGCAGAATAAATTAGTGAAAAGATATACAAAAAAACTTCTAACAAGCATGGAAGTAGTACTGATGGTAAAGGGAATGGATGGGGATGAAGACTTTTACTTTTTGTTTTATATCTTCTTCTGTAGTTTGCATTTTTACCACGGTCTGTATTATCTCTTTTAAAAATAAATTAATTTTTTAAAAATAAATTGAGAACAGAATTTGGAAACAGGCTCATGAATAGAACAGTGTAACAGCTAAAACAAAACTACTGATTTTCCCTCTAAAAACCTACTTTCCCTTTCACCCACACGATGATTCTAGGTCCTTTCCTCATTTTCACTCTATACTCTTTCCCCGGTTATCTCTCTTCTTCCATTCTTTATTTCAACAAATACATATTCAATATCAACTGTGTACTATTCACTGTGCTAAGCACTGGGTATTGTAAAAGAAAGACAGCAAAATGGAGTTGATATTGTCAAGAGGACAATTTAAAATGGAGTCAGGAGACCTCCAGAAAGCTAAGCTAACACATCCCCTCTATGTGAAACTGACCTTTTGAACTGAGCTAAAGCACAAACAGCTACATCTTGATACAGTTCCTGGGACTGGTTCTGTATTACTAAATTCTCTATTAAGAAATAAATTTTTGGCTATAATCAACAGGACAAGTAATAACAAATATTGGAGAGGATGTGGAGAAATAAGAACCCTCATACACTGCTGGTGGGACTGCAAATTGATATGGCCACTATGGAAAGCAGTATAGAGGTTCCTCAAAAAACTAAGAATTGACCTACCATATGATCCAGCAATCCTTCTACTGGGTATTTACCCCAAAGACTTAAAAACTCATGTTCGAAGATATTTGCACACTGATGTTCATAGCAGCATTATTCACAGTGGCCAGGACATGGAAGCAACTAGAGTGTCCTACAATAGATGATTGGCTAAAGAAGCTGTGGTACATGTATACAATGGAATATTACTCATCCATAAGAAGAGATGAAATACTATCATTTGCAACAACATGGACGGACCTTGAGATAGTCATACTAAGTGAAATAAGCCAGACAGAAAATGTTGAAAATCACATGGTATCACATATGTGGGATATAAACCTAAAAGCAACTGATTGACAGTATACACTAGTGAACAAGACAGAACTGGTACCTTCACTGAGGAACTTAAGAGTTTGGTGGGAGAGAAAGACAATAAGCTTTTTGGCAATGGTGCCAAGATGATGCAATGGAGACAGAACAGTCTTTTCAACAAATAATGCGGAAACAACTGGATAGTCACGTGCAAAAGAATGAAGTTGGGTCCCTTCCTTATACCATACATAAAAATTAAATCAAAATAAGTCATGGACCTATATGTAAGAGTTAAAAATATAAAATTCTTAGAAGAAAATATAGAAGTAAATCTCGAGTATCTTGGCCTATGAATGATACCTTTTTTAGGTATTATACCAAAAGCACAAGCAACAAAAACAGATAATAAAAAGTGATGGCAGGGATGTAGAAAAACTGCACACCTCATACATCACTGGTGAGAATATAAAATCGTGCAATAGCTTTGGAAAAATTTGACAGTTCCTCAAAAGGTTAAACATAGAGCTATTATATGACCCAGAAATTCTACTCCTGAGTATGTACCCAATAGAAATGAAAACATATACCCACACAAAAATTTGTACATGAATGTTCACAGCAGTATTATTTATAATAACCAAAAAGTGGGAACAATCCAAATGTTGAGTTGGGAGGAAGGGAGAATGAGAAGTGACTGCTAATTGGGCATGGGACCTTTTGGGGATGGGTGATTAGAAGGTCCTAAAATTGACACTGAGTGCTATTTTGTAAAGGCATAAAATGTATAAGGTAAAAAGTAAAAGATTATCCAAGACTGAACATTTATTATTTAAAACACAGTGTTTTTCACTGAGTTGGTCAGCCATTTTACCATAGAACATTTGCTATCCTTAATTTCTAATGTGAAGTTGAAAAAAACTGAGGTACAGAAAGGCTAAACACCTTACTAGCTTCCACAACTCAGAGGTTAGATCACATAATACTTTTAACTTTTAAATTCCAATTTATTTTAAGATGGGAAAATGAGTTTCTTCTGAGCCATTTAGATTGTGATTTAAAGTGTAAACCAAGTAAAAATTTTCTTCAGTATAGCTGCTTCAAGACAATGAAATACCCAATTATTGCTTTTAAACACTCTGTTAAGATTACTGAGAAGTTTTTACTTTCATCGATAGCTATTTATCATTCAGGAGAAAAATTTACTCTCTTGGAATGGTTTTAGTGAGTTCTCATTAGAAAGAATTGATATATGTAATTTTTTTGGTCATTTCCAGTCCTATAAAAATAAATATTTTCCATCCAATTGGCTTGTTTATTTGCCTTACCTGTAGTATATTTTCTTCATAGTACATGGCAAGCAGCTAAAACACTGCTTGTAGATCTTGTTCTCATCTGTTTCTAGTTCCAATCCACATTTTGCACAGCCAGTATATATAATGTTCGGAAGAGAAGAGAAAATATTCTTCAGAGAACTGTGAGCATTTAGAACTACTTTCTGAGCTGCTGTAATAGGAAACACTAGCTCTAAAATCAGGGCTTTGATTAGAATCACTCCTACAAATGACAAACACAAAAAAATAGTATAAATTGTAGGGCTAAAATTATAACTTCAATTTACAAACATGGTTAATTATGTAGTTGATTTATAGTTACTTATACTAAAGGATACACTCAAGGTCTTGTTCTTGGTCTTCTCTTCTTAACTCTTTTCCTAGATAATCTCACTCACTGATGGCATGAATATTGATAGTACAATGTAAGGGGTGATCTGCCTAGACCTAAAGATTTATTTGGCTAATTTGACTGAACAGGTGTATGTTTTCTTTCTCCCTGTCCTCTGAAATCATGCAAAATAAGTTTAACCTCTCTTTTAGGAGAAATCCATTCAAACACTTAAAACTAGCTAATATACCCTCTCTTCCTGCTATCTACATCCTTGGTACCATTAATTACCAGAGCTGTGACCACCGCTTATTTTGTCATTGCTCATGATGTTGACTTTTACTTTAAAATCTAATTCTAGGTCTTTAATCCCAGCAGGTAGTTTTTTTGTGGAAGCAGTAGATGAGCGTTGACTTCTCCATGACACTAAATTAAATGTAGCCCTCTACTGCCTATGGCATTCCTTCTTGCAGTGACCAGCTCCATAAGCCTGTGGGGATTCAGGACAGAGAGCTGGGGGCCAGCACAGGAGATACACACAAATATGAAACTGTTTTAGGAACTACAACATTACCCAAGATTTCACCAGTTAGTATAAATTTAGAGTCTTCTGTAGCCACAAGGAACTTACTTCCATTTTTGAAAGTTGTATAAAAGTTTAATAGTATAAAAATTTATAAATTTTCTATCACTTGTACTTATCTTCCAGAAAAGTAATTTTAAATTAACTATTAGTATTAATAAACGTGTCAATACAGAACTGAGTATATAGAGATCTTCTCTGAGAATTAATTTCTGTATTCCATTAAAAGTTGGGTTTTTTGAGAGGTGTTATTGTCTTTGTTTCCTATTTGCATTCTCCTTAGCTTAGTTTTATGACATAATAATGCTAATGTCTATAATCATATTGTATAAAACATATATACATACCTATGTGAATTAACACAACTTGTAAAATTTTAATCTGATATTCGGCCAAGGTAGACTAAGGGAGTGCATTGATGCTCCAACCTTATAAAAAACGAATATTTGTTCTTTGTCCCTAGTCCTGGCACACAGCTCCAAAAACTCTTGGAAACTCTAGAGTGCTAAGAGATGACTAAGAGCCCATAAATACCTTCAGAATAAGGGCTGGTCACCAGAAAGGCCAAAGCATGATTAGAAGGTTGGAACTTTCAAGCCTATTCCACAACCTGTGAAAGTTTGAGTATATCACCAATGGCCAATGAGTTAATAACCATGCCTACATAATGAATCCTTGATTAAAAACCTTAAATAAAAGGGTACAGGGGTGCTGAACACACAGAGGTGCTGGGAGAGTAGTGCACCTGGAGAGGACATGGAAGCTTCATGCTCCCTCACTAATCTCTAGTGTTCAAAAGCAGATTGAATTAAATGATGAGCTGCTGGTAACTATACATAAAAAAGTTTAAGTGATCCCTAATAATTACAAATTAACCTGAAAAAAATGTAGGCAAAAAGCTGAGAAGAAGATGCCAATATCTAGTTCAATTATCTACAAAGATTTATATTTCACTTCCATATTCAATTACATATTTTTCCTGCAAATGGTAGCTTTGCTTATATTAAAACTAGCATACCTTATGTATATAGAGATCTTACCTGAACACTTATCCTCTAAGTGTGTTGCTAAATCTGACATCTTCACAAAAGAGGGCATGCTGTTTTGAAATTTTGCTTTAAATGTAATTGCCCTTATATCATCATCAAACAGGCACTCGCAGGATGACCAAGGTGTTGTATGCAATTCTAGGTTTTCCAGGATGCAATTGCGCTGAACAAAAAGATATTTAAATTCCCAAATATAATCTTAA
Source organism: Pteropus medius (assembly GCF_902729225.1). NCBI lineage: Eukaryota > Metazoa > Chordata > Mammalia > Chiroptera > Pteropodidae > Pteropus > Pteropus medius. The sequence goes on along the minus strand of NW_024344378.1, from coordinate 57,710,133 downwards.
ACAAACAAAAACAAAAAGTTACCAAAAGGGAAATAATCTAGGCTCAAAAATCAGACTAAACAGATTGACTTAATTCAAACCATTAAATACAACTTTTATCACACTAAAGAATTTAGGTATAAAGAAGACAAAATATGAATATTGTATTTAAGGCAATAAGGTAAGGATGCTAGAGATCATTTTAATAAAATCTTTTTCTGAAGATTTCTTGATTTCCTAGAATCATAATTTATTATAACCAACTGCTTTTCAGAGTAGCAAATGCTCATTTTGATAACTACAGGCAAAGATTTTATAAAGTAACAGGGACATAGAAATGAACACATGTCTGCCATAATCAATATCTCTCAATGATTTTCAACACCTTAGTTTTCTTATTTAGCTAATTTTTCCAGGTCAAAAAAATGCATTTAGATACAGTTGCACCCATTTTTAATTCCCTCAGTAATAATTCTAATTCTTAAAACCACAGTAGCACAGAATTTCTTGCCAAATAATTATTCTATATTAATAAATTCAACTTTAAACTATAATAAAACAAAAAGTGGTCTCTTAGCACTAAGTTTTCTAATAATAACAACTGTCTTTTTAGTTTCCCACTTACTTCAGGTCATATACCTAATTCATATGCCTATCTGCTTCCTTAGTTTCTTTCATTTTAAAGTTTGTGTATGTGTGGAGAATCTTAGAGCAACTCAGTAAATCCTTATAAAGCATCCTTAGAAAAAACTAAAGAATATATATTCCAAGTTGTTGCTTAAAACCAATCACTATTTTTAAAATAGCTTTCTTGTTACAAAATATATGCTTAGAAACCAGAGATAAGCTAAGTAAATAACAGCCATAATCTCAATACCCCAAAATAAACATTTGTTTTCAATTTGTTTAACTTTTACTTAATATATCAAATATATTTTTATATGTCATTAAGTATTATTCCACATTATTTTAAAATGTGCATAATACATCATTGCACAGATAAACCAAAATCTTAAAAAATTATTATAGCAACTCTATTTGGAACATGTTCATCATTTTTTATTTTTCACTATTATAAACAGTACCATGATAAACATATTTTTAACTACATCTTTATGCATAGCCATGATGAATTCCTGTAAGTGTAATTATTAGGCCAAAAGCATTATAAATTCTAAGTCTTTCATATGCATTGTCAATTGTCCTCAAACAAGATTTTGCCAATTTATATTTTCAATAGTTTATGAGAGTGACTGTCTCCCCATAGCTTCTCTATTAAATTCTTAGGAGAAAAATCATCTATCATTATTTTATTCATGTGTCTTCAATTACTAGTAGGAGTAATTTTTCTTATATTTATTGGCCATATTATTTCTTCTTTAGTACTTGCCTGTTGGTATCTATTGCCCATTGAGCCTTAAAGACATTTGACTTTCGCTTATTGCATTATTTTCTGACAAAATGCAATTTTTTTCTGTTGTTTTTTTTTTTTACTTGTCTTTTAAGTTTATATGTGGTGATTTTTATGCATGGTTTAGTTTTTGTTGCTGTATTTTATTTAACCTACTAACTTTTGATTTCAAAGAAGTTTGCTTATATTTTTTCTACTACTCATTGTTTCTTTTTTAAAAAATGTATTTGAATCTCTGGTGCATCTGGAATTTATTTTGGCACAAATATGAAACATAAATTTAATTCTATTTTTTCCTCAAATTGTTAGCTAAATATTCCAAACTATCAACTTTTTTTTAAAAGGAAAAAGTTTGCTTTCATTTTTAATTATAAAATAAAATATGTTTATTATAAAATATTTAGACAGTAAAAGAAAAGGGAAGTAATGGGTGAAGTAAGATTGGTCATGTTTGAATAAGCTGGATAATGGTACTTTAGTTCATTATATTATTATCTCTATGTATGTTTGAACTTTTTCATACTAAAAGGTTTAAAAAATAAATGTAGTTCACGTGCAAAAAATTCAAACTAAAGGTATAAATAAAAATAAAACCATATAAAACCACCATACAGAGATAACCACTGCTATCATTTTATTATCTATATTTCCAGATTTTTAAATGTATATACATACTTATATATCAACTTCTATTACAATGGATCCTACTATAAGTGAAGTTTTATAATCTACTTTTTAAACTAAATAATACATCACATACATCTCTCCAGGCTAGAGAATGTACATATCTTTGGTAATAAATACCTTTGTGTGCCCACCCAGACCACAAATGACCCTTTTAACTGTTTCCTCACCCTCTGAAATAAGCTCAGGCATTCCTATTTATACTTTTCGACCCTGTCCTCCAGGCTGCAGTTCCCTGAATCAAATTCCATCTGAGCAATCAAATTTTCTTATCTGGGAATTTGGAAATGGGGCTGGTCTCTTAAAAAGAAAAGTAAAATCAGGAGCTACAGAGTAACCATCTGCTTTTTACATGGTTGAGAAGTAGAGTAAGTCTACGCTGACTGAATAAAGCAGATACATAGAGAAGCTGCCTGGGACCCACATAGAGAAGCTTTTCAGATTCTCGTTCCAGGTCCCCCAGGAACCCACATGTACTATGTACTACACAATTCCATTATCTCCAGTGTTCAATAATGACTGCCGATGATCATTTCTAATTACATCACCTAAATGTGTATTTTTCATCTTTAGAACAAATAAAACTGGTGCCCGGTATAAAGTTAATAGAGAATGCCTCAAGAAATACTAAATGAATAGATAGAATGCTAACAATTTCTGAAAGTAGAAGTCACATACTTAGAAGACTGTTCAAAATTGATATTGTACCATTTTAAAAAGAATAATCTTGAAGTATTGAGGTGAATATTAAAACTTAAAGATGATAGTTATAAATGAAGTATGCTGAATGAACAAAGAACAACTACATCTTAATCCCAAGACTCATAAATTTTCAATATTAACCTAAATAACACAGAATTATCTAGACACAACTATAATTTATCTTCTATTAACCAAATAACTACTTATTTTAAAAGAATATCAAGCATGGAGCAATCTGCTTTGCTATAGCTCCATTAGAGTTAGAATAATACCTTTGACCTACATTTTGATCAGCATGCACTAGACTCATGCTCTCTGCTATGAAACGGTGGTCAATAATGATGGTCAGCCCATCATTGACACATATTTGTCAGATTTCTCAACCAAATATTTGTCACTGTTTGACCCTAACATAAAAGTCAAAAGTTAGACTTATCTCAAATCCTAGTCATAGGCTATTAATGATTAAGAGAGAGTGTGTGACAGATCTTATCTTTAGGTAACTATTTTGTAGAGAGAATTTTGGGAAGAAAATTAACTCTTTCCGTTAAAAAAGAATGAGTCACACAATCAATCTCTGAAATAATTTAGTAGAGTAAAATAACTCATAAGCCACTGATTATAACATCTCTGACTGTTACAATTAGAGGATGTCACAATATCAAAAAGCAAATATACTATTTTATTGAATTATCAATTACATTTAATTCAATACATCATAAATTATTAATTTATGCTTTAAAGAAAAATATAATAATGGGCCATTTATGTTTAAAATATCATTTTTAAAATATCATTTTAAACATAAATATTCTATGGATGGCTAATAGTCCACACTTTTAAAATATCTAGAATAAAAACCTGGAACACAGTAACTTATTTAACAGTAACATTATGACTTGAAAGAGTTAATGCAACTCCCTAAAATCTGTTACAATCAGAGAGAAGTTTATTTTTCAGAGTCTTTTGGATGAATAAAAACTGTAGAAGCTTCTCCAGAATTTTTTAAAAACATATCTTAAGAAGATAAAATCTTCACTAAAAAGGTAAAGTAGTATACTTGGGAATAAATAAAAGCTTTTATTTTGTCATCATTAATTATAGAGGACTTTTCAGATAACCAAATTGTTTTTTCTTTTCTATCTAAAATATAACAGAAGTAATCTGCAGAATATTCATTCATGATCACTTATATTTCAAATGAAGTCTAATCTCTTAAGATTCTCTTCATCTTAGGCTCATAAGCATTAATCATTTACCTAACTATAAATATATTAAATGTTTTTTGGAGTACTTACGTTTTTTCCTCTGAAGTTGAGGGTACCAGGCTGCTCCACGACCCCATAATACAAGTACACAATGTTGACCTTGGGCCTGTTCCACAGTTAACATGATTTTCCTTTGCTTCTGTCCTCTATAACTATATAATGTCTCTGGAAAAGAAAAGGAATATTTTAATTGGCATTACTCTCTCACCTGTGATACTGTGATATTTAATCATAAATATATAATGATAACCAAATGGTACACTAAGGAGATCTTGTATCTTTATTTTATAATCTAAATGATTACCTGTCAGTATAGTGATGTCAACAACTCTTAGCACTGCATGCACTAATATGTCAGGCTGAAGCTGTTCCAGTTCTACAAATTCAACACTGTTCATTTTCTGAGGCTGCCTCTGAGGAAGATCTCTAAGATAGGAATGTTTTGAAGACACATATGCCAGTAAGTCTTGAAGTACAACATCACTAATTATACTGGAATCTAAGGGGGGGAAAAAAACACAAACACACATAGAAAAGATGACGAAATTAAAATGTATATATATATAATATATATATATATTTTTTTAGGCGAGGCAACTCTTGGTTGACCTATTAGATTGCAAGGACCTTGTCAGCTTATGATCCCTTACTTTTTTTATTTTTTACACCTACAGCACCTGGCCTTCCTAGGTGGTCTCCCATCCAAGTACTAATCAGGCCTGACTCTGCTTAAAAATTATATTTTCTTGACTACATAGTATTTTTTTTAGAACTGTTATTTTGTTGTAAGGTGTGATTAAATGTAAAACTATTTCATTTCTTCAAAACATGTATCTTATTCTTGAAGTAGTTTAGATGTAAAAATTAGCTTGATATTTTTAATCAATAGAAGTGGAATTATTTACCATCTCCAAAAATCTTACCCTGTTCCCTCACTTCTCTACTTTGTTATTAATCATTTTTCCACCAATTAACCAAGACCAATACTTCAGTTATTTTTTGACTCCTCCATTACCTTGCTATATTCAATCAGTTCCCTAATTCCTGGAGTCTGATTTGATCACAGCTTCCCCGAACTGGCCCAAACCACTGCCATTCTTCCTCAAGACTCTTAGCATGTCACATCTGAAATACTCTAAAAGCTGCCTAATGGGCTCTTTCGCTGAACATGCCTTCTTCTTCCCCACTTCTAAGTCTCTGTCCTCTCCACTTTCACTGGCTGCAAAGCCATCATCCTGCTTTTTACCTTTCCAAATACTACACAGAGTAACAACCACTATAGGCTACCAGTGATTTTTTCCTTTTCCGTCTCTCACTTGGTTTTGAGCATGTGTGTGCTAATATTTCTCTTGAATATTAGTTATTTAATTCATCAGTCATTATGTCATTTAGATTTCTTTTTCTTTTCTGTCTCAAGTTCTTTTCTAGTTTTTTATTGAGATATACTTTACATACAATAAAATGCATACATTTTAAATATACAGATTGATGAGTTTTGCTGATGAATTTTTAATTTCCCTGAAGGAAAGTGAAGTATGTTTGAATATGTGATTGATTGTTGAACAAAGTAAGATCTTAGCAAAAAACACTCATGTACTTTTTAGTATGAACTGATTTCAATAGAAAAAAACATGATTCTTCTTTCCTTCTCTCAGTAACATTCTCATCCCAATGTATTTCTTATAATAAAGCCATTTAGTAAGGCCTCATTTTTTACTCACTCATCAGCAGATCATTTACTATGTGACAGGCATTATACTTGGTGCTAAGGATACAAAGACATAACATGTCACCAACTCAACACTGACAAGAGAACAAACACTGGGCTTAAAGTATAAGAGACATATGTAAGCATTCCTAAGAACACACAAAAGGAACTACCCAGGGAAGTTAGAAGAGGCTTTAGAAAGGGAATATTGAGCTGGGTTTTGGAAAAATGTCTTAAGAGTTTTCTAGGTGGTAACTGGGGGTAGAGGGTATATTTCCAGGTAAAGAGAAGAGGTTTGCAATCCTTTACATACCATAGATGCTTTCGGTAGGCCTATGAAACAAATTGATCCATTATCGAAACAGCATTTTTATAACAGCTTTATTGAGATTAATTCACATATATAAAATTCACCCTTTTAAAGTGTACAATTCAGTGTTTTTTTAGTACTTCACAAAGTTCTGCAACTATTACCATGATCTAATTTTAAAATATTTTATTACAGAATAACACTTTAAGTGGATAAAATGAAATACGATTGGCAAATCAATTATATGGCAATATAGTAACTGAAATATTTTTAAACTGAGATAATTTATGTGTCTCATTAATACATTAAATAACAAGATATAGCAGAGTATGTGACAACTACTGTAATTTCAAAGTATGCCAAAGTATCATGGGCATAGATGATACTCAAGTTATCTTCAACAACTGTGATGTGATATGAAAATCTATATGCTTTCCATTGGTGACCAAGTCAAAAGTACTGCTAATATTACTGTGGATTGTTACCTTATTTGTAATAGAAAGAAATACTAATTTCAGTTCGTGATTAGTGAAAATAAAGTCATAATGTCTTCACATCCAACTTCATGAACGCTTTAATGTAGAAGAATCAATTTTCACAGGAGAGTAGGAAGAACATTTGGGAGGTTAGTGATCATCCAGCAGGAGATGAAGAGCATTGGAAAACAGGTAAGACTGCAGGAAAGGGAAAAGGGTGACAGATTTGTGAAACAGTTTAGGGGTAGAACCCAAGAAACAATTAGAGGTGGAAGGTAAAGAAAAGATTAAAGATGGCATCAAGATTTCTAGCACAGCTGAGTGGATGAATAAAAACAAATGTGTTAAAGTTTTTAAAACCTGATAAATGAAATCTATTCTAATTAAGATTACATAATTCCTAAATGAATTTTATAAAACAATGGTGATAACACTATCAAAAATAATGAGCATTAGAGAAAAGAACAGATAGTATGAGAGATGAATGAAAGAGAAGAGTGGAGATAAGGAAATGAATTAGACTACAGCAAAACTCAACTTCAAATACATCTTTCCATGACTCCAATTTATTTACCAGATCTCCCAATTTTACATATACCTGCTTTCATAAAAATTTATACAGAAACATCTGATTATTCAAATTCCAAATAAAATAGTCTATTTCATGAATCATTGTGTTAACCTTTGATTTATATATTTAAGATAAATTAATATTCTATCACATTATCAGGACTAGGATTGTAAAATAAGTAACAGCTCACTGGAATGACAAAAGAACATAAGGCTTTGCCAATAGTACAATATACTGATCAGAAGTAAGAATGCTCTCAACAGTTGAACTACTTGTAAAAGAAAAAAAAAGCTAATCAAATTGATTTATTCTTTCAGAAGAAAAACAGCTGCAATATTCTCAAAGCATCAACTGAAAACCATTTGCCTAAATCAAACAAAAAACTCTGAGAATACACTTTATTTAACTACTAACCTGTGAAAAACGAGGCAATGTAAACTACTATGTAAGTATAAAAACAAAGACTATAATGTAACCCAAAGGTTATCTAGTTATAATTAGTTCAAGGTTTTTCACAATTTTCTATAAAAACTTTAAAGTCCCCAGGGGTTCCACTAGATATTCTCCACCAGAATTAGGTCTTAAAATTTTTATGAAATTACTAAATTAGATCAGCCTTATTTGAATCTAAATCAGCCTTAAAACCAAAGCTATCTACAACGTCTATCTCCCTAATCCCTCAAAAATATTTGCATACCATGTTATTTTCATTATTTCAAAACATTCCTTACCCTTCCATTGTATTAACAGCTATAAAATATCATGAATTTTACTTAAAAGACATTTAGCTCCTTGGAAATATGCTTTTCAAGATATGGCAACTTCAAATATTCATAATAAAAGATTAAATTTAAATCTTTAAAAAAAATCCTCAAATTAAGATTGACTGACTCAACTGGCCAAAACATAGTGTTTTTAATTATTATAAGTTCATACTAAATCCTATATCTGATAGGGCAAATTATTCTTTCCTGTTCTTCATTATCAAAAATGTTCTGGCTGTTTTTGACCATTTACTCTTCCATATCTCAGAATAATCTCATCAAATTTCATGAAAATCTTATTGGGACTTTGATTGGATTTGCACTGAATTCATAGATAACTTGAGGAGACTTGAAATCTTCACAATGCTAAATCTTCCAATCAATAAAGTATATGTTTTCAGGTCTTCTTTCATTTCTCTTAATTTTTACATTTTCTTTTAACAAAAGAATTAAATTTATTACTAGAATATTACTTAGTATCATACATAATATTGTAATGTTGCCCTCTATTTAAGCGTTACTAGTTGTTGCTCCACTTGAGAAATGCAATTGACTTGTGTTTATTAGTCTTATACCTGGCCAACTTGCTGAACTTTCCCATGATTTCTAATAATTTGCCTGAGTTTTTAGATGAAAAAATCCTATAAAAAAGAACCATTTTGTCTATAAATAATGACAGCTTTCCTCTTTTTTCCCAGTCTTTTTGGAAATTTCTTTCTTCATGTTTTATCTCACTGGTTAGTATCTCCAATACAATGTTGAGTAAAACTGGTAACAGCAGTACTCTAGTCTCATTTCTAATTTTTAAAAGGAATGTTCCTAATCTTTCTCTAATTAGGATGATATTTGCACTGGATTTCTTAAAGATACTCTTTATCAAGTTAAAATAAATTTCTTTGTATTCCTAATGAATGGGTGTTGGACTTTATTTTCAAATGCTTTCTTTGTATCTATTAAGATGACCATATATGGCTTTTTAAAAAATTTTTTAAAACTATCGTTAGACACAATAAAAAAAAATGGTGTAGATCATAAAGGCTCTGTTCATCACACTGGCGACCAAATCAAAGTTGTAACAGAAACAAAGAGGAGCAGCAAGGAAAAATCGCCTGGGATCTAGATGAACAAGCCATAAAACTAGGGAGAAATCCAAGAAATCACCCTGCAATGGCAGAAGGTAGGACAGGGCAAGGACGCAGGGCTGCCCGGTCTCAAGCAGCTGAGTGAGATGAAGGCTGCGGCTGGGGCAGCGACAGACGCCTCTTAAGGAGCTGCGTCAACAAGCAGATCTTCGCAGCAACGGCTCTGCTCAATCTCAGCACTAGTGCTAATTCAGCTGCACACGGGGGGCACCAGGGACTTACAGAGAGACACTGTCAGAGTGAGGGCCAAGGGGAGACTCGCTCTGTACAGAAGTGTCATTAGTATCTATTGTTCCTCTGTTGAGCCCTTCCCCATACCAGTGTGAGGAACACAGCACCACCATAGCCTGATGTCATCAAACTGGATAACAGAGGTCGCTCTGCCCAGAGGATTCCCTGACTCCTTCCCCAACTCGCAGCCCCACCTAAGCCACATCCAGGTATATATCCTCAGTGAGTCAGGTGCTCCTTGCTGAGCAGCACCTAGACTCACACTGGAGGCAGCTGGCCTCGGTTTCTGGTGTGGCCTTTTGAGGCAACTATAAGCACAGCATCTGTGGATTGCTTGCTGAATCTTAACAGGTGGCCCCAGGGTGGTAAGAGGCTTGGGCTAAGTTTGGCCTGCAGGTGAACTCCTCTCAAGACTGTACCACTGGACACCTACTTCACAAATCCACACTAAGACCGGGAGACTTAGGAGCTTTGCTTAGTACATAGAATCAGACACGGAAAGGCAGTCAAAATGGGAAGACAAAGAAGCAGAAGCCATATGAGAGAAAAGAACAGAGATCCAGATATAATGGAGTCAAGTAACAGATGCAGAATTCAAAACACTGGTTATAAAGATACTCAATGAACGTACAGGAAGTAAAGATAAATTCAGTGAGAACTTCAATAAAGAGATAAAAAAAACATAAAAATGGAAAAGGACATTATAAAAGGAAACCAGTCTGTAATGAAGAACACATTATCTGAGATGAGAAGTTTATTAAATGGAATAAGCAAAGGAATAAACAAAGTGAATAAAGAAAAGGATCAAATACCCTATCTAGAGGATGGGAAAGCCAAGGACACTCAATCAGAATGGCGAGAGATAAGATGCCAAGACTATAAAAATAATTTAAGGAGAACATGGGACACTATTAAGGGTCAAAACAGCTGTCTGATCGGCATACTTGAAGGAAAACAAGATGTTGAACAGCTGTTTGATGAAATAATGATGGAAAACTTCCCCAACCTGGTGAAGGAAATGGACACAAAACCCCAGGAAGCTCAGAGAATTCCAAAAATCAGGGATCCAAAGAGGTCCACATCAAGACACATCATAATTAAAATGCGAAAGGTTAAATACAAAGAAAGAATTTTAAAAGCAGCAAGAAAAAAAATAGATAGTACTTTATAAGGAAAAACCCATAAGACTTGCAGCTGATTTCTCAAAAGAAACTATGCAGGACAGAAGGGCTTAGCAAAAAATATTCGACAGGTTGAAGACCCAAGATATATAACCAAGAATAATTTACCCAGCAAAGCTATCATTTAGAGTTGAAGGACAGATAAAGAGCTTCCCAGACAAAAATAAGCTAAAAGAATTTATCACCACCAAGCCGGTATTACAGGAAATGTTGGAGGGACTTCTTTAAGAAGAAATATATGCATCAAAAACAGGAATAAAGAATGGTAACAATTACATTCCTATCCATAAGTACCTTAAATGGAAAAGAATTAAGTGCTCCAACCAAAAGATAGAGTGGCTGAAAGGATAAGAAAACAAGACCCCTACATATGAAAAGGAAAGAGGTGGAAAAAGATATTGCTTTGATGGACTTAGAAGATACTTAAATCAGATAAAGATAAACATTATACGATTTCACTTACATGCGGAATCTAAGGAATAAAAACAAACTAATCAAAAACAGACTCACAAATGTAGTGGACAATTTGGTGACGTACAGAGGGGAGGGAAGTTTGGGGAGGCTGAGAGAATGGTGTGAAGGGTTGAAGAAGTACCAATTAGTAGCTGATGGATGGTCACGGGGATGGGGAGCACAGCATAGAAAATGCAGTTAGCATTAATACGTTGGCTAGGTGGAGGGTCAGAGGAGGGAGGGAGCAATTGGGTTGATCATTTTATGAACTATATAGATGTCTAACCAATGTACTATATGCTTGAAACTAATTAAAATAAATAAATTTTTTTTAAAAACTAACGTTAGACTTACAAAAAAGTGGCAAAATAGGAGAGTGCCCTTATGTTCCTCACTCTATATCCTCTAATATGAACATCTTACATAATCACAGAATAATTATCATGAACAGGAAATTAATACTGATTAAATATTATTAACTGATATTTTTAACTAATATTATTTTGTATAATGCCCCTCCATTTGGGTTTCTTCAATGTTTTCTTGTGATTGGAATGAAGTTATGCATTTTTGGCATGAATACCACAAAAATTATGCTGGGTCCTTCTCAATGCATCATAGCAAGGGTTTCATGATATCTTCATATCTTATTACTGCTATTTACTTTAATCAGTCAGTTAAGTTGGTGTCTGCCAAGTTTCTTCACTGTAAAGGTATTTTTCTCCTTGTAAGCTGATAATAAATATTTTGGGGAGATACATTGAGACTATGCAATGCTTTTTCTCCTCAGACTTCTACCTACTAATTTGAGCATCTCAGTGGATCCTTGTCTGCAATATTTATTACTGTGATGTTTGTCTAAAGGTAATTCCCTATTTTTCTCTTTTCTCTCACATGTATTCACTGGATCTCCATTGTGAGGAATGGAATCTTCTCATTTATTTATTTAGTAAATTAGTTACTTATTTATATCCACATGGACCTTTAAATATCTTATTCTATGCATTATAATCTAATACTATCATTATTTTTTACTTAAATTGTTCCAATTTTGGCCAGAAGGTGCTCTTTCATGTTGGCTCTCCTGTTCTTTTAACAGTTTTTTATGATACCACCAGATGTTCTGGGCTCACGTTGTATTCTCCCTGTCCCAAACCTGCAACCAACTACTTCTAACAGTGTTGGTTCATTTTTTAAAGAATGTTTAGAGACCAAGATCTTGGGCACTAGGTATGCTCATTGTTACTGAGGTGTCACTGTTTCTGTGTCCTCAGTAGACAAAGCTAGGAAATATACATATGTATATTAGCCCAACCATACACACATATCTACATTTCCATATCTTTTATCTGTTTATCTATATAACTATATATTGAAAACCCTGAGTTTATAATTAATACCTCTGACTCCAAAACAAAAGGCTTAACCTTCCCTTAATTTATTTCTCTCTACTACAGTGAGAAACCCAATTTTCATCATCTACAATTTATTTACTTATTTGTTCAAGTATATACGTAGACTTGATGCTAATCCACTCCCCTTTGAGAAAGTTTTACTAACTAGATATCGGCATTCTTGTATATTCCTTTTGTCTTTAGCCTTTCAGAATGCCGCTAATGTACTGTTTTCCAGTTAACTTAGGTTTGTTCTTTTCTTCCCCTATCCTTCTGTGTGGTTATTTCCTTCATTTGTAATGCTGTTAGATTCATTTGTTAATGTTTGTATTCCATTTTGGGGTTCTCCTTCACCACATTATAGATAGTTTCAATTGTTTGTTTATTTGGGGTATATGTGAAACATTACTATGATTCTGTGACTCAGAACCATACCAAAAGATATACTTAGAGAAGTGTCACTGCCTCTTCATTAATGCTACCCTATTTCCACTCCCTCCTTCTTTCTATCCCTTTTCTACCCGCTCCCTGTATGTAACCAATCTCTTTAGTTTTCGGTTTATCCTTCCTGCATTTTTTATTTTTTGCACAAATGAAAAGATACACATGTATTTTCTTATTCCTTTTTTCTTTCTTACATGAAGGACAGCATACTACATATATGTTTTTGAGCTTTGTGTTTTTCACATGACAATATATCCTGGAAATCACTTCACATCAGTTTATAGAGCTCTTTCTTTTATAGCTTCGCAATATTCCACTATGTGTGTATATCGTAATTTAATCAACCATTCTGTTATGTATGAGCATTTCAATTTTTCCCAATGTCTTGCAATTAAAAACAATACTGCAATGAATAAACTTGTGCATATGTATTTTCACACTGCTGTAGCTGTATCTTCAAGATAGATTCCTAAAAGTAGGCTTGTTGGGTTAAAAGCAAGAACATGTGTAATTTTGTTAGGTATTGCCAAATATCTCTTCAGAAGGGTTGTAGTAATTTGTATTCCCATCAACAATGTATAAGAAGTCCTATTTCCCCACAGCTTCACCAACAGAATGTGTTGTCGTATATTTTTTCAATTTTTGTCGATATGATAGGTAAAAAATGATATCTCTTTATAGTTTAATTTGAATATCTCATGTCTTTTCCCAACAGGTCCTTTGTCACTCAATTTTTAAGAGTTCAATATATTAGGAATATTGGCCTTTTGTCCAAGGTTTATGTTGCAAATATTCTAAGTTTACCAGTTGTCTTTTGATTTTGTTTATGGTGTTTTGGTCATTCAAATTCTTACTTTTCTGGAGTTAAATTTATCAACTTTGTTTTTACTGCCTCTGGATTCTGAGTAATAGTAAGAAAGCCTTTCCCTACACCAAGATTAAAGAGGAATTCATCTATTTCCTTCTAGTAGTTGTATGGTTTTATTTTTTACATTTATATTCTGAATACATTTGGAATACATTTATATTCTTTTACATTTATATTCTGAATACATCTTCTCTTTGTTGGGAGACATGAATCTAATTTTGTCTTTTTCTAAATGGCTACCCAGTTGCTTCAGCATCATTCATTAAAAAGTTAACCTTTACTTTGGTGATTTCAGATACCATCTTTGTCATTTACTAAATTATATGTATGTGGGTCTAATCCCGATCTTCCTATTCTATTCCACTTGTGTATGTGTCTATTCGTGGACCAGTATTGCACTGTTTTCATTATAGAGGCTTAATGTATGTTTTAATGCCAGGTAAGCCTAGTTCCTCAAAGCTTTTCTTTTTCAATGTTTTCCTAGCTATTTTTGCATGTTAGCTTTTCCATATGAATGTTGGTATCAACTTGCATATGCCATAACATAGCTTGTTGGTATTTTTATTGAGACTGCACTGAGTTTATAAATTAACTTATGGAGAACTGATATTATTATAATGTTGAGTCATCCTATCTAAAAATCAAGAATGTTGTCTTTCTATTTGTTCACATTTTTATTTCTTGGGGCGTTTAAAATTTTTATTCATATCGGTTTTGCACATTTCCTATTATATTTATTCTGAAATATCGTCTTTAGTAGTGTTGTGAGTTTTTCCCTTCCATTATGCCCTCTGTTTAGAGTGTGTATATAAAAGCTATTGATTTACCATTAATTTTTGTATATTCTTACAACAGTGAATTCTTTGTTTGAATTGGTTTTATCTTTGATTTTTTGGAGTTTTCCAGAGATGTTATCAGAGCATTTGTACACAGAAATAGTTTTCATTCTTCTTCGCCCATTTAGATGCCCCTTCTTATCTAACTGCTTTAGTCAACTCTAGTATAATGATGAAGAGTAGCAGAGATAGTGGACATCCTTATCCTGTTCCTGATTTTAGTGGAAATGCCGCTAATGTTTCTCCATTAAATAAGATACTGGCATTAGGACTAAGAATATTTATTTTATTGATACAGTATCAATTGTATTATAACACTGTATTGATACTATATTTATCAATACTGAAGGAGAAAGTATCCCTCAATCCCTATTTCCTGAAGTGCTTTTAATAATAAATGGGTGTTAGATTTTGTCAAAGGGTTTCTCGACATCTATGGAGATAATCACATTTTTTCTTAATTTTTTAATAATATGGTATATGATATTCATGGATCTTCTAATATTGAACAAATCTTCCATTTATGGAATAAATCTCCCTTGGTCATTATTTCCTTAATGTGGTATTAGATTTCAACTACTAATATTTCATTTAGACTTTTTGCATCAATAATCATGTATAATACTGGTCTGTATGTTTATTCGTAGTACTTTTATTTGGTTTAGGTGTCAGGATTATACTTGCTTTATAAAAGAAATTAGGACGTTTCCTTCTTCAATACTCTGGAATAATTCATAGAGCACTGGAACTATCTGGTCTTTGAAGGTTTGCTCTAATTTTCCTATGAAACTATCTGGACCAGGCGCTTTTTTGTATGGTAGTTCCTGAATAACTTTCTCTATTTTTTCTTTAGAAACCAGTGTCTCTAATGGGGTAAATCCTGGCAATCTGTATTTCCCTAGAAAATTATACATTTAGATTTTTTCAAATTTATTTGCATAAGATTCTAAAAAGTAATTTTATTGGTTTTTAACTTGTTTCAATAATTATTTCCTCTTTATTTGTTTCTTTATATTTGTGCTTTCTCCCTTTTTATTTAATCAAATTAACTGGTTGGTTCATCTATTTTATTTTTGGAAACAGAATTTCGATTCATTAATTTATTGTATTTCAATTCTCATTAATCTCTGCTTTTATCTTTATTATTTAATTCCTTGTGATTTTTTTGGTTTACTTTGTTGTTCTTTTGCTGGTTTTCTGAGTTCGGAATTTAATTCATTTATTTTTTTTCTTTAATTTTCATTGATAAAAGTGTCTAGCTAATAGATTTTTCTCTGATATCTATCTTAAATGCATCTCACAGATTCTGATATGTATTGTTTTCATTATTATTTCTGAAAAATACTATAATATCCAGTTTGTATTCCCTTTCACCCAGAACTTCTTTAATAGGTTTTAAAATTTCCAGATCTTTTTGTTGTTGTTGTTACAAATTCTAGTTTTACAGCATTTGATTAGCATGTTTATAAATAATTCTACTTTATAGAAGTTACTGATATTTTCTTTGTGACTTAATAGAACCAATATTTCTGAATGTGTAGTGAGCACATGAAAAGAATGTGTATTTCTATTATTGGAGTGTAGAGTTCAATTTATATCCATAAGATCTACCCATTCACTATGTTACTTACATCATTTATATCTTTAGTTATATTCTGTATATTAGCCCTTGTGTCATTAGAGAAGTGCAAATTAAAACCACCATGAGATATCGATGTAACAGATTAAAACAGCTAAAATAAAAATACGATGATATCAAATGCTGGCAAGGATGTAGAGAAACTGGAAGATACATTGCTGGTAGGAATTTAAAATGGTACAGCCACTCTAGAAAATAGTTTGGCAGTTTCTTATAAAACTAAGCATGTACTTACTCCAACGGTCTGACTGTATGACACAGCAAATGCACTCTTAGACATTTATGCCAGAGAATTGAAAATGTATATTCACACAAAAACCTGTATACAAATTTCATAGCTGCATTATTCATAATAGCCCATATTAAGAAACAACCCAAATGTTCTTCAGCAGCTGTACAATTAAACAAACTCTGGTACATCCATACAATGAAATACTGCTCAGCAATGAAAAGAAATAACTATTGATATATGCAGTAACTTGGATGGATCTCAGGGCACTATGTTCAGTGAAAGAAAGCCAATCTCAAAAGATTACATTTATATAACATGTTCCATTTACATAACACTCTCAAAATGGCAGAGTTGAGATGGAGACCAAATTAATGGTTGCAAGAGGACAGATAGGGATTGGACCAGGGGAGGTATTAAAGAGGTAGCATGAAGTCTACAGCCATGCCACCCTGAATATGTCCAATCTTGTCTGATCTCAGAAGCTAAGCAAGGTCAGGCCTGGTTAGTACTTGGATGGGAGACCACCTAGGAAGACCCGGTGCTGCAGGAGTGTTAAAAAAAAAAAAAGAGGTAGCATGAGGGAGTTCCTTTGTGGTGATGAAACAGTTCAGTATTTTTATCGTGGTGGTGGTAACACAAATTTATACATGGGATCAAACTGCACAGAACTACACACACACACACACACACACACACACAAGTGCATGTGAAAACTGAATAAGGTCTGTAGTCTAATTAATAGTATTATGGCAATGTCACTTTCCTGGTATTGACATTGTAACTAAAGTTATATAAGATGTCACCTTATGGAGGAAGCTAGGGGAAGGGCTCATGAAACTTTATGTACTATTTTTGCAATCCCCTGAATCTATAATTTCAAAATTAAAAGTTTTTTAAATGATAAAATCAATAAATATTATCTTTATGCTACTATGACTCTGAAACCTATTTCAATGTATTATTTTTTTTCTACACCACCAAGCGGTTAACTCAATTCTGACACTATCTAGCTGGAGATAGCATCAGATCCCACAAGTTAAGGGTTCAGATCTACAAGACTGTCTCTCCCCACTCCCCCACTTCAGACACCAATCATAAGTTCAGGCTGTCACCTGTGCTTCTGATTGATGTACTATAGATCAGAGGTTCTCATAATCCTCTCCTCAGATTCGATTAATTTGCTAGAGAGGCTCACGGAACTCAGAGAAACATTTACTTACACTTACCAGTTTATAATAAAGGGTAACATCCTTTATAATATCCTTATATTAGATAGAAAAGGAACATAGGGCAAGGCATGTAAGAAGGGGCACAGTGCTTGCATGCCCTCTCTGGGCATTCCACTCTCCCGCATCGCCACATGTTCAGCAACCTGGAAGCTCTCTAAACTCTATCTTTTTGGGTTTTTAATGGAGATCTCATTATATAGGCATGATTGATTAAATCACTGGCCATTGGCAATTGAGTCAATCTCCAACTCTTCTCCCCTCCCAGGGGGAATGAAATTTCCAACCCTCCAATCACATTGTTGGTTCCCCTGGCAAGCAGCCCATATTCTTAAGTGCTTTCCAAAAGTCACTCATTAATTCAGGTATGGTTGGAAGGGGTTCATTGCAAATATCAGGACACGATGACTGCTCTTATTAGTTAAAAAATTCCAAGGGTTTTAGAAGGTCTGTACCAGAAATGCGGACAAAGACCAAATATATATTTCATATTATAAATCCCAATAACACAACTAATAATTCTAAAATTTATGTCTTAATTTTAAACCTTTTATCTGAGTTCTAGACTTCATTTCCAATCTCTACATGACATCTTCACTTGGATGCCTCAGAGATATCTAAAACTTAACACGCCTAAAACAGAACCCTTAATTTCCCCCATGAACCTGTTCCCTCTTAGCCTTTCCTAATAAAGGCTACTATCTAATTACTGAAACCAGAAACCTAGTAGTAGTAGATTCCTCCTCTTCCATCATCCCCAAATCCACACCATCAGAAAATTCTGTTAACTCTATTTACAGCTACATCTCAAATCCATCCATTTCTCATTATCTCCACTGGCCTCCCATTATCTCTCAATTTGTGACAACATGGATAGAGCTTGAAAATATCATAGTAAGCAAAGTAAGTCAGATGGAAGAAGAATCATGATTTCACTAATATATGGGATATAAAACTGAAAGCAACAAATGAACAAACAAGACAAACAAACAAAAACTCATAGCCACAGCTAACAGTGTGGTGGTTACCAGAGGGAAAGCGGGGAAGGGTAGTAAATAAAGGGGGTTAAATCTATGGAGACAGAAGCAGATTTGAATTCGGGTGGTGAAGACAAAATGCAATATACAGATGATGTATTATAAAATGGTAGTTGAAATCTACATAATTATATAAACCAATGTCACCCCCCCAATAAATTTAATAAAATTAAAAAAATAATAATCAAAAATGGATGTTAGAGAAGGAAGATGGTTTTTCCTCGCAGTGGTAGATAGAAGAACAAGGATTCAAACACAACTGTCTGACCATAAAACTCATGCTCTTTTTATTGCCTCAAGGATTCTTAATCAGAGACTCAGAAATTCCATAGAGGAAGGTCCATAGGTCCATTTGGAAGGTCCATAGAACCACTTGGTATTATATGAAAAGTTTTGTGTCTATCTACTTAAATCCATTTTTCTGGAGAAATGGCCCATAGCTTCTCAAAGAGGTCTATGACTCCCTAAATGGTTGAGAACAACCACTATACTAAGAAAAATAAGAAAATGAAACACAAACTCTAATATTTCTTAAAATACATATGATTTACAATGTACAAGTTCATTTTTATAAATTCTATTTTCAGTCTTACTAAACAAAATAAAGCAATACTCTCCAACGAACTTGTTTAGAAAACATTTTGTAAAATTACCATTTTAACTCTACTTGTTTCTAATACATATATATACTTTAAATATTAAGAAATTATTATATTTAAAATGTATCTTACATTCTTCATGCTGGACAGATGAATAAATCCCAAGATTTAATAACTGACTGGTAAATGTTGATTGTAGTATTGTCTCACCAATCCAATGATCTTCACGAACAGTAACATCTGGAAAGGGGGAAAAAGTTCTGATCATAACATAAATTCCTTCACACTATGGTTAACTTACCATTCACAGCGAAATATTATGCATGCCTCCCACATATCAGGCAACTAAAATTTAAATATGTTAAATGATCTGTTTAACAGAACAAAATGATGAAACAGCAAATCCAAAATCTGAACCTAGATTTGTATTATTGTATATAGGTAAGATAACAAAATTGCTTCTGTATATTCAAATAATATCAATATGGAAGCTCACTGCTCCACAGAGAATGTTTAATGGCTTTTGTTTACATAAGACAAATGTTACAATGTATACTTCTGATAAAAGTAAATTATTCAGAACCAAGAAGCAAAAATAGTGGTTCCAAAGTAGTAGTGCCTAGAATTAATAATACTCAGTCTGCATTTACCCCTTCTGCTATAACATATATGAATATAGGCCATTCTTAAAGGACTTTAATTATTTTTCCCTAAAAAGCATGGCAATCACCGTTTCTGGATATTAAAAGTGAAAGACTTTGGAGGTAAGGAACACCTACTAATGGGAAAAAAAACACTGTACAATCTTAAAGATCACTTAGTGGAACTAAACACACCAATAGACAGAAAGAATCCTAAGTAGAGCAAAAACTGTAAGTTAGAGACAGATTGATCCCAGGCAGGATGTTATCAGTGTATAAAATGTTAGAAGTGTAAAGATATACTAACAGTAGCAAAATAATTTGGAGATAATAAGAAAAACAAGGATGCATACATTCCACATAATCACTTGCAAAGTCAAATCGTAGACCCCCTCCTCAGCTTCAAACTCATCTACTCATTTATCCACAACTGCCTAATTCCTGACTAGATATTCTACTGGCTCCCTAAACTCAGCATTACTCAAACTTGCTTTTCTTCTCTTTGGCAGTATGCTGCTAGCCAGGTAAATTAAAATGTGAAGTCATCCTGAACTTCTATTTCACCCTTTCCACCTTTGCCACCAAAACCCCTGTTGATTCTGCCTCTTGAGTCTTCCCACAGCCCTGCCACTGCCACTGTTTACATCATACACACCCCTTTCTCTTGGCAGGTTCCCACGCCCCCACACCTCTAATCCATGTCCCACAGTGCTAATGAGTGGTTTATCAAGAACATTAATGTAATCCCTTAACTTGCTTAAAAAATACTCATGGCTCCCCACTGCCTGGCCAAGACTAGCTAGCACTGCATTCAAGACTTTCAGAATGCCAGTTCCTCTGAAAGGAATAGACGAAAAATTCTAAGGAGAGCCTTCTGAAAACTAGATTGTAAAACTTATGTCAATTAGTGAGGTATTAATTATTGGTGAGAGTGGGGGGGATAGCCCAGCCCTTTCCTCCTGGTTCTTTGTCCACCCACTGATAATGCCCTAACTCCTCTTCTGTTGTTCTTTAAACATTGTAGTTTCTCACACTTAAGTTCCAAGTCCTCTTCTCTCTTAACTCTAGTCCCTTAAACAATCCTTACTTACAGTATCTCTTCATTCTAATGCTAAAAGTATAATAGCAAAACGTCAATTGTGTTACTGAATGAAATGTGATCTGGAATATATTTGTTATATAGAATTTTTCAGTTTTGGGGTATATGCTCAGTAGGTAGTAAGGGATACTCAACATAGAGATAGAATAATGCACAATTGGATGCAATTAAAAGGCAATTTCACCCATAAATTTATATGTAAATATAATTTCACTGCTTAATTGGAACAATGGAAAAGAACAGACTTCTCTTTTTTTCCACAAAGTTTCCATCTTTCCACACAAACAAAAGAAACTTATTCAGAAATTTGTGAACTAGATACCTTTTTTCCTAAGGAAATAAGGCAAAACAGAAAAAAAAATGTTTTTAAAAAGGTGTTATAGAAATAATGTTAATATCCTATAAAAGGAAAATGATTAAGTGAACTGTGATAAAGTCACCTGATAGAATGTTATCTAGCTGTTGACAACTCTGTGGATCTTGGGAAAAATACAGAGATAGCAGGCTTGAGTTTCTACCTGCTAGGAAAAGACCTCCAGTGAGGCTCACCCACTGACAGTAATTGTCTTGGTGAAATAAACATGGTCCAGGGTACAGCCCTCTCTTTTTATTCTGGGGAACCTGATTTTTGTCAGCTCTCCGAAAATAGATTTCAGCTCTGCAACATAAGCTCACATTAAACAAGGTAATGAGACAAATAACAAAAACATAACACAATTTTTTAAAAAATTTACGCGGCATTAATAACCAAAGAAACGGACACTTGCAGCTTATTCTCACCTTGCAGGCGGTTTTACACCTGGGAAGCCAAATCATGAGCAAAGTGCTGCTCAGTGAGCACTGAACCAGAACAAAAGGAATTAGATGAATTGACTTGCCAGCAAATAAGATATTGCCAATGGGATGATATTGTGCTAAACCTGTTAGTTATAATCCTTTGCTTACCTCAGTATCAGAGACTGCACCTGACAATGTTATACAAATACCGAGGTATATTATTAGCCAAAGTTCTCGTTCCCCCAGCAAATCATTTGGTAAGAATACCGATGATTGCAAGATTTTTCTTTTTCTAAGCTTTTAAGGCTGATCTATACTTCTTCTCTTATCACATTCTTTCTTTGGGTATGTTATTAAGCTTAATTTCCTCCTGGTCTGGAATTCATCCTCGAAATGACTGGTATCTCTGCTCTAAAATGTGTATTGATTTTAAATCAATAAAGAAATGTAACAAAACATTAAATTTCTTATGTCAGGCGAAAAAGGATAAAAACTGTACATTCTTTATGATTACAACTATGTAGAAAGAGTGGTTTCTGGACTCTATGTGAAATCTTGGGTATGCCACTTCCTAGATGTGTGAAATTGGGCAAGTTACTTTACTTTTCTGGGTCTCAGTTTCCTCAAACTGAAAAATAGGGATAATAATCAGTGCCGTCTTCATATAGTTGTTGTAAAGGGTTGATATTACATTTATGTTCTAAAACAGAGTCTGACACAAAGGAAATTCCCAATAAATATCAGCTTTTTTATATGTATGTAAACACATTTTAAGAAGCATAGGGAAGATAACTGGAGATAACACTCCAAAACTCTACTGGTGGTAATGAGATTGTTATATTAGGAGTTTTCCTTTCCATATTTCAAAATGTAATTAACATAATTTCAATAATTTTAAAGTGCAATAGAAATTCTATATCTGTTCCCTAAATAAGAATATAATGTGCACAGCATGAGTGGGGATTAAGTAAAATAGTAGAAATGCTGTCCTTTCATCATCAAACTGCTAATATAGTTAAAGGGTTAAAAATAAGACACAGACAAAACCATAGGAAAACAAAGAAAGAGCCTGATGACATGACCTGAAAGCTAATATAGTGAATAAATAGGAGAGGCAACCAGGAAAGTTTCTTAGAGAGAAGATGAGTGAAAAGGAGGGACAGAACTCAGAAGGCTAGAACAAAGGCCCAGAAATGGCAATGCACAGGTTACTGGGCAATGGTAAGGAGGCTAATGTGGATGCTATATAAAGGGATTAATTATGCTAGAGCCTAGAGAGACAAATGAGAAAGTAAGTCCTCAAGTGGGAGGAGGACTTATAAAGCTTTATAAAATAAACTATCACTATACCATGAAGACCTTACCTGTGAGTAAAATTATATCACCAAGAAACACTGTTAGTGCCCAAAATGCAGCAGTCCTCCACAGAAACACCTTCTTTTTAATTTCTGATTGGTCAATTACCACAATTGTTGCTAAAGGCACTTTAGAGCCAGAATTTGGTCCAGATTTTATATTTATTTCTTTCACATGACATGGAGCTAACACCATGACTAAACAATTATACTTCTGACTTTTAGAATCACAATTTTTTATTAATGATATTTTCTTAATACCCTTAAATTCAGACACATTCCTCTGGTCCCTTGCTACAGTAGGATCTCTTGCATTAGAAAGCAACTTCATTTTCTTAGATACTTGGAGAACTTTAGAGAGAGCTTTAGGATGGCCCAATTTATCTTCAGAGGTCCAATTTCTTTTAATAGAATGTTTGTGGAAGGTACTGAGTTGGGAACACAGTATTCCTGAGCTACATGACTCAATACATATCTCGTTTGGTGGCAGTCTCTCTTCAAAACCGAAGAGTTCTTGAGATCTTTTATTTTCTTCAAGACCTTTATCAGAGTTTATGTGAATGTGGCTACTTTTTGTTTCCGGACAAACGGGACTAAAAAGTTCAAGGGAAAATGCTTGGTTTTGTCCACTTTCACATCCTTCTTCATAATCATTAGGGTGAATCAAATTATCTTCAGTTATTTCTATTTCCCCATGACTTGCTTTTGGTTCAATCTTCATGTTTAGAGTCCCTTTATTTATAGAATTCTCCTCTTTATACTTCCTTTGAGCTAAAAAAGCAACCTGGCTAGAGGTCATGATACTGAGAAATTCAGTATCAGTAGATATGTTAAGGTCTGAGACTTTCTTAACTGCTCTTTCAGACCTTGGCTTATCCACTGTGTCAGAGGAAAGGAACTCCAGACACTGGTTTTGCATTTCATGATGTTCTGTTGGTACACACTTTGTTTTGATAGCTCCTGGTCCTATATTAATCTGTTCAGTACTACAAACCAAATCCAATATATCTGCACGCTTATGGTCTAACTGAAAGGAATTTTTTTGGATATTTGGACCACATATATTTGATTGATCTTTATGCTGTTCATCTGTGATTTTATTTTTACTGAAAAGCTTTTGATACTTTTCTTCTTCAGTTAAATGCTGAATTCTGCCCTTAAATTCACATATTTGTACATCAGAGTTTGTTACATCACTCATCCCTAAGAGGTGACTCTTCTGGAATTTTATAGTCTGTGTTTCAGAAATACAATGAACAGATCTATTCACAGAGTTTGCTAAAAAACGACAATTAAGAAAATCTGGAGGGCCAGTAGCTTCTAGGACTTGACAGTCTTCAAGATTCTTGCATTTTTCATCCTTCAGATATAAAGAATGTTGATTGTATAAAAACTGAATTTTTTTCCAGGGGTCAGCAGTGAACATTAAAGAAATTGGTTCCTGTGATACTCTCATTTTCAATGGACCAATTGGAGCACCCCAAAAAATGTGGACTTCAGATCCTCTACTCATGGTTTCTGAAAAAAATGAAAATCTAAAATGAGTATTTTGTCAGTAATTTTTATATACTGATATTAACATACTGAAAGCAAATGTAATATAAACTATTAATCAAAAACACAATTAATAGAGGTGATTTATATTGGTACTCCATTTAATTATAAAATTCATAAATATACAAGAAATCATAAGGACAAATCAAAACATCCACAAAATGTCCTCATGTAAAGACTCTAATAAATTAAATTAAATGCTATTAAAAAAAACTCTAAGGAAAATGAAGCTAAGTATACTAACAACAAATGAATAAATAAATTCTCAGTATGTTCATTTCTTATGTTGTATAAATTTAACCATTTAAATAATAAGTTAGTAAAGAAAGGGAAGAAAGGCATTTGTTTAATTATATAATAGTCACCTTCAAATTTCCGGTTTTCCTTACTACATAGATTATTTTGGGGTCTACTTCCTTGAACTGTGAACTCAATTCCCAAGACCAAACAGAAGGCTCAACCAGAAGAGAAAGAAAATAAAAAACTAAGGCTCTCTTTAAAATGTACAAGTGACTATATTATCTATCTTCAGTCCAATGTGTTTGCATAATCATTAATTGTTTCTATATTTTTTAATCTTCTCTAAAATACAAAGAGATTAAGAATAGTCATTTTATAATATACAGGTAACAGAAACTCATTATAACTTAAACTATTTTCCATTAACTGTGGTCCTTGATATAAGCATCATATTTACTGAGATAAAAATAATCATATCACTATTTACTTGATAATAACTGACTTTCAAAAAGTATGTTTTAAATAGATCTATTCCTAGAGTTTCCTGAAAACTTTTTTAACTGTGCTACAGGACAGAAAGATAATAAGGTTCTTGGCCTAAGGAAACTGTCAGCCTGGTTTTAAAAAACAAAAAAGAGAGAAAAATAGAGAATGTAAACTAATAGTTTCAAAATAATGTAATAGATAACTATAAGCTATAAACAGGAAACTATAATCTACTGGAGAAGAATGCTACAATGGAAGAAAAGCATTGTGCTAAGAGCATTTAAAGAAACAAACAAACAAAAAATAGCATTGTAAAAGCAGAGTTATGAAAGACTATGGTATGATCAAGCACTTTTGATTAGACTGGAGAATTCTTTGTAAAAAAATAAGGTTAGAAGGTTTCAAATCATGAAAAGTCCACAAGGAAGTATAGGAAGTACAGAAGTATACAGGAAAGGAAGAATAAGCTAAGAAATGATAGCTATAGTTCCCAGTCACTCATCATTCCTTAAAGATTTGCTCATTATACCTCTTCTGAGTCTAATTATTGTGAATTCAGTATCAATGTGGATGTCCTTCCAATACCCTGGCCTCTTGGCTCCTTGACCTTCTCTTCTCCATTGATTCTATTCTCCACCTTAACTTCAGTTATCCATTCTCATATACCTTAGCATTATCAATATTTGTACACTTTTCTCTGATTCCAATTTTAAGCTTTCAAAACTCGGACTACTTTCTCCTATCTTCCAACTTACTCCCTCTAAACGCACAACTCCAACAACCCTCAGACCACATAGGACCTACAATGAACAAGCTGACGGCACCACATTTTTACAGCCTCATTCTTCACCTTCCTCCTTAACTGGCTTAGATTTCACAAACCATTATTGTAATTACTCCCTATCATACATCTCTAATTCTGCTCTCCTCTCCAAGGTATTTGCCCAACTAAACTCAAACACTGGTTAAATCATCAATTACTCTGCACCTGTAGCCCAATGGCTTGAAGTAACTAGAAAAAAAATTCACAATTATCTCAAAACTAGTCTCATTACCACTAACCTCAGATGCTACCTGGCAATCTTATCTATTTCTATTCATTCACTCTTAAAGGTAACTCTTTTACACCTTTGCACTTTTAAAATCTCCAGCATCTCCTCCCCTATCCTCAAGTTTAGCTGGTGACCATGACACCATTTCCATTACAAGCTCTCAACAACATATCGACACAGCTCTATTGTACCCATATACTTTGCCTACCTTTCTATCACTATGGATGAATTGCCCATGCTTCTATTCAAAGCCATCTCTTCCTCACTTAGACATTAGATCTTATTCTTGTTTTCCTACTCAGGCTCCAAAACTTCTCCTTTTCTCTCCTACATCACTGACTTTTCTCTCATTACTGGAGCATCTCCATCAACATCAAAACATGCTTTTACACAAAGAGGTAAGACCAGCTGTAAGCCGAGGGGAAAGGCCTCAGAGGAAACACACACACACACGCATGCACACACACGCGCACACACACGCACACACCCACACACACTCACGCACACAATGCTATTATTTTTTCTCATGTTGTTATTCCTCACCTCTTATACCCCTCCATTTATTGCACCATTTTTATGCTCCCCTCTACAGTGAAATTCCTTGAAAGAAAAATTCTCTATACTCCCTCTGCCCCCATTCTCTCTTAAATCCACTCCAGTCAAGCTTTGTTCCAAACCACTCCACTGAAACAGCATATTTCGAAGCTTCCAATAACCTCCACATTGCCATCAGTCAACTCTCCATTTTCAGCTTACTCGGCCTAGGAGCAGCATTAGACACCACTGATCACTCCTTTGGTGAAACATTTTTTTGATTGGCTTTAGGGTTACTACATCCTCTGGATTCTCATTCTACCTCGCATTACCTCACCAGATGCCTCAGTCTTCTTTGATAGCTCCTCCTCATCTCAACTTCTTGCTCAAAGGCCCAGCACTTGGATCTCTCTCTGTACTCACTATCTAGGAGATTTCATTCTGTCTCAGGGTTCTAAATATCTTCTACACACTAATGACTACTACATGTATGTCTCCATGATAACCTCTCCTCCGAACTCTTAAATCCTTATCCAACTTTCTACTTACTCCTCATTGCCACGAAAGTCTAATAGGCATCTGTGCAGAGTTAACAGGGCAAGCCTAAAACTACTGTCCTTAAAAAGGCCTGCTTATAAGGTGGGTCCATGGCTGGCATCTGTGAATTTATATTTCAGGAGAGCTCACACCATTCCTTGATAAGAATAGCTCACTGTGCCTAAACTGTCTATGTAAACAATGTTATAATGAACACTTGCTTTCCTTCTGAGAGACTGCAATTTTGATATGTACTAGGCAGAGAGTGGCTATGTGATCAGGACTCGTTAGAAAAATGGCTGATTATAGGTCTGAGGTAGGAATGTACAAGATGAACTTGAAATATCTCATCATACCAGAAAGCAATAAAACTATAAAAGACTACTAGGATTGTGTTAAAAGAATTCAGGAACCAACTTAAAGAGTTCCACTGGTCAAAGTTAAGCAATCTGAGCATCAATAAGAATGATTATTGTATGGACTATAACACATCAAATGTGTTCAAATCCACGAGTTCAAAAGGATAACTAAAACAAACTCACACAATGATCACCTTTAGAGGCTACTGGGTGACTAAATAATTGTTTTAAAAGTTGGTGAATGAAATAAAAGAAAATTTTTACTAATAGTATCTCAAGATGACCAACTATTTGATGAGAGGAAATCTCTCTTTATAGAAGTATTTGCCTAATAAACAAACAAAAAAACATCGAAAGGTAGATGTTGTAAGGGAGAGCAGAGGGAATCTATAGATTAAGACCAATTACAACATATAAACCTTATTTAGATCCCGATTTGAAGACACAAATTTAAGAATATAATAAGACAGTTGGAGAAACTGAAACCATGGCTGATATAACTTTAAGAGATTATTTTTTAGTGAGATAATGTTATTAAGTCTATATATGAAAGAATTATATGTTGGAGATGCATAATGAGTATTTGCAGATAAAATGGTGTGACATCTCAGATTTCTTTAGAACACTGGGAGGGTAGAGGGAGTGAGGGTATAGAAGAAACAAGATGGGCTATGCGTTGATAACTATTGAGGAAGGGAGATGCAACACAGAGGTTCACTGCACTAATTGCTCTACTTTTGTACATGTTTTAAATTCTTTTTTGTTGTTGTTTAAAAAAAAAAAAATACTGTTTCCTACTCACAGAACCAGGAAAAGATTTCTTGGTTCTGTTTAACAATACCCTAGACTGAAGAGCTCTTACACTGCTGATAGAACAATAAATAGGTATGCCACTTTGAAAACCAATTTGGTAAAGCTGAGGATGCACATACTATAAACCAAAAAATTCCACTTCCAAATTTCTGCCCTGAAGAACTCTTGTACATATATAAACACAAAAACATGTACAAGAATGATCATGAGAGACTTTATAAGCAAATAATTTAGAACCTAAAGGTCCATGAAGAAGAAAATAGATAAATCATGGAATATTCAGAGAAAGACAACTATATGACAGCAAAAATAAATGACTATGAGTTACATGTCAACATGGATACATCTACAAGCATACCTTTAAATGAAAGAAGCAATTTGAAGAACATATAATTTATAGTATCAATATACTGAGTTTTAAAATGTGCCTGAGAATAAAACACCAAATTCAGGATCATGGTTACCTTTGAGAGGGGCGTATGGTGATGTGACAGGCAACAGGTACACAAAGAGCTTTTCAATGTACTGAATATATTTTATTTTTTTTAACTAGGTATGTTTAAAACAGAGGTGTTCCTTATATTGCTCAAAATATTTCATAATATTTAAAAAATTCTATAAAAAAACATGGAGAAGCAACATTAAGAATAATTTTTTTTAGTTCCTATATTTTAAAAGTTTGTGAAGAATAATGAATGTGCATTATTTTCAAAATAATCAAATCTTTTTTGTTTGGTAATTCAGGTTTTCTTTCACAATCTTCAAACAAAATATGATGTTTCAATAGTTGTATAACAATGGACCTAAATCTAACACTGGAGAATAAGAGTTAAGAACAATGATGGCAGCTGTTCATGTATTAGCAACTAAAACAGATATACTGGAATGTTCAAACAGTTAATAATACTGAATTATTACCAAGGAAACAAAATTATAATAATAGTTTAAGTGTCAAGTTTTAACCCATAACAAATAAGAGGACTAAACATCACTAACTGTCATAACCATATATCCCACTCTCATCTAATCCTCATAGAAAGAATAACCAGCATAAGGATTAACTGGTATATTAAATCTAATTAACGTTTTACTATTTATATCATTATTAAATTGGCCACCAGAGGGCCCCAAACAGCACAGTGAGAACCTTCTACTTCAAAAGATAGATATCCAAACCAAGTGAAAGAGCAAGAAATGTATTATCCTAACATGTAGGTGGGAATACTTATATTCAAATCAAATGCATAAACTTACTATGATAGCAAACCACCGTGTCTCGAATCTTTGGGTTTCTCTTCAATGGTTTCTTCCCTTTAGCCTCAAATCTTTAAAAACAAAACAAAACAAAACTTCCATGTTGTTTTTTATTTTCACTTCCCATTCGTTCTTCAATCCACTTAAATACAGCTATTACTCTAATCGGTTTTGCTATAATGCTTTTTACTATGGAAACCAATGACCTATAAACCGCCAAATCCAAAGATTAGTTTTTAATCTTTGTCTGACTGCCACTTGAAACTGTTTATCAAACACTCTTTCTTGAAACATTCTTTTTTTTGACTCTGTGAGACCATGAATTTAGAATTCTTCCATGCTTAAAAGACAGCTAATTATTGGTTTATTCATTCAATCATTCATGTAACAAATACTGAGAATTCAACAATAACAAGGAGCTTTAATAGTCTAAGGGGAGAGAGAAAAGATAATTATAAATAGTTATATTGAGCTACCACAGAACTAAATGCAGGGGTGTCCCTAGAAGGGAGAAGACTGGGCCAACTCAATCCAAGAAGGACTGCCCATTATTTGCAATTTTCATAGGCTCTTTGGACTATGGTTAGTGACAAAATTTTGAAACCAAATTTAAATACTATTCAGGAAAAAAAAAAAAAAGTATAATATAGTCCCTGAGTCATCCCTGTCCACCACCTCAACACAGGATCTAGGAAAGCAGCCTAAGTTCCCCTATCAGTGGGACAGGCCTGCTATAGGTTATCACCAAAATGTTTAATGAGAGTGTCCTCACTAACATTTTCTCCTAAATGTCCTGCAATCTGACTTCTCTTTCCCATTTCTATTAAGACAACAGGGAAGTACAAATTTGTTTTCCTAACTAGTTTTTCTACCTCTGATTTTTCTTTCTCCATCTCTTCTTCCTTGGGCCATTTCTTCTTTTTATTCCACACAACTCTGCAGAAGTTCATCCAATCCTATTCATTTAACTACTAAATATCCGATTATGCTTTACTAATCTATATTGAACCAACCACTCTATCAGACATATTTCTAATAATAATATTTGACACACTCATAATAGATTTAAAAAGCAGAGTTGTGTTTAGTCTCTTTCTTAAAGAGAAAATCTGACTAAATGACCCTACCTATCTTCGGACTAGATTACAGTCCTTGGATTCAAGTTTGGTATGGTTTATGGTTATGAGGCCATGAGGCCATGAAGCTGCAGGCCCCCAACATTCAGAGCCCTACTTGTCCTCTAGGCAGGGGGAGATGGTGAGACACACAAGGGTGACACAAAGCGGTCATGAGACTTCAGAGAGGATCTCCCAGGATTAAAGATACCTAAAACAAATCAAAGTTCTATAAAATACAGTTATTCGTGTATAATAATTACTTCAGTGTGCCTTTGCTTATTTGTCTAAATATATACCTCTGTAAGTGTGAGACTCTTCTCAAAAAAAAAAAAAAAAAAAATGGTCCTGTTAATTCAAAAAAGTAATTTTTTAAAAAAGTCTTTATACTTAAGGCTGCTGCTGCTAAATCCTCTACAGGGGCTATGAGTGTGTGGGGTGGGGAGGGTGAATGGGATGTGGCGAGGGCAGAGAGAAACAATTATTTATCAGGGCAGAAATACACGGACTGAAGAGTTAAGTTACAGATAACTGCTAAATTTCAATGATTCTAGATATGTTTTGAGTGTACTCAAAGGGTTAAAGCTCATTAAGATACCAGATGAAACTTGCAAGCACACATCCATTACCGTAGTTAATAATTATACAATTTCCCAATCTGCAGAAGGCTACTTCACTCAGAAAGACCAATACAACCGCAATCCTTTATCTTTAGCATGGTCAGAGTCTGGTGAATGGGTCAAAGATTTATAAAACAGGATGAACTGTATCAGCAGGTTTTATCTTTGCAGAAAACTGCAACTAAAAATACTCATAACAAAATACATGTAGTTAAAAGAGAGTGCTTTCTCTTTTTTATTACCAACCTGAAAAACTCAGTTATAAAGCCTTTCCATGTCCATTTTACCAAAAACACTAAGCATCATAAAGTTACTCAGTAGCATCAAAGGATAAAATGAAAAGGCAGCATAGGTTTTAGAGTAATACAGATGTGGGTAAAAATCCTACTCTGCAACTTATCAAAAAATGTAAACTTGAAATTACTGAAGCTAGGTGATAGTTACATGGGGTTCATTATACTAATCTTTCTTTTTCTGTATATTCTGAAAACATTCATAATAAAAAATAAAATTTCAATGTATGTCAAGTGAGGATTAAGGTTCTTTATCTGTCAAATGAAAATAATATCAATCCCTATCTGACAGTGTTTGTGAGATGAGCACAAAGTAAGTACTCAAAAATGTCAGTCTTAAATCTCAGAACTACACACACATACTTAGTGACACAAACAAAAGCCAACCCACTGTATTTCCTTCAAGTTTTTGTTTTTAATGTGTATTTTTATATAGCTGTAACCATAAAATTGAAATAATTTTGTATTCTGCTTTAATCCATACATGGTCACCTTTTAATGTCAATCTATAGTTTTCCAAATCATTTTTAATGCTAGCTTAATGTTTTCATAATGAATCTAATTTAGTTCATCATGACTCTCTAATTCATTAATTTGTTTCTAACTTGTTGCTATTATAGCCATTGCTGCAATAACTTATTTCAGGCAGTTAGCATTACTTTTCAATTATTTTCTTCTGATATACTTCCAGGTATGGAATTATTGGGTCAAAGATATATATATTGTTATAGCTCTTGATATTTATTATGCTGTGTGCAAAAGACCTGGATACTGTATAATGCCACAAACAAAGGCTGAGACTCTCAGTCTTACTGCAACTTTGTTAATATCTTAAAAAATAATTTTACTAGTAAGAACGCTGACACATTTTATGTGACTTGTGAAAGAATATAAGATGCATTATTTGTCCCTCAAGAACAAAAGCAATTGAAATTTAAAGCTATTACACATTCTTGCATTTGAAGTAATAGTTACTAAAACAAACCAGTGGGCAGACAACCGATTGTTTAAATCTCCTTGCATAAGCTTTGATTTCCTTTGCTATAGTCGGGTTTTCAGGAGAGACATCTCTAATCATGTTCTCACCACCACATGAGGTTACTGCAGTGCCGTGAGCCTCTTAGTTGCGCTTACAATACAGTGAGAATTCCTCCCTCCCACCCCATTCTAGAAGTTGTCTTCTCCAAGTCAAGTCCAAGCACTGGACCTGAAAGTGAACCTTAATCTAGCTGCTTTTTTGCCTTAAGAATAGAGTGACCATACATTCTGATTTGCCCAGAACAGTCCTAGTTTAAGCATGCTTATCTTGTGTCTTGTTTAGTCAGTTTCCCTTTTCACTCTTAAAAATGTCTCGGTCTGGAGATAAATTATATAGTAACCCTAGTTAAGAACTATATAAATACATGAATAAATGTTCTATTAGTGACGAGTGTAACTCTTAATACATTTTAACAGTAGAAGTAAAGGGAAATGTTGTACTCAGTTTTCCTGTAAAAATTTTTAAATAATGAAATACTAATTGAAATTAGGTTGAACTATACCTAAAAATCATAATATGCATTTGGGAATCTCACGACAGTGATAAAAATTAAATGAGATGGAAAAGAGGATTAAACCTGTTTGGCAACTAAGAAGAAAAAAAGAGTCTGGCTGTCAGGTTCTGAATAATAAAGCTGTGGATATCAGTATAAAAACTTTGGATCCAGTTTTCCTAGAAAATATCTCAGGCAGCAAGAAACAACTTGTCCAAAGCTCATCCTTTCTAAGGAAGGTCAAAGAAGAAATCTTAAAACATAACACTTCACTTCTCCTCCCCCACATCACGTACTACCAAAAGGACTGATCTACTAACCATGATCTCATAAGCATAAGGTGAGTCTCAGGAGTCTGCCTTCCAACCTTTCTGCTTGCTCATCTCCACCCACCCCCTAAAAAAGATGAAAAACAAATAATAAAAAAACAACTTTACAACTTAAGCCCTGACATTCCTTGGTAAAACATCATACTCATCTTAGCAAATGGCAATTCCACTCTTCTAGTTCACTGGGCCAAAAACCTTGGCATCCTCACGGGTTGATTTTTTTTTTTTTTCCAATTTGTCATCAAATCCTTTTAGCCCTACCTTAAAATTCATTCAGAACTTGACCACTTTTCTCCACCTTCAATTGCTACTGCCCTGGTTCAAATCACCATCATTTGATTTACAACAGTCTCCTGATTGGTTTCCCATCTTCCCCTACTGCCCCCTCAAAAAAACTGAGGTTTATAGAAGTGGCCCCCGGTCAAGTAGCCTGCAGGTAGTGGAGCAGGACTGGAATGCAGGAAATCAAACTGCAGAGCCTAAGTTCTTAACCACTATACCATACTGACTCTCTGGTTTTACGTCTTTGCACAACTGTATAGCTAGAATCCAAGCTAGTACCCAGCCAACAAGTCATATTAAATATAAGCACAAAGCACTGACTTACGTAGAATGGTATGACAAGAACAAAACCAGTATAAAGGAGCATCATTATCAAAGAATTCCACTTGTAAAGTTTACTGTAAACTTAATATTGAGGTGAATAATAAATGCCTTTTAAGAGGACATATCTCTCTCTTTTAATCTCTTGCTTCTTTTATATCTGACACATTCTCTCTTACTCCCTCCTACCCCTTCCTCCCTCCCTTTCTCTCTTTCTCTCCTTTTTAATGATCTGGCAATGGGATGCTAAACTTCCAAAAAATTAAATATTCAATTTAAAATCCTGTTGCTTAGCAAGTTAAAGAGTAAAAATAACAAACTACAGACACAGAGCTACCTTCCTGACCTAAACCTTACCACTTTCTTCCTTTCACCTCTAATATCCCAAAGTATACCTCAGCACCTCTGTGCATGTATTGTTCCCTCAGCCTTAAAACATTCTTCCCCTAGACTTTTACTAGTTTTTTAAATCTGAAGTACAATTAAACATTAGATAATATGCACAGGTCTTAAGAGTTCTGTTCAACTACTGACAATTTTCTACACCCATGTAACCATCATCCAAAACAAGATACAAATTGTTTCCATGGACCTAAGGAAGTTCTCTCATGTCTCTTTCTAAATAGTTTCTCCCCAACTCCAACCCACAATTATCTTCTGATCTCTATCAGAACCCTCAATTATTTTCTGATTTCTATCACTTTAGAATAGTTTTGCTTTTTTTCTTGGACTTCGTAAACACCATACAGCATACGCTCATTTAGGTCTAGTTTCTTTCGCTTAACACAATGGTTTCAAGATTCATCTGTGTTGTTAGGTATATCCGTTGTAAGTACTGTGAATACACCATAGTTTTTCAATCCATTTTCCTATAGATGAACATTTTTGGCTATTATGAATAAGACTGCAATAAACATTATTGAATTCATTATTTTATAGACATATTTTTTCATTTCTCTTCATTAAATATCTAGTAGACTTGCCAAATCATAGGATGTATGTTTAATTTCATTAGAAACTGCCAGTTCTCCAAAGTAACTGTGTACCCTTTTGCATACCCACCAGCAATATGAGTTCCGTTTACATCATATCATCCCCATTTGTATCTGTAGTCTTTCTCGTTAGCCATTCTAGAGGAGTTGAAATGGTATTTCAATGTGAGTTGACTGCATTTCCCTAAATGATGCCAAGTACCTTTGTAAGTGTTTATTGGCCATTAGCATAGACTCTTTTGGGAAAAGTCTGCTCATGTCTTTTCCTCATTTTACTGTAAAATTACTACAGTTCTTATATGCCCTAAATATAGGCTGTTTTGACAGATAAATGTGGTGGAAATATTTTTTTCACCACTCTGTGCTTACCTACTCATTTCCTTAGCGATATCTTTTAAAGAACAATACTGTTATTTAGATGAGGTCCAATTTATCAAAATTTTTTCTTTTATGTATCTTTTTTCTCTTAGTGTCTTATCCAAAAAATCTTTGAGTACTCCAAGTTCATAAGATATTCTCCTTTTTTTCTAGAAGCTATGGCAGTTTTAATATGTCCACAAATTCTTTAATACTCCTCCCTTCAAGAGATGAGGCTTAATTCCTCTACTCTTAAATATGGGCTATAGTAATGAACGGAATTTGGGAGAAATGATGGTATGTGATCCCCAAGACTTTGTCATAAAAGGTAATGCAGCTTCCTCTGTGTGCTCACTCTTAGATCACTCACTCTGAGGGAAGCCAGCTGCCATTATGAGGGCACTCAAGCAGCCCTATGGCAGGCTCATGTGGTGAAGAACTAAGTCTCCTGCCAATAGCCAGAGAAGAGCTGAGGCCTATGACCAACAGCCATTGGAAGCAAGCCATCATAAAGGAGGATTCTCCCACCCCGATCAAGCCATCAGATGACTGCACACTTGCTAACATCCTGACTACAACCTCATGAGAGCCTCTGCACCAGAATCGCCTAGCTAAGCTTCTCCTGAGTACTTGATACAAGGTAACTATAATAAATATTTTTTGCATCAAGCCACTCAGTATTGGGAATTTGTTATGAAGCAAGAAATAATACAAAAGTTGTATGGCTTTTGCTTTTGCATTCTAAATATGTAACCTATTGTAAATTAGTTTCTGTGTATGGAGTGAGTTGAGCTGGTAGTTCTTTGCCTTCCTTATAGATATCACGTTTGAGCAATGTTTGTCTTTCTTTCTCCCACTGGTTTGATTTGGTACTTTGGTAGAAACATGTGTTAGTCCATTTCTGAGCTCTCTATTATCTATCATTGATCTCTATGTCTATCCTTATGCCAATACCACACTGTCTTGATTATTGTAGCTTTAAGAAAAATCCTGATATCAGGAAATAAAAGGCCTCTAACTCTGTCCTTTCTCAAAACTATTTTTGCTATTCTTAAGTCCTTTGCATTTCTAATAACTTCCTAGAATTAGCTTATCTATTTCTTAAAGGAAAAAAAAAAACCTACTAGGATGTTAACGAAGATTGTATAGATCAATTTAGAGAGAATTCCATTTAAACAATGCCTGTCTTCCAACCCATGAATATGGTATATCACCATTCACTTAAATCTTTTTAAACTTACATTAGCAACATTTTCTACCTTTCAGTATTGAAAGCATATCCTAAGTTTTCTTCATAGACACTTGGTGTTCTTTTTTATGCTATCAGAATGATAGTTTTTATTTCAGTTTTCAAATTGTTCATTGCTTGTATAGAGAACTATAAATAATTTTTTTATATTGACTTCGTTAAATTCATTCATTATTGTTTTTGTAGATTCCATTGTGTTTTCTATATATACAATCATGTCCTACGTAAATAACAATTTTACTTCTTTTCTAATTTTATGCCTTACTATTTTCTTTTCCTTGGCTTACTATACTTTTTAGGACCACTAGATCAATGTTGAACAGACGTGATGGAAGTGAAATATATACCCATATTATTGTTCTAATATCTGTAGGATCCATACATTTGAGGTTAGCAAATGTTTTCTATAGAGTCAAGAGAGTAAATATTTTAGGCTTTGCAGGCCCTACAGTATATCACAAATACTTACATTGTGGATATAGCAGAACAGAAGACATAAACAAGACAAACAAATGAGCATGGATATGTTCCAATAAAACTTTATGGCTACAAACGAAATTTGA
Source organism: Pteropus medius (assembly GCF_902729225.1). Classification (NCBI taxonomy): domain Eukaryota; kingdom Metazoa; phylum Chordata; class Mammalia; order Chiroptera; family Pteropodidae; genus Pteropus; species Pteropus medius. Next base: position 57,672,624 of record NW_024344378.1, on the reverse strand, counting down.
ATTTCTTATTAAAATATGAATTCACATGTCATAAAATATGTCTCCTTTTGATCCTTTTTCAGCCATTTTAATATGTAAATGCCACTCTTAGGTCACAGGCCACACAAAAACAGGTGATAGACTAGATGTGACCCGTAGGCAGAGGTTTGTTAGTCTCTGGTTTAGACGACTGATTTGAGACTTTTCTTCTATTCTAATATAAGCATTTAACACAATGTTTCCCTCCAAACACTCCTTTAATTGCATTATTATTTGTATCATTTCTACTTTGTACTATTTTCTTAGCCATTGCTACAGAATTTTCAGTTTATATCTTTAACATAGTCTATCTTCAAATAATATTTTACCATTTAACTTTGTCTAAAGATGTTGCAACATCATTCTTCCATTTTCCTCTTCCTGTTCTTTGTGCTATTTTTGTCATACATTTATTTCACTTGTTGCAACTATTTTTGGTTTATACAATCAATGATCCTTTAAAGAGGTTAAAAATGAGTTAAATATCCTTAATATACAACCGCACAATTGCTATTTCTGGAATTTTATGTATACATTCAACTTTCCTTCAGGTATCACTTTCCCTTTGCCTGAAGAACTGCCTATAATATTTTTTATAGCTCAAATATGCAGCAATAAATTCTCTTATCTTTCTTAGTCTAACAAAATTATTTTTTAAAGATATTTTCTACTGAGTTGTAGAACTCTACATTGACAGCACTTATTTTTTCTTGCAGTATTTTCAAGAGATCGGTCCACTGTCTTCTGGCTTGCATAGTTTTTAACCTTAGCTTTGTTCAAGCAATGTGTCTTTTTTTCTCTGCCTACTTTTAAAAATTTCTTTTTATCACTGAGTTCTAGCAATTTGATTACTATGTTATCAGGTATGACTTTATTTATGGTTATCCTACTTAGCGTTCATTGAGGTTCTTGGATCTGTGGGTTTGTAGTTTTCATCGGACTTGGAAATTTTTCAGTCATTATTTCTTCAAATAATTTTTCTCTCTACCTTCTATTTTATGGAATTCCAATTATACATATATTACACAACTTGATATTGTTCTACTAATATTGTTCCAGTTTTTTTCTTTGCACTTTATTTTTAATTGGTTCTTCTGCTGTATCTTCAAGTTGAATGATCTTTTTCTTTTGCAGTATCTAATCTGATGTTAATCTCATCCAGTGGCTTGTTTTTCATTTTGGATATTTTATTTTTCATCTCTAGATATTCCATTTGAGTCCTTTTTTCTATCACTCATTTCTCTCCTTATCATATTCATAGCTGTTTTAACATCCCTGTCTGATAATTCTATCATCAAAAATACTTCAAATGATTCTTCATTTCTAGGTCTCTTTCATTTGATTGGTTTTCTTCCTGGTTATGGTCCATTTTCCTGTTTTATTAGTATACCTAATAATCTTTTACTTGATGCTAGACATTTTAATTGTGGATGCTGGTTTTTACTGTATTCCTTTAAAAGTGTCAGACTTAGTTTTGGCACAGTTGATTTATTTGTTACTTTCAAAACTTGTTTTTAAGCTTTGTTGCAGTGGCTTTAGGGAGGCCTTCAGTCTATGGCTAATTTAACTCCACTCAAAGCCAATGTCCCATCTATGAAAACATCCCTCTGCTATGCCTACTGGAAACAAACTATGTCCAGCACTATGTGAGCTCCTGGAATTGTTCAGTGTACTAATTTCCGCCGTGACTTTCCACAGTACTGTAGAATTTCATATTCTGCATGTGCAGATGAGTATTCAACAAATGATTCTAGAGAACTCGTCTATAGATCTCCAGAGATCTCTTAGTTTTGTAGCTTTCTGCACAGTTCCCTCTGCTCCAGTTTTCTACCCCACAAATTCTAGTTGCCTTAGTTTCTCCAAACACTCCTCAGCTCTATTTGAGTTGTCTTACTTTGTGCTGCAGTCTGGAAACTACCTACAAGCAGTATGATGGGGGCACTTATAGGGTTCATGTCATTTATTTTCTTTCTGTCGAAGATCACCATCCTGCACTGACTGTTGTCCAATATCTGAAAACAGTTGTTTCATATATTTTTCTCCTGTTTTCTAGATGTTTATAGTAGGAGCATGATTTTCATACCACTTAATCCTACATGGGCAGATGTCCTTCTTTTTGCAATTCTCATAGTTTTAAACTCTAAATCAATATATACTGTAAACCCCACATATATTAATAGTTTTGCTTCAAACAGTCAATATTCTATGTTTATACTACAGGTAAAGGTATCAGAAAAAGTTTCTTTATATTTATACAGATATTTACCATTTCTGGTGATCTTCATCCTTTTCTGCAGACCCAATGTTCCATCTAGTCTCTTTTGCCTTTAGCTCATGAAACATTTTTTTAGTATTTTATGGCAGTCCAGGTCTGTAAGAGACAAATTCTTTCACTTTCTAATCTGTCTAAAAATGTCTTTGTTTTGCCTTTATTTTTTGAAGGTTTATTTCTACTGAATATAGGATTCTAGATTGACAGGTTTTCTTTTTTTATCACTTTTATAGATGTCATTCCATTTTCTCTAAGCCTCTATTCTTTCTGGTGAGAAATTCGTCATAATTCACATTGTTATTCCTATGTATTTAATGTATTATTCTGTTGCTTATAAGATCTGTTCTTTCATTTTTAGTAGTTTGATAATGATGTGCCTAAGTCTGGGATTTTTTATTTGTTGGTTTGTTTTTAATTTTGTATTTAACCTGCTTAGGGTTTGTTTAACTTCTTAAATTTGTGAGTTTATGTCTTTCATCAGTCTTAGAAGTTCTTAACCAATGTCTCTTCAAACATGTTTTATACTACATTCTCTTCTAAAAACTCCAATTATACATAATATTATCCCACAGATCTATCTGGTAGCTCTTTGCTACCTCTCCCGCACTTTGTTGTGTTTGTTCATCAATTTGAATATTCTATCAACCTTTCTTCAGATTCACTGATCTTGATATGTTAAGAAACTGTTAATCATCTGTAATGCATTCTTCATTTCTAATATTGTATTTTTAATTTATGAATTTCAATTTGGTTCTTTGGTGTAGTTTCTATGATTCTCCTGAAAATTCCCATCTTTTCATGCATGTTTTCCACCTTTACCATTAGATCCTCTGGCACTTTTTTTCACAATTATCTTTAAAACCCTGTCTGATAATTCTACCATCTGGATTATCTCTGGGTCTCCCTATACTGACTACTTCCTCTCTTGACCTTTTATCACATTTTCTCGCATCTCGCAATTATTATAAGATAGACACTTTGCATAAAAATACATTAGTAATTGAAATAAATAATATTTTACTCGTAGAAAGAGACATGACCTTCTGTCAGACCACTAGAATGGGGTCTGAGTCAATCTAATTTGTAATTGAGCTAAGTTTGGGCTTTTATGCAGCTTGAGTTTGATTCGGCTCATCACTGGATTCAAGCAGTTTGAGAGTAGGAATCAGACTTTCACTTCAGCAGGGTCTGGAATTTGAGCCCAGGTGGAATTCTAGAGATTTCTGTGCTTCACAGCTAAGCCGCCAGTTTTCAAAACTGTGAGAGTACTGTACAAATATACTGCAACTGAATAAATAAACAGGTGGCAAGTGATATAAGCCGGTTTCTCACTATTAGAGTAGGAGTTTACAGATAAGCAAGGGGAGGAGGTTATAATGATCTATGTGCTAATGGATTAGAGTTGGATACCACAGCATAAACTCACATTTAGCATAATGTAGACACAGATGAGTACATATAGAAATCTTTATAGATATGTACATACACAGATTAGTAAATGTACATATGTTTCTGGGCTCTGTCAGCTGAGTGGACCTACAACCAACAACAATCCAGTAGCAACTAGCACATCTAGCACCTAGATCTTGCTTTCTCCATTTTCCATTAAAAGGAACAAAGGTTCATTGGAGAAATGTCCAATCCCAGGATGGGGCAGGAAATATACAAAATGAACTTGGAGAATTACGTAGTGACAAAACATAGAAGTGCGTGCTCTCTGTCTCTGTCTCTCTGTCTCTGCATATCTCTCTCTCTCTCTCTCTCTCTCTCTGTCACACAAACACACACACACACACGCATGCACACACACACACATGCCCATACACACTGATGGGGGTATGTCAAAGAGACATAGAAGCCAACTGAAAGAGCTCCCAACAGCCAAAGCTGGAACAATTTCAGCAACAAAATTAAGTAGTAATTGTATTATAACCTCAAGTATAAAGTTAATATGCATGAGTAATACTGACATTAAGAATGACCGAATAAATAAATAAATGGGGAGAAGAGACAAATCTCCTGCACAGAATTCCAAATAATTTATGTAGATACTCCATCCTCGAAGAGGGGAAGCATAACTACCCATTCTGTAAGTGAGAGCTGTATATAAATGACTTCTTTCCAAAGAGTACAGTATGAAAACAGAGACTAAAAGAGTAATTTTATAGTTGAAAACTTGACAAACACTATCTTGACCAGGTGGTCAATGTCAACATTAATACTGATATGTCATGTTGACAGTATCTACCCTTAATATAATGAAAATGGCAGTTAATCTATGTGGTCTTCCTCCAAAAAATCCAAAACCCCAGTCTACTCATGAGAAAAATAGGAGACATATACCAATAGAGGTGCATTCTATAAAATACCTGAACAATACTCCTCAAAACTGTCAAAGTCATCAAAAGCACGAAAAGTATGAGAAACTCATAACCAAGAGGAACTTAAGGAAACATGACAGCTAAATGTACTGTGGGAACTTGGCTGGGATCCTAGAACAAAAAAAAGGACATTAGGTGATTGAATAAATAAAATGTCGTATCTCTGTACAATGGAAATTACTCAGCCATAAAAGAGAAAGAAGTACTGATTTGTACTACACCATAGATGAACCTCATAAACATGCTAAGTGAAAGTATGTGACTCAAAGGCCATGGACTATATTATTCCATTTAGATGAAATATCCAGAATAGGCAAATCCATTGAGACAGAAAGCAGATCAGTGGTTGCCATGGGCTGGGGGAAAGAAGGAGTAGGAAATGATTGCTTAATTAATATGGGGTTTCTTTTTGGAATGATGAAAAAGTTCTAGAACTAGATAGTGGTGATGGCTGTACAACATTGTGATGTACACTTTAAAAGTTAATAAATTTTATGTGTATTTTACCACAATAAAAAAAATGAATAGTTTCTTAAACTTCATATTTGGGTAGGTTAAGCTGCCATAAATGTTCAGTGTGAATAGTGTTTAAGTTGAAAATATTGTAAAAAAAAAAAATTTATTTTTTCAAAAATATTTTTACAAAAATAATAGTAAAAAATGAATAGATAAATAAAAACTTAAACAAAAAAATCTAGAACTAGATTCTGGGTAAAAATGAGTTTTTACCCAGGGTCCCAGATATTTAATTTCATTGCTTCTCAAAACTGTGCTAAAATACTAATAAGGTAATTTTAAGACATAAAGTTTGAAGGCTGGAAAGCATATGGTAACTAACAGAAGATCCAAGAAAGCTGAATCGTAAACCAGCAATGTGGAAAGTCAAAACCAACCTGACTTAGTCCACAGAATTCTCAAAAGGTTCAGTCAGGAATTTGAAAGCTCTTTAAGAAATGGCTTAATCTCTCAATTTCTCCCATTCCATATGGTTGGCTTACTATGCCTCTGTCGGCAAGGCAAAATTCTAGAGAATTATTCTCTGAAGAGGATTTCTGAACAGAGGTATACAAAGCACACTTTGGGGGATGGGGAAGAGGAGAAGGATTTAATCAAACCAGGGGGATTAAGTAAACATATATACATACATATACATATACTTCTTTCACTCAACTCCTAGAGGAGCAGCTTTCACACACAAGGCAAGAGATTAAAAGACTCTTCTCTTTTCAGAAAAAAAAAAAAGAAATGAGAAGCAGGTATCAGCAGGTACCAGCGTAAATGGCAAAGTCAGGTCACCCTACAGTGAACTCAGTCAATGAGTACCAATGATGTACTCAGAGCTTCCAATCAACTCTCAGGGTCACACCTGCAGTTTGCTAAGGTTCACGACTCATCTGAGAAAAGCCTCTATCAGAAAACAAAGAAAAGGAACAAGAAAAAAAGAACTTGGAAGAAACATGGAAAATGTAGAGAGAAAAAATTTTAAGTTAAAAATATTTTTTCTAACCCTATCATTTCATATCCTTGGAGAAGACCAATACTCCATCCATGGGGGGAAAAAAAAAAAGGATACTTTTAAAAAGAGCCCTTGGAAATTAAACTTAAGGAAATTTATCAGAAAGAATGAAGAATAAAATAGATGATATTAAGAAATTGGAGATCTAGTCAAGATAATTCAATATCTGTACAGCAGAGGAGAAAGATCAATGAAATAATTCAGGAAAACATTCCAGAATTAAACAATGTAAGTTTACTATTTGAAAACACAGAATGCACAGCATAATGAATCTAAAAAGCAACTCCATAATACAATGTCATATGCCAACTGTAATTTAAAATAAATAATTTTTAAAACAGGAAAAAAGTACATCCATACTAAAGCATATCTTTTTGAAATTTCAAAACAATGGAAGCCAAGAGAAGATTTTACAAGCTTCCAGAGATGGAAAATAGGTGACAACAGATGAAGAATCAGAATGATTTTGAACTTTCAGCAGCCATGGTATAAGCTAGACAACAATGGAACAAAATTATCAAAATTCTGAAGAAAAATTATTCCCAGTCTGAATGTTATACACAAACCAAACTATTAAACAAGGTTAAGAGGATAATAAAGACATTTTCAGAAATGCAAGGTATCAAATAACTTGCCTCCCATTCACCCTTTCTTTAGCAAAATGTGGGAGTAAACCAAGAAAGAGGAAGACATAGGACAGAAGAAATAAAAGATCCAACACAGGAGAAAAGAAGAGATACTTAGACTGATAATTAGACACTATGAGGACACAGAAACTACTCCAGATTGGAGCACTTTGCTTGGGAGGGATTCCTTCAACATGATGACACTGACAAGAGTAAATGATGTGAAATAAAATAGGAAATTTGGGCAATTGGTAGAAAATCCTGAGCTGAGTTAATGATAAGGACAGAGAAAACCATATAAACAATGTCCTAACATCAATTCAAATATGTTACTTGAAATATCACAGGGAAGCACCAAACAGCTAAGAATTGAGAACAGTTACCTCTGAGAAGGGGAAATGAAGGTGGGAACTGAGAATTATTACTGTTTGTCTGAACAATCCCCAACAAACTAACTTGTTAAACTGAAACTTTTAAAAAAAAATGAAGATATTTTTATATATTGAAGATAGAGACATAAGGTACCTAAGGATTTCCCAAGGACATAAAACCCACTTTGGCAACTAAATCTGATCTCTGGAAACTAAGAAGTCTAACAAAATTGTCCTGCAAAGCAAAAAACAACAAAACCAAAGGAGTTGGAGGGAGAGAGAGAGAGGAGGGCAAGAAAGAAGCAACATGACTCTCATGCTATCATAACTTGCTAAATGCATAACCAGTAGCAGAAATCCTTAGATTTCTACACTTCAGTTCCTTCGTGTGTAAAGTGTAACAGCGTCTCGCTCAGGATTGTTATGAGGCTTAATCAGATAATGAACATAAAATGCTTATAGCAATGCTGTATACAAATGTTAACATAGTTAATTCTTTACTTTTTTTAAATAACTGAAACTATTTTTATATTAAATCATTCCGTTGTCACAATGACACTAAAGAGTTTATTTGAATGCTTACCTTGTCTACTCAAACATAAGGCTTTTCATGTTTCCTAAAAAGGGAGAGAGAAACTACCTGACCATCTACAAGAAACAGAAATAACAATGAAAGTTGTTTTAAGACTCTTATCATACTGAATAATTGACTGTATCTGAAAAACTACTCAGGCCACTCTTTCTCTTAACTTTTTAGTTGATTGTATCAATCATTTACTCACTAAGCAAGTCAGCAACTACAACTGAAAACTTTGTACCAACTATATATTAACTCAATAATGTTGAGGCGCTTCTCCATTTCAAAATAGGCAGTCTCCAATTATGCATAAAGTTTTCCAAGTTCTAAAACTTGAGAAACATTTTTCCAAAGAAAGAAAATTAAGAAATAAAGTTGAGATCTTGGGCAATAAACAAAGACCACCTTAATCCATAAGTACCTAAGAACCATGGGGAAAGAAAGGAATAAATATAACCATATTAGGTAACTTTCAATCACTTCTTTTGAGCTCCCACAGCTAACAAAAGAATAGCGACTTGAGACTGAAGATTGTGTCATGTTTTTTATCCATCTTTGTAACCTTGTAAACGTAAACAGTATATAGCAGAGTACCTGCCTTCTATCAAGAGCTTAAAGTATTTATTTAATGAATGAATAACTAGAATTAAGAGTACTATTTGAACCACACTCTGTCTATGGGAAAATGCACTATAATTTCCAATTAAAGGAATAATTGAAGGAACTCTGGCAACAATACCAGAGGTTGAACACCAAGAACAATAAAGCTTGGGCAGATATCCATCTACATAACAATTACTCCTCCTAGAAATCATATTCTAGTCACAGATTTCTCATATTGTTTCAAGTATATATAAATATGTATAAAAGTTTGGTTATCATAATATAAAACTTGATCTCCAAAATCTCCCTGGCTTCTTTCCATTTATGAATACCTTAAATTAAAATAGCAGCGATAACACTTTATCTGGGAATATATTTTCTCCCAGTTTTACTGAGATACAATTGCCATATAACCTTGTATTAGTTTAAGGTGTATGATATAATGATTTCATATACGTATATATTGCAAAATGGTTACCATACTAAGTTTAATTATCATCCATCACCCCATGAGTTATAATATTTTCTCTTTCTTGTAATGAAAACTTTTAAAATCTACCTTCTTAGCAATTTTCAAACATACAATACAGTATTATTAACTATAGTCGCCATGATGTACATTACATTCCAAGAACTTATTTATCTTATAACTGAAGTTTGTACCTTTTGACCACCTTAACCTATTTCCCCCTGCCCCTACCCTCTGCCTCTGGCAACCACCAATCTGTTCTGTTTCTATGCCTTTGGCTTTGTGAGATCAAACAGTAGTTGTCTTTCTCTGTCTGACTTATTTCACTGAGCATAATGCCCTCAAGGTCTAGCCATGTTGTCTCAAATGGCAGGACTTCCTTCTTTTTTATTGCTAATAATATTCCAGTGTGAATGTGTGTGTGTGTGTGTGTGTACACATGTGTGTATATATATCACATTTTCATTATCTATTCATCCACCAATAGACATGTTGTTTCTACATTTTTGACTAGTATAAATAATGCTGCAATGAACATGGAAGTGCAGATAATCTTTTTGAGATAGTGATTTCATTTCCTTCAGATATGTCCTTCAGATATGTATCCCAAAGTGGAACTGCTGGATCCTATAGTTCTATTTTTAATTTTTTGAGGTTGATTTTTTAATTTTCAGCTTCTAGATTACTTCTAGTTAGTATAGAAGGTGATCAACTACAAACTTAATACCATGGCAAAAAAAAATGCAAAAAAAATTATTAAAGGAGTGAACATTCAGACAAAAATCCTGATTAAAATCCATTATTTCTCTAGTTCAAATGCAACTATCTATACTTAAACATTCCAGAAGTGAAGAAAAAATTACCCAACACAACATTATTTTAAGCACCAGAATATTTGCAAAAATAAGTGAAAATTATAGGTTAAAAAAATAACTGAAAATTATAGGGCTTAGTAAACAGGATTTAGTAAACAACATATTCAACATCCACAATGATACTTTCATATCTTAAAACCTAAAAAATTTACCTGAAAAAGAACTCTCTTAATTTTTCATTACTCAAAGCAACTCAATCTCTATAATATATCCTTTAAAAAAATAAAGATTTTACATCTGAAACTAATATAAAATAATAATGAATGTCAACTCTAACCAAAAAATAAAAATTAAGAAAAAATGAAGTTAAAATAAATAAATTTATCCTAGAGAGCCAGAGCTTACTTCATGCTTTATGGAATGATTGATAAACACATTTATTCTTCCAAACATAAAATTCATATGGATTGTCACTTTAAATGAAATAGGGCATGAAAAAGCACTTAAGCTTCAATCTAGTATTAGAAATCATTCTATAAATAGTATATCTCTTGAGTACCCTTTCTGCTTTGAACTTCTATACCTCCAATGAAACCAATTCTTTTAACTTCGTTTTATGTAAATTTATGAAAGTTGTATAAATATTTGTGTGAACAAATATAGGAGGTTGAAGAGATGATGACGACTTGTGAGCAACAAAAGAGGCATGGGTAGTGTTATCAGCAAAAAAACAAAAGCATCTCTAAAACACCTACTACATTAACACAGTATCTTCTACACAAAAATTAAGTGAGGTCTTTATGTAGTAATTTGAAAGTTATTTTTACATCCAAAAAATTTAATCATAATTAATTAAATATATTTTGAATTGTGATTCCAGAATGTTTTCCGTAGAAAGAGCAATGCCCAATTTCTTCGCATTAGTAAACTGTGTAATAAAATATGAAACTTACTAAGGAAAAGCAAAGCAAGAAACTTAATGTAACTTTTAGAGATCTATCCTTATATGAAAATAATCATCATCAATTTGAAGCATGTTCCAAACTTTTAAGAGAAGCGGGTGAGTGGAGGAATAAGAGAGCATAAGAAATTGACACTATTTCTATACTGTAGGTTTATATTTCAATGTTTTCATTCTGAAAAGCAAATGAAGTAAACTTAGACCTCCACCTTGCTTGCCAGAAGGGCTGTCAAGTACTAACACTGTTAACATTTTAATAAACTTTTCTTTCGTTTCTTCCAAATATCATAGATAACATTAAAAACTACATAACATAATGGAGCTACTGTGAATAAAACAATTGGACAGTATCTCAAAAAGTTAAACATAAAGTTACCATATGACTCAGTAATTCCACCCAAGGTATATACCAAGGAGAACTGAAAATATGTCCACAAAAAAAACTTGTAACAAATGTTCAGAGTAGCATCTTTCACAATTGCCAAAAAGTGAAAACCCAAATTTCCATCAACTGATGAATGTGGAATATCCTTACAATGAAATATTATTTAGCCATAAAAAATGAAGTACTGATATACACCACAACATAAACTTTGAAAACATGTTAAATGAAAGAAACCAGACACAGAAGACAGTATATCATAGGCTTCCGTATATGAAATACTCAGAATAGGCAAAACTGTAGAGAAATAAGCAGATAGTGGCTTCCAGGGGCTGAGGAAAGGGGGAAGTTGTGGGGATAACTGCTTAATGGATATGAGGTTTCCTTTGGGGGTGATGAAAAAGTTCTGGAACTATATAATGGTGATGGTTGCACAACTTTTGTGAATATAATTAACACCACTGAAATTTTTATGTTATATGAACTATATTTTAATTAATAAATGAAACCCTACATAACAAAAAATAGATGTTAATGTCTTTAACAGAGAAAGTTAACTTCAAAAATAAATGTTGATTGTTTGGGTACCCCTTTAAAACTTATTGCGAATTTGATAAGGATATTATAAACATTTTCAAAATTAAAACTTTTTCTATAATACCTAATGTCATTCTTAAGATTTTCTATTTGTTAGGAATTCTCATAAAACTCTTAGCACCAGCTTTGCAATGCTTAGTCTGCCAAGGTAGGAATCAATTTTATATAATATCTGAACAATTCAAGTGAATTTTAAAATAGGGAGAATATTTTATTAAATTTGGTTTACCAATAACATATCTTGAATTTTAATACAGGAGAGGAACATGCTTATTTCTAATGAACAAGATCACCAAAAATATGAAAAAATGTTTTAGATAGTAAAATTTACCTCGTCTGCCTTAGCCCTCATTAACCTATCTCCAACATTCATTTTTTTAAATTTTGATTCTCAATAAAGAAAGACAACATCAAAAAAAAATGCCAAATGCAATAACAGCCCATTAGTTTATTTGAGTTCAAACACAACAGAAAATACGACTTCACCTACATAATTATTTGCCCAATATTTATTCACGGTCTTCATGACTGCTCTTATCGGGGTTGGTATAGCGTAGGCTCCTGACATACATGAACTATGTAAATTATCAGGTTAAATTAATATCTGTTTTGGGTCTGTGCAAACAAGACAATGAACTAGATGCTTTACACATATTACTCATTTCAGGCTCACTATACTTCACACAGGTTAAATAATTTGCCAAAGGACACAATACTAGTACACCGCAAAGCCAGGATTTTAATAAAGTTCCATCAGATATACTAGCAATTTTGTATTCCAAGTGTGGGCTACAAAAAGACATATTTTCAGTTTAATTGGCAAACAATATTCTCTCTTAAACACAGCTTCTAAATGTTTAGTGAATGATAAAGAAATGTACTTGAAAAGAACATTACTGAGGAAAGAGGTGAGGTGTCTGGGGAAACATGCAGTGAATTGTGTGCCTCCTATGTGCCACATGCTGTGCTGGCTATTTAAAGTGCATGAACACTTAATTATTACAACAATCCTAGCAGGTAAATATTGGTACCTCCTTTTTTATGTAAGAGGGAACTGAAGTTTAGACAATTCAAGAAGTTTCAAGGTTACAGAAGTTGTAAGGCATGAAGTTGGGATTAGAAATTAAATTCAGTCTATCAATATTTACTGAATTCTACTATGTATCAGGGCTATGAGAATAGAATATTAACTAAATAGAATATTAGAGATAGTCCACATATAGCTTAAACCAAACCCATTTTCTTTTTGCTTAGGGTGTAAGTCATTGTGACATTGAAAAATCCCCATAGATTTTCTTTTGATATCTTTGTTTTAAGTGATTATTCATGCTTTGGTTATATATGCTAAGTAATGCCCATAAACTCCAAAATCTGATTGTTATGAAAACTAAACAAAGTTGATTGTTATGAAAACTAAACAAACTTCCAGTAATATATATGAAAATATAAGCAATTCTGTCCAACATGCATGATTTTGAACATATTGCTAGATAGAGAAGACCACTTTGGAAAATATACTTCACATGTTCTGAGATGATTTAAACCATTAAGCATTCTTTGAAGCTTCTGAAGGTCTGTCACATTTTAAATGACAACAGTGAAATTTCAAAAAGAACAGAAGGCAGCACCAAAGCTAGTTTAACAATAATAATAATAATAAATAGGTCTATGTTTGCCCAGTCAGGTTTTGCTTATTATGTCAGTTGGAAAGCTGGAAGAAACTGGTTTTAACTCCCATACAACCTGTATCATGACGTCACTTTATCAGAATGAAGATGATGTCAGCTTTAACAGACACGGTTCAAATTTAAAACTGGTCTTTCTAAAAACAACAACGACAAAAAAAACCTGATTTCTTTTCCAACTATTTTCATAACTCATTCATGGTATAAGATCGAGACAACTTCTTGCGGGGGAGGGAGCATAATTAACATTTATTGAGAGCCTTTTGTGTGTCAGACAATGTGCAAATTTTCTCATTTAAGTCTCATAGCCGTCCTGCAAGATATTAACCTTGCCAAATCTAGGGCCCTGCCACCCTGAACAAGCCTGATCCCGTCTGATCTCGGAAGCTAAGCAGGGTCAGGCCTGGTTAGTACTTGGATGGGAGGCCAACTAGGAAGACCAGGTGCTGTAGGCGTTAAAAAAATAATAAAATAAAAAATAAGAGATTGTAAGCAGACAAGTTCCTTGCAATCTGTGAGGTCAACCAAAGGTTGCCTTGCCTAAAAAAAATAAATAAAAAATAAAATAAAAATTAGAAAAATAAAAATAAAATAAAATAACTTTAAAAAAAAAGATATTAACCTTGCTTTTTAGAGGAAGAAACAGAAGTTTTGAGAAATGAAGCAACTTTTCTAAGGTTACATATCTAATAGTGAGGCAGAGACAAGATTCGAACTCAGTTTTGTTATTATAATGTTCCATAACACTAAATAGCTGGGTTTTTTTTAATTTTTAATTTTTTATGGTGACATTGGTTAACAAAATCCAATAAGTTTCAGCTGTACACTTTAACAGTAAGGCATATATATGTTTACACTGTGTGTTTGCCTCCCAAAGTTAGATTTCTTTCTGTCACCACATATTTGACCCCCTTTACCCTGTCTTCTTACCCCCTGCTCCCTACTCTTTGGTAATCACTAGTCTGTAGTCCATGTCTATGAGTCTCTCTTTGTCCTGTTCATTTGTTGCTTTTAGGTTTATATCCCACATGTAAGTGATATCATGTGATTTTCAATTTTTTCTGTTTGGCTTATTTCGCTTAGCATGATTATCTCGGGGTCCATCCATGTTATCACAAATGGCAGTATTTCACTTCTTCTTACAGCTGAGTAATATTCCATTGTATATATGTACCATAGCTTCTTTAGCCAGTCATCTATCATAGGGCACTTCGGTTGCTTCCATGTCCTGGCCACAGTAAATAATGTAGCTATGAACATCGGTGTGCATGTATCTTTTCGGATGTGGGTTTTCAAGTCTTTGGGGTAAATACTCAGTAGAGAGATTACTGGATCAAATGGTAGATCAATTCTGAGTTTTTTGACGAACTTCCATTCTGTTTTCCATAGTGGCTGTACCAATTAGCTTTCAGTTTCTTAACTTACAAGTTAAGAAATTTTTATTTTTAAAAAATTGTGATATAATATTAGAGCAGAGAAAGCAGAGTAAAATAGCAATTTGGATTATAAACTGTTTTAGTACTGCAAAAGTATTACAGAGTGATATTGACCTTTTAAAAATTCCTGGGAAGGTCATTGTGAAAGTGACTACAAAATGCCTTAAGATCAAAATACTAATCTTTCAAGTAGAAAAAAGTAACAAATAAATAAATATAACATTTAATATCATCAAAAGACAACCTAGTTAAAAAAAAAAACTAGTTCTATTCTAAACCAATGGTATTTAAAAGACTGTAGATCACCAGTGTAAACTGTCTCAAACCAGCATCTCACAGAGAATATGAGTTTCCAGAGTCAAACAAGTTTGAGAAATGCTAGGTTAACACTAAACCAGTTTCTTCACTGGTTACAAATAGTACAATGTACTGCTTGAAAGCCTTCTGGATCCAGTCTATTTGAGTTTGAATCCTGGTTCTTCCAACTACTAGCCTAGCCATGTGACTTTGAGCATGTTATTTCACCACTCTGGGCCTGAGTTTTCTCATTTGTTTAAAAAGAGAGAGATAATTGTAGAAGATAGAGTGTTGAAAAGATCAGAAAGATTAATACATGTGGGGTTGTTAAGAAAAGAGCCTTAAAATAATAAGCGCTCAATAAATGTTAAATTATTAGTACTAATATCATTTCCCTGAGCTTTTATTAAATTGATATTCACAGTGAATCGCTGGGATGGGAAGAGATATAGTATGAAGTTTCCCAAATTATATGATGGAACTCACTTTTTCCACTGACCATCCCTCAAGGAGACTGATGTCTTAAAAAAAAAAAAAAAAAAGGCATGCTCTTGAGAAATGATGGAGAGTTCCAATACTAAAAAAAGAAAGTTTTAAAAAACAAGATTAATGCTTCCTGACTGGTGAACACATGGAGGTGCTAGAAGGGCGGCTTGTACAGAGGGGACATGGAAGCTCAATGATCCTTTCCCCATACCTTTCCCTACATATCTCTGCCACATGGCTGTTTCTGAGTTTTATTCTTAATAATAAACTGGTAATATCTCCTTATAGATGCCATCACATGTATTCAGTGCTTGGAACATGTACATGTAGGAGAATGGAACATCATTTTATCTGCCATTCTTATAGCCCTCAGTGCTTCAAGTGATCCTCTACCTCATCACAGCAGTCACTCAATTATCCAAGATACTGTGTAGAGCCTAGTCAGTCATCATTCAGCTTGGAATCAACTGAATAAGGCCAAGAACGTTTTCTATTATCAAGATACAGCCATCCATCTGAGTCTCATTACCACTGTATAGACTTAAAATCAATATTCAGATGATAGTGTTTTCTTCATTTGGTGTTTATTGTACCCATTTGTGAAATTTACAGTCACTACTGAAAGTGCCATTTATGTCACCCTTCCATTTAGAATTTTTTCTAAGCAATACATGTCAGGATTTTCATAAGTACTTACACCCTTTCATCAAACAAATCTATTTCCGAGAGTCTATACTATGGAAGTAAATAAGAATAGAAAATAAAAAGGATCAAAATTTTCTCCCCCCAATTTTTCTTAATTCTTCTTACTTGCTACCACCTGCCTTTGAGCTAAAGCTCTAACAGATGATAAAAGAAACAATATAAAGCAAACTGGCATGGTGGTTAAAAAGATGGGGAAATTGTCAGTAGCAGAGAGCGGACCCCAGAGAGCCAAGAGTAGTCTAGCCACGCCACCTGCCTAGTTACTATCACACCCTGGGAAGAGCCGCAGCGGCCACAGCTGGACCCAGTCACCATCACCACAATCATGAGCAGCAAGGTTGAGACCCAGTAGCCAACAGCCAGCAGGTGCAGGAGAACAAGGTAGACCAGTGAGACAGAATATGTATAAGAGGATATAGACCACGATTCCACAGGGGACCTTCTTGCCAAAGACAACCTAGAAAGGACAGCAATAAAGAAGTAAGGAAAATCTAAGAGATGAGACCGAAAGCAGCCACCTCAACATTGGTACTGTCATAACTTCAGTTACTGACCCAGATGCCCAGAAAACTCTAAACCACAAACTGGCAAAGAGACAAAAGCAGACAATCTACCAGAAGAGAATTCATTGCCACCCACCCCCTCAGAATGAGCAGGGCAAAACTGAGTAAATGCCAACTTACCATCTCTATCATCCTCCAGTTTAGTCATCCAACAACAAATGAATATGAAATTTCAACAATATGAACAAAAGATTGAAGTTAAAGACCTTAAATGCTTGCTGTTTGCCTGTTGACCAGATAACTAGAACTACCGCATTATCTATGCAACATGGTAAAAAAAATTACTATTTTTACCTAAAGATGTCTCTTTTTGGTGATGACAAACGTGTTTTAAAAACAAAAAAGCCTGTTTTTTTTTTCAATACATCTTTAAAGGTTTTTAAATTGTTTCATATCTAGTTGAGATTTGTAAGAACTTCATTTTTTAAAATATATTGGGGTGACATTGGTTAATAAAATTATGTTTCAAGTACACTTCTATAATGTATCATCTGTATATTGCATTGTGTTCACCACCCAAAGTCAAATCTCCTTCTGCCACCATATATTTGACACCCTTCACTCCCTTACCCTCTCTCCCCATTCCCTCTGGTAACCAGTAAACTCTTGTGCATGTCTATGAGTTTTTGTTAGTCTTGTTCATTTGTTGCTTTCAGTTTTATATCCCACATATGAATGAAATTATATGGTTCTCAATCTTTTCTGTCAGACTTATTTAGCTTAGCACGATAACCTCAAGATCCATGTTGTTGCAGATGGCGGTATTTCATCTTTTCTCATGGCTAAGTAATATTCCACTATATGTATGTACCACATCTTCTTTATATAATTATATATCAAAGTATATTTCAGTTTACTGATGTTTTCAAATCTTTTGAGTAGATACCCAGAAGCGGAATTGCTGGGTCATATGGCAATTTTTCTGAGGAACCTCCACACTGTTTTCCATAATAGCAGTACCGATTTCCATTCCCACCTGCAGAGTATGAGGGTTACTTTTTCCTCACTATCTTTCCAATAACACTTGTTATGTTGATGACAGCCATTCCAACAGGTGTGAGGTACTATCTCATTGTGGTTTAAATTTGCATTTCTCTAAGAGCTAGTGAAGTTGAGCATCTTTTCATGTATCTGTTGGCCATTTATATGTCTTCTTGAGAGAAGTTTCTGTTTAGGTCCTCTGCCCATTTTTTTAATTAAATTGTTTGGTTTTTTGGTTGAGTTGTATGAGTTCTTTAAATATTTTGGATATTAGCCCCTTTTCAGAGCTATTGTTTGCAAATATCTTCTCCCATTTCATTGGTTGCCTTTTTGTTTTGTTGATGGTTTCCTTTGCTGTGCAGAAGCTGTTTAGTTTAATATAGTCCCATTCATTTATTTTTGCTTTTACTTCCCTTGCCTTCAAGGTCAAATTCATGAAATCCTAAGACGAAGGTCCATAAGTTTAGAAACTTTGATTTCTTCTATGCAGTTTATTGTTTCAGGTCTTATATTTAGGTCTTTGATCCATTCTGAGTTAATTTTGGTGTGTGGTGATAGACAACAGTCTAGTTTAATTCCTTTGCAAGTGGCTTTTCAGTTTTCCCAGCACTATTTATTGAAGAGGCTTTCTTTTCTCCATCTTATGTTTTTTTGGCTCCCTTGTTGAAAATTATGTGCCTATATATATGTAGGTTCATTTCTGGGGACTCAATTCTGTTCCGTTGGTCTGTGTTTCTGTTTTTCTGCCAATACCATGCTGTTGTAATTATTGTTGCTTTGTGGTATAATTTGAACTCAGGGAGTGTGATACTTCCAGCCTTGAAGAACTTCATTTTTAATTTGTAATAAAAGTTTACAACTTGATTTTTCAAAAAAGTCAACTGTAAACATCTGTGAATAGTCTTAAATAATAGTCAAAAAAAATGGAAAAACTGTGCAACGTGCTTTATTTCAAAAGTTATCTATTATTTTGTGAGATGGTTAAACATACAATGAAGCCATACTTTTCTGCTAGCAAAATTGTTCTTAGTTTGTATAGTGAAATCATATATATCAATATTTCTTAGTGTTCTGCAAAAAACACAATGCACCATGATTCTATATAGTCCATGACCTGAAGAAATCTGCAAGTATATTTTAAATATGCCATAGATTAATGTAGTATACCTTTGGTTTTAAGATAGGCATTTTGGGAGGAGTAAAACTTTTAGATTATTATTTTGCAGTTTCACAAATTGACACATTTTCTAATTCTTAAAAATAAATGTTTATTATATAGCATTTTTGGTTATACTTCATAACTTAAACATGACAAATATTGCTGCAATATTATTAAATTTACATGTCCTGAAAGAGATTATGAATCATTCCTATTGCTATTCCCTCCTTTGGGGAATCAGAACTTTTTACACTCCCTCTCAATCTGGCATTAAGCTTTCCAAAAGCCTGGCAACCTAATGATTTCTCACTCCAATTTGGACTTCGGGTTACCTCTACCCACCTACCTACCCTCTAGAGACAAGTTTATCAAATCCAAAAGATCTAGTTAGCGCCGATCACTTCCACCCTTGCCTTCCTCCTTATTTAGGGTTCAGCCTTGCCAAAGAAAACAGCTCCAAACTAGAGTTCTTTATGACATGCTGAGCAAATGCCACAGACTGGTAAACACTGCTAAGAAGACCTGAAAACAATAAAGTCATCTAGCTTTGTGTATAAGCCACTATCTCAGTCTGTCAGCATAAAAAGTTTCCCACAAAATTAATAAAAATTTTGAAATCGGCTAAGACTATCATGTTCTTCATCATCACCATAATCATCCTAAAGGTAAGCCCCTGCAATAAAAAAATCAAGCCTAATTCCCTTTTGCTGCACTTTGATCTCATTTCTGTTCTGTACTCTCCCCCTCCTCGACCACCATACAATCTCCAATAGCTATACTTCCTGATAAGCCTTTATATTGTTCCATGGTAAACAAATAACTATACCCTGAACCAATTTAAATAACATTCCAGCAATATTCTAGTCTAAACTAAAATCTGAGTGCAAGCTATTCTTTCTCCCATTCAGAAAATGCAAAGCATGAAAATAATTCCTTGTTTACCACCCTCAAATAAAAGTACCTCTTTTGAGGTTTATGTCATCAGTTGCTATCTCTCTCGTTTCTGTCGTTTACCAACCTCTTGGTTACTTTTCCACATTCACTAAAGACTTTGGAACCTGGTTCAGAATCTTTCCACCCATTGCTCTGCCATCATTCTGAGCAACTCACTTCCTTTATAGCTGACTCCTGTAATACCCTAGCTTTACGGTTCACTTAACTCAAATAACCTTAGTTTCTCTCCACTTCAGAAAACCATTAGCTAGCCATATTTTGTGTTCAGTCATAACCAGCAACCATTCCTCATATCTAATCTTAAATTCCAGTATCTATCTTGACTTCGCATTCCAGCAGCTACTTTCTGGTGTCTTTTGTTCCCTCTTCAGTCCAGATTCAATGGCTCATGACCTCAAATACTCTTACTACTGGAATCTCTTGCCTCTTTACTCTTTTGGCCACCCTGGCCGAGATCAATTCAATTATTCAACTTGTTTGGTTAACACTCAGGCTTTGAGGCCTAAGAGAAGGGGAAAAAAATCATCACACAACATTACATATGAGAGCCACAAAAAATACATTATTACAGTTATTATAAGTAATCCCTCTGGTTTCTCTCAATGGCCTTCTCAAAATTCTCCTTTTCTCCTTAAACTCCCCTACAATCACCATCTTCTTTCTCTATAATCTCAGTTGATGACATTACCTCCCCACTTCACTGAAAACACAACAAGTATGTTGATGCCCCAAATTCCTTACTTACCACCCACTTTTCTCTATCTGTGCCATCCCTTCTTTCATTATTCCTACTTCAGTGGTAACTATATTCCTATTCCTACTCAAATTCAGTATCTTCTCTCCATTCTCTCTACTTTTTGGGACAATGTTCAATCAATCACACATAACTCATCTTCCTTATGTCTTCAACTTCTCCCTCTGTACTAACTTTTTCCATTTAGCATACAAACGTACATGCTGAAATTTCTCTTAACTTCATACAAAATGCCATTTACCCTCTGTCTCTACTTTTTTTCATAACCAAGCTCTTTCAAAAGAATGTCTTTGCTTCCGGTTTCCACTCTCTCACAACTATTCACTCTTCAGTCCTCAGCAAACTGTCATTTATCTCTACCTTGGAGACTCCACTGAAAGTATTCTATAGATGATCAATCAGCTACTTGCTCTGTCCTTGTATTAGTTGACCGATTTACAACATTTGACACTTTCTTACAACTTCTCAGTCTTCATTAACATTTACTGAAAACCTACTTTATGACAAGAACTAAATAAAAACAATGCCAAATGCATAAATAGACAAAGATCGATAAATTGGACTTCATCAACATTAAGAATGTGTGTGTTTCAAGAAACACTATGAAGGCGGCAAGATATCTAAGTAGCAATATCTTTTCATAGAGAGTAAATGGGTCCAGAATTTAGAATAGAATTCTTAGCTAGAGCTATAAATTTTGTCATCATCAGTGAACAGTTAAAATAATGAACATGACACAGTCACAGCCCTCAAAATGCTTAAAGTCAAGTGGGGGAAGCTTCTATAGTAATTCAATCGCTCCTTTGAACATCCCAGATCATTCTTTCCTTTCTCTATTCAGCCTTTAAATGCTGACAATCCCCCAGGGTTCCTTTCTTGGCTCTTCTCACATTCATCTCATCATTACCATATTTATGTTACCTATTCACTGATGACAAAAGTTATAGCTCTAAGAATTCTATCCAGAATTCTGGACCCATTTAATCTCTATGAAAAGATATTGCTACTTGGATATCTCGCTACCTTCATAGTGTTCTTTGATACACCAAAGTTCTTAATTTTGATGAAGTCCAATTTATCTATTTTTTCTTTGTCTCTTTGTGCATTTGGTGTCATATTTAAGAAACCACTGCCTAATCTAAGAGCATTAATACTTCTACCTACATTTTTCTAACTTTTATAGTTTCGACCCTTATTCTTAGGTCTTTAATCCATCAAAACCATAATTCTTGAAAACTAAGAATTTCAATTGTAGTATCTAAGGGCTTAAGAATAAAAAGAGCTTTCTAAATTCTAAAAACATGGTTTTCAATATCACAAAAGAAAGTGTGGAAGAGAGATATGACTGCTGTCTGACCCTTGATCTGGACTGGGCCAGAACAGACACTGCTTCCTATAAATCCCCTCAGAGATTGATAGACCCTTCCTCTATTCCCCAGGTGTACTGGAATAGGCCCTTGCCCATCTCCAGACAAGCATGTAAGGCATTTTTCCCTTGTCTGCGGTGGGTCATACCCCAATACCCTATCCAGCCTGCCCTGTTCTATATAACTCCAGAGTATCTGCTACATTGGTGCAGAGGATATCCATGCCATTTTGTTCCCACTCAAGATGTGCCTCATATGTAAATTCCCTTTAATAAACTCTCGATGTAATGATGAGTTGCCAAGCTCTTGCTTTGGTCTCTTGGCCCAGGGAAATTTACATAACACAAAGAAAACGTTGCTGACAGAGTTAATACTGTAAACTACAGCACAGAGAAAGTGGCAGGTGATAACATAAGTGCAATTCTCCAGTAATTAAGAGGACATAAAAAACCTAGGGGACGAGTGCAGAGGGAAAGAGCAGTTAGAAAATAGCTTAGTTATAAGTTCACAGTTCTTACCACCTGTCCCATCTGGGGCTGTCTTGGGGTGAGAAAAATCTCTAGTATGTTTGTGGGGAAGGACCCAAAATAAAAGATAATTATGTTTCCCTTTCTCAAGTTATGACCCAGGGAACTGCAAGCCTTTTAACAAAACCTTGTACCTAACACTACATCAATGTAGTAGAGAAACAATAGCCAATGACATGCCCAGACCATGTTCCAGAAAACCTCCTCAGGATCCCAAGCCTGCCAGCACGATATAGGAACCATTAAGGAGTTTGCTTATGGGCCAATGGGCCCAAAAGAATCTAGGATTAAAGGGGACTCAGCTCACATAGACTTGTTGACCAGAGGCTATGCATGGCTGTAGCAGAGACATCAGTCTCAGATGTTGCAAAGCAAACAGTGCCATTCAAGACTAAGCTGGTCAAGGCGCAACTTGGCCACGGACAGAGGATGGCACAAGAATGAGATGTCCCCTTCAATGCCAGAAGAATTTAAAAGGCTTATCTACCAATACCTTCCACCACCACCCCCCAGAAAAGGGGGGTAAGCTACGTGGAAAAACTGAATATTTATCCAAAGGACTGATTATTTACACAGTGCCTTAGTTAACCTGGAATTAGCTAAGTTAACCCAGAAGCTACTGACTTTATCCTAAATTGGCAAGTCTGTTTTCTACTACCCAGTAGATAAGAAGCTCCAGAGCTCAGGAACTTTTAGTTACAAAGAAATAAAGTTACATCTTTGCACATTCAAATTTGTAATTTATAAAATGTATTCCTGCTATCCTTCCAATTGGGTTTCCTGCGGCTCAAAAAGTAAACTGTAAATCCCTTGTCTACATCATCTACCTCTCCAAAATCACAACATGCTGTTCTTTACCTGGACCACAGTAATCGTACTGGTTTCTGTCCTTTCTTAAAATATGTCAAGATCTTTCCAAATTAGGGCTTTTCCATATGCCGTTTCCTTCCCTTGCTCCCATAGCTCTTTATATAAGTTGTTCCAACTCATCCTTTAGTTTCAATTTAAATGTTTCTCCCTTGAAGAGGCCTTCTCTGACCACCCCATATAAAGCAGGTATTCTCCTGTAGCATAGCATCCTATTATTTCCTATCTAGCAATCTTCCCACCCTTACCTCCCCAATAAAATGAAAGCTCTATTCTTGTGTGTCTTGTTCACCAACTACCCCAATGTCTGGCCAATAACGGTTATTTAATAAATAGCTCATACATGAATAAGTGACTCAAAGTAAAGTGTGATAGACAAAATAAACTTTAAAATCTTTTGGCAAATCCAAGTATTAGAGTTTTAAAAAATTAAAAGGAGATAACCACCATATTTCAATGTAGATAGCAAAGTCAAATAAAAGATCATAAAAAAGTTTAAAAATATTTCTGTTGAAAGAATAATGCAATTATGGAGTTTTAGAAAGATGGTATGTAAAATCATAGGGTGCCTTCTTCAGGTTAAAGCCCTTTAAAATGGAAACATGAAAGAAACGAACAAATAAATCCAACAAATCAAGACAGTTTCCTTAAAATTGAAAAAAAAAAAAAAAAAACCCCATACAGTGCACAAGAAAAAAATTTAACCTATAAAAACCTTATTAAAAAACAAAAGACTGAATATAATTAAAGATGCTCCACGCTTCTTTAATGGTTAAAAAATAATGTAAGATATCATTCATCCTCATATAAACCTATAAATCTACTATAACTTCAAGTAGATTACAAAAGGGTATTTTTAAGTTAATCACGATCAAGATTAGATGTACTTAAAAATATGATATAAGTGCTACTTTTCAAAAATTTCAATTGTAGTATCTAAGGGCTTAAGAATAAGATTCAGCTAACTCTTCCTGTGAAAACAGTAAGTGAAATATAAAAAACAAATTCTTAAAAGTCACTAACAAATAACAAGACAGTAAGGAATGATCGTTAAAACTGTAAGAGAAAGCCAGGCATCTAGAGCAAGTTAGCATTGGAGCTGCTTTTGATCTAAGGGCATTTGATCATTGGGGAAAATATAAATTTTTGTTTGATGGTATTATGGGGTATAGGGAACACAATTCAAGGCATGGAACCCACATAAAATGATGGGTCTAAAAAGAGAGTATCCCCAGAATAACCTGAAACCCTAAAGGGCAATACTCTCAGGGTAATAGCCATCAAAAAGGCATCATTTGCATCATTTGATGGTTCAGAGATTTGCAAATCTTGAATGAAGGCAGTGTTTTGCCTGACCCTACACACCTGTAGAATGAGGCACAGAAAAAGTAGGAAAATACAAACAGAGGAGGTAAGAAACACAGAAAATAAAGTGAGGGGCAATAGAAAGGGGTAGGGACAGTATTTGAAGAGGCAACAAAACCTTGAAAATGTTCTAGAACATATGAAAGATTCTCATCTCTAGATCCAAATCAAAGAAAAACATACAATAGAGGATATCAGTAAAGCCAATAAATTGGCCCTATAAAAAGACATCATCTGGTGAGCTGCCTTACCTGATGTCCTGCCATTTCTTCTCCTGCCTCTTCCTCCTTCTCCCACAGACACACATACATACACACTCCAGCCATAGTGAACTATGACACAGTTACCTAATACATACCATTTTAATCAGTCATTTTTGGTTTAAAAAGAAGACATTTGGAATACGTTTTAAATAGGGGGAGGGGCAATATTATAGACATACACATAGATTAGAAATAAAATTTAAATTGAAAAGCCATCTTTCTGACCAAGTCATATCATAGGTTTCTGGCCAGCATTTAGACTGAGTATGGCTGGGTGCCTACCTGAAAGGCAATCAGTCATCTGTAGCCTGAGGAACATGGAATTAAGGTCACCGTGTACCAAACATGACCACCTGAAAGGGCAGAGGGCAAGGTGGTGATCGTGATTACCAACAATAGTGCAGCTCCAGGAAATTCGGCAAAAAGCATGCTGGTCAACATGATGATTTGGCTGACATGACAATCAAAAATAAATATATAATCATAACCAAAGTTAATTTCTTAGTGTTGATAAATGTGTCATGGCTATGTAAGATGTTAACATTAGAGAAAGCTGAGTAAGAGAACTAACTCTTCGTGGTATCTTTGTAATGCTTAAGTAAATCTAAAATTATCTCTAAAGAAAAATTATTTCAAAATAAATTATAAGTAAAATTATTTCAAAATAAAAAATCAATTTTAAAAAGTGGAAAAACAATATACCTAGTCATTGTTTTCTCAATTATTGGTACCTTAATCACATAATGGAGTGCTTTCATGACCTAGATATATATTTTAAGGCATTATCTTTCATTTTTCAGATTTTTCAGGTCTTATCCTTCTTTTTTTAATTTTAATTCATTTTTTTTGCTAGTTGTCACTGCTTTAACTGATTACTATAGAGAAAAATTAGAAAAAGTTAAATGCTCTATAATGAGAACCGATATGAAAGAATGTTGATATAGGATGGAAATAATATGAATCTATAGAAATAGGTTAGAAATAAAATCTAAGTATCCCTTGCAGTCCCATCTATTCTGAGTACAGACAGCAAGAGTTGGGTCAGTGGGGAATATTTGTAGTTGAAAATACATAGTTATTGTAAACTTATAGGGTAGTCTCACTTGGTTCTCTAAGGAAATGTTAAAATAAATGGAAACCATAAAAGGCGAGGAACTGCAATTTCTCAGGGCTTGAGTTTTTTAGATTTTTCCATTTAAACTATTTCTAATTAATTTAAAACCAATTATAATTGCTTCTTTAATATGGTTTGGTTCACTTTTTTGGTGTTTATATTACATTATAAAAGAGATAAGAAAGAATAAGAAATTACAGAAGATAGTCAAAGTCTATAATTCATTAGAATAGACATAAAAATATACCAAATAATTATTATTCAAAATAATTCCATTTTATATCCAACCTAGGAAGTACATATGAAGTAAGAATAAGTAGCACTTGCTTTAATCATAAACTTCCCTTGAGGTCCTGAAACTTCTATCTCTTGTATTAGCACTTTCCCATTGACATACTATTGTTCACTGACACTTCTTTTTTTAAAAAAATAGCTGACCAGAATTTTCATTGTTGATGGCCATCAGATATCAAATCCTAGAATCTAAGATGTAATCTAATATGAAATCTCTTTGTGCTTCTTTTGTTTTAGATGGTCCTCCAGGAGTATAATCATAAAGGTTCCACATTTGATGAGGAAATTGTGGAGGGCAATAACTATGTACAGGATACCTTGAACACCCACTCCACATGTCCTCAAAACAGCCTTATCCAAAGCTGTGCTTCTCATAGTATACTACTATAATACAGAGTCACCAACAAGAGTGTTACTTCTGCCCTTAGCAAAAAGACAAGAATTACTCTTGATTTCAACATAAAGGCCAGATTAGTTTTCTATTTAATTTAAGCCACTTGCCTATATGTTACACCAATGATAATATTCCCCAGACATTGATAGGTTTCTGTTCTGTCCACTTGTCTGGAAACAAAGCAAACATCGTGGACTGGAGTCACTGCCTTACAAATTGTCAACGGTAAAAAGCTGTTCAAAAAACAGAGGCATGAGGTTAAAACTATCATCACTATGTAAGCTCTCAAAGGGAACTAAACTCTAAATTTCTCAATATAGAGAACATTAAACAAAATGATAGTTTTCAAAGGGAACTAGAACCTGTAGATTTCTCAATGCAGAGAACATGTAACCTTAAGCATAATTCCCAGTATCATCTTTAACAATATTTCACCCCTCTTAAACTCCGCTTATAGCCTAAGGAAATATATTATAACAATAAGACAGCACAGAGCAGGTCAGTTATTTTCTGTGGCAAATATGGCAAACACTGTTGGTTGCCAACTTAGCAATTACTTCTTCCGCACTTTTTTTCTTTGCTAGCAGAACCAGCCTGTATTTCAGAAGCTAAAAGTGCCCAGAAGTCCTCCTTCTAGCTTCCCTTACAGCAAGGGCATGGGCATTAACCCAACCCTAGCTACCGGGGCCTAAGAACAGAAGCTGGCAGGCAGGCCTTTGGAAAAGATTCTCTTAACCAATAAAGAAGTAAGTTAAGAGGAAACTGCTATTCTTCTACACAGTACTTAGCTGTGTCTGCATGTGACACCTGGAACTGCTGTAACAATTTTACAACCATGAGGAAAGATATAACTAACTTGAATAAAACACAGAGAAAAGCACTTGGGTCCCAGACAGTATCATTGAGCCCTATGTCAACAATAAAATAGTCTTGCCTCCAAGATAATAGCTATCTTACTTGGTTTATGGATTTAGTTTAAGTCATTTTTATTTGGATATTGTTTTTTGAGGGCCAAAGCATCCTAACTAATATAGCTAGCAAATATCTGTTCACACCATGCTATCAAAATCAAGAAGTTAGACCACTGCTACTTAGCTGACTCCAGCCATTACCAGTGTCTCTACCTTGTTCCCTACTCTTTCATTCATGTTTTACTTTTCCACCTTTCACTAAGGAGCAAACTCAATGTAAGTATACTCATATCTATGTTTCACAATAAAGTCTGTTTCTTCTGCAACTCTTCAATGATGGTCAATGGGAAGGTACTTTTTGCTTCTACAGTATATTTATCAGTTATGTCTGCTTTTAATAGCATCACGGAAATCTCCCAATTTTTAGCTTACACTTTCTTACTATACAAACTCCAACCCCATACTGAAATTACAGTTGATCTAAAACTTCCAAAGAAACTGAACTCTGGGTGGTAATCACACAATAGAATATATAGATGTCAAATTATAATGTACACCTGAAAATCATGTAATTATATTAACCAATGTTACCCCAATAAACTTAATAAAATAAAATAATAAATAAATAAATAAATAAAAACTTCCAAAGAGACAATGCTAAAGATAGAATAAAGATTTGCTTTTACAGAGTGTTATCCACATTGATCAATAAATGGAGCTACATGGTGAGGCATCCTAAATGATGATTAAATGAATATGCTATTGTTTTTACACATAAGGAAAAAACTTAACCTCAATTAAAAATAAAGACAGAGACATGAGTAACATACAGCTGGTTCAGAATCCTACCTTAGTACAGTTAATTTTTAAGAGACCTCACTTGTTTTTTGCATGTTACGCTTACAGGGATAAAGCTCCTACTATGATTTTTCATGTTTACTCACAAAATGGAAAGAACTCTTGAACAAGTTGATAAAACCTTTGTTGAATATTATTCAGCAATATAATAAAATGAAAACTTAACCAAAGTAGGCAAGCACAGATAACCAGCATTTGATTTATTAGGAAAAGTTTTTTAAGAAGAAAAAAACTACAAACCCTGAAAATTTCAGATTTTTAAAGTATATTTTCCTTTATTTTTTGCTTATTACAAAAACATGCTCACTAAAGTGAAAAAATAAAACTTACAAATTTTTCTGAAATCATTTAGAAATACAAAAGTAAATACTAGAAAAAAATTTCCTGAAAACTATGGCACAAGGTTCCAAAAACAATCCATAATGCACCAAAATTATCAATACTTGAAAAAAAAATGGAACTAGGCGATATTCATCTTCAACCAAATTGTTATTTAAGCCAAACTGTTGTGATGATCAAATTGCCCTTAACCAAAGTGTATGCTATTTTGTATTTTCAAACCATCCTCTGATTTACCCTCAGGCCTTTGCATATGGTGTTACCTCAGTACAGGGTACTCTTCTCTCCCCATGTCATCTACTGATAAATGAAGTACTGACAAGCACTTATGAACTAAAACTTATTAAAATTAGTAACATGGGAACCTGATTTTTTTAAAAATCAAGATTTTTAAGTTCCTTGTTTTAAAAGTTCTTGCTTAAAAAATTAAATATTTGATATCATTTGGTTTTATTGTATCTTTTTAATATCTAGATAGGGTAACAATTTTTGTCAAATATAAACTAAGCAACTTTATAAGAAAACAAAATTCAGATAACTATTAAATTCTTTCTATGTTCAAATTCACTATTCATACTTAAAAAGGTAAACTAGTCCTGAGATAAAAGAGTTTGAAAACTGATGTTCTATGTAATAATAGGTTACTCACTGTAGCTCTGCTGTAACTTCAAGATATTGGAAACAACTTACATGTCCATCGATGAGAGACTAGCAAAAATAATGCTGGCACATCCATACAATGAAATACTATGCAACAGAAGAAAATGAGGCGCAATCAGGTAATAAAATAAAATAAAATAAAGCACATTGAGATTGGAGAGAAGTAAAACTATCTTATTTGCAGATGACATGACCTTGTATACAGGAAAATCTAAGAATCCACTAAAATAATTATCAGAACTAATAAATGAGCTCACTAAGGTTGAAACATAAAAGATCAATATATAATACCATAAACAATTGTATTTCTGTATATTTGCAATGAACAATCTGAAAATGAAGAAAACTATAATAGCATCAAAAAGAATAAAATACTTAGTAATAAACAACGAAAGAAGTACAAAATTTATATTCTGAAAAGATAAAATACTGCTGAGAGATAATTTAAAAGACCTAAATAGATAAAGACATCTCATATTCATGAATCAGAAAATGTAATATTGTTAAAATAGCACTACTTTCCAAATTAATCTATAGATTCAACATAATCCCAATCAAAATTCCAGCCAGCTTCTTTGCATAAATTGACCACCCTAAAATTTATTTGAAAATTCAAGGGACTCAGAATAACCAAACACTCTTGAAAAAGCAGCTAGTTGGAGGACTCGCACTGCTTGATTTCAAAACTTACTGCAAAGCTACAGTTATCAAGACGTTGTGGTGCTAGTATAAGGACTGATATATGAACACATGGAAAAGAATTAAAGAGTCCAGAAATAAATCTTTATATTTAGGTCAACTGATTTTTGTGAGACATTTCAATGGGAAATAGCCTTTTGAACAAATGGTGCTAGAACAAATGGATATCTACATGTAAAAGAATGAAACTGAACTGGTTACTCCAAATACAAAAATCAACTCAAAATAGATGAAAGACATGAATGTAAAAGCTAAAACTATAAAACTCTTAGAAAAAAAGATTGGTATAAATCTTCGTGACCTCTAATTGGACAATGACTTCTTAGATATGACACCAAAAGCACAAACTACAAATCAAAACATTTATAAATTGGACTTCATCGAAATTAAAAAATTTTGTGTTGCAAAGGACACCATCAAAAAAATTAAAATAAAACCCATACATCTGATAAGGGTTTTATACCTGAAATATATAAAGAACTTCTATAGCTCAAAAATAGGAAGACAATCCAATTTAAAAATGGGAAAAAGATGCAAAGTGACATTTCTCAAAGAGATATATAAATGGCTAATGAACACATGAAAAGCCACTCAACATGATTAGCTATTCAGGAAATGCAAATCAAAACCAAAATAAGCTATGACTTCACAGCAGATAATAACAAAGCTTGAAGAGGATATGGTAAAACTGGAACCCTCATACACTGCTGGTAAAAATCAAAATGGTGCTGCAGCTGCTATAGAAAACAGTTTGGCAGTTCCACAAAGGTTAAACATAGAGTTACCATTTGACCCAGCAATTCCACTCCTAGGTATATACCCAAGAAAATTTAAAACATATGTCTAAACAAAAACTTGCACAAGAATATTCATAATAGCATTATTGACAATAGCCAAAAAGTGGAAATAATCCAAATGTCCATCGATGGTGAATGGATTTAAAAAATGTGATATAGCCATACAGTGAATACTGTTCAGCCATAAAAAGAAATGAAATATTGATACATGCTATAACATACGTAAATTTTTTAAACATTATGCTAAGTGAAAGAAGCCAGTCACAAAGGACCATTTATGGTATGATTCATGTCAATGAAATGTCCAGCATAGACAAATCTAAAGAGACAGAAGTAGAAAGTATATATTACTTTTTCAAATTAAATTATTTTTAAACAACTATGTTTTTCATGTATTTTTATGTCTTTCTAAATACCAAAATTCTTCTAAAATATTTTTTAAAGCACTTGGAAGCATAAAAGCACGCTGAGGATCAAGGAGAAAAGAACTGGAATTTTAAAACAACTAAGAAAAACTCATAACTAAATGCAACAACTACTTAAAATATTTCTTAGAATAGCAAAAACAATATAACTTTGGAGTCAAACGCACAGGTCTGAATATTAGCCTCCTGTTAACCACCTAGGTGATCATCAGTTTACTTGGTCTATGTGAACCTCAGTCCCGCCTTCCGTTAAATCAGGAATTAGAACGCAACCTACTTTAATGTAAAAAGAAACACTCCAAATACTTACAAATTTAAAGGTGGGGGATAATTTCACTCTTTTTTAAAAATCTACCTGTACCGCTTAAATTTTTTTACAACAAATATATAATTTAAAAACATATGTTTGTGAGGGTTAAGATGTAACTTACATACAGTAAAATACGAATTAATATTCTTGTGCAACCACACACTAGATGAAAATATAAAGCATTTCAACATCCTAAAAGCCTCTCTTGTGCCCTCTTCACTCAATATCCTCCAAAGGCAACCACTGTTTGTTTCTTTATATCATAGACTGCTTTTGTCTGTAAAATTTACATAAATGCTATTATATAGTACGCAATCTTTTGTCCCATTCTTTTTACATCATGTCTGCAAGTCATCATGTTCTTAGATGAGACCATCATGTTCTTAGATGAGTTCATTACTCTTCATTGTTTTGAAATATTCTACTGTTTAGATATCTATTCTGTTGATGGAAATTTAAATTCTTTCCAATTTCAGATTGTTATGAATAAAATTTCTATGAACAAAAAAACATAATGAAGATTTTAAAAATAAAAACATCTACTTTATAGAGTTTTTGTGGAGCCATTTTGTAAGGTATCTACACATAGGAGACTCCCAATTAAATTAATTCCCTTGGTCCTTCCATAGCCTTTCCATCTTCTTGAATTCAGGTGAACAAGACTTGGAAGAAGCAAAGTCAAACATTTATTTTTCTGAAGGCAATGGTTATCAAGAAAGAGATAA
This sequence comes from Pteropus medius, assembly GCF_902729225.1. Taxonomy (NCBI): domain Eukaryota; kingdom Metazoa; phylum Chordata; class Mammalia; order Chiroptera; family Pteropodidae; genus Pteropus; species Pteropus medius. The sequence goes on along the minus strand of NW_024344378.1, from coordinate 57,640,101 downwards.
ATAAGGGCAATAAAACTAAGCTTTTAAATCACTTTCTTCAAACCATACTAAAGAATGTCATCTGAAAAGAAAAAAATGTCCACGTGTTTACTGATTCTAATCACTTTATACTGAAACTTTAAAGTTTTGAGGGGGTTTTTTTTGGCAATGTAAATGATAATACTATCAAGTGAAAAGGAAATTTGTTACCTTAATCTTTTGAACAACGAGACAAATTCAGGATTCAGCTGAGAATATTTTTCACTGAAAAATAAAATACAAATACGAATCATCACTATCATTTATCAGTTTCATCTTTTTTACTCTGAGAACATACTGTGATAGATTATGTAATTCATCTAGGTTGTCACATGCTTTGCAGAATGTGAAAATGAAGAACATTCTCCTATATTCTAATAGATGAATAAAGTGAATGTCAGAAATCAAAGTAGTTTTGCAGGTCAAAAATGCCACCAATGTACACTGGTACTGCTAAAATGCCACCAATGTACACTGGTACTGCTAAAGCTAGTAATGTGGCCTTTGACAGCTGTCTTAAAGACAGACATTATAATGTAGAGAGAAGGCAAGAGAATCAGAATGTTGAGTCAAACTGTGTTCAGAGACTGCAATATGCTGATCAGCTCTGCAGTCAGTCCATGAGGACACCTGCAGAACAAAGGAAGAATTCTGCTGGGATTGCTAACAGGCCATTTGCCACACCTGTGAAGGGAAAACAGGAAAAAACAGTCTTTAGTTGGCTGCCTCACACTGAATAAAATCATTCATTTCCTATGACTAAAACCATAGGGAACCTATGGAATAAAGGCTAGGAACTGCCAACAGGCTTTTCACACTACATATTCTTACCTTTTCATGCTACATACTCTTCCCCTTCCCTTTCCTCACTGTATGCCCATATTAAAGGAGATGGGTAAACAAAGTCTTTAAACTGTGACTGACAGGAACTAAGGAATGATATATAAACTGAATTCTCCAAACACCTGGGGTCCCTCTCACTGCCTTTACTCTCAGTCTGTTTCTCTGGGTCCCTCGCTGTCTTTTTCTCCATCCCTCTCACTGCTTTTTCTTTGCCTTTCTCTTAGTATTCTTTACTGTGTCTCACTATCCTCATCTCTCTTAGACTCACTCTGCCTCTGAGAAGAGCCCACACTCTGGCTGTGGAGTCTTACCCTTTTTCCAATAAGCTTTCTTTTTTATCTGAACATTGGCATATGTGTTAAATTCTACCCAATCCACCAAAGGACCATCTTCTCTCAGTACAGGGCTTGGTCTCCCCGCTACTCGGGGAAATTTGCCCTGTCCTGCATCAATTAGACTTTTTCTTTCTTTTTTTTTTTTTTTGCTACATTGTACACAACAAGCATCAAATTAGCCATAGAAGTATACACCCAGAATTGTTCATCAAGTATGCATAAGTACATAACTAAACCCTCAAGTACATTAAAGTCTGCAAATCCTATTCTGAACCATTTAATATATACATTACTGAGAAAATTTCCTGGAGTATTAGTGCATTTCTAATGCACCTTTGTTTTTAGACTATTTCGAGAACATATTTCTGTCGACATAAGAAACGACCAAACCTGTAGAGACTATAAGTTTGAGCCCAAACTGAGGACAACTGCCAGGAAGCAAGAGCTCAAATGCTTCCGAGAATAAGTTTTGCTGTTTTCTTTTACTCACTTGGAATTAGAGGGAAGAAAGATTACATGAGGGTGGGAGAAAGCAAGGTAACGATTGGATTACAGGATAGTTAAGATTATATGCTCTCTTGATGGTGGTCACACTTTAAGAGGGAGTCTGGAAGAGGGCAGGTCAAAGGTGTGTTAACCTAGATACACAAAAACAAAGGGCAGAGCTTAAGGCAAAGATAAGCTTTTGACTAAAGAAGTTATAGGCCTGGGGTGTGACTACCTACCATGACCTGCCCAACCGTTAGGAATTTATGATTACAAAACCCCTTTTTCCTCCACACTGTAAAGGGGAAGCACGGTCAGTGAATTTTTCAGTGAATTTTAGAAAGCTACAACAGTGATGGTATCTCAACATCATTGAGTGGTTGAAAGGGACAAAATTAAAAACTTAAAGTGGTAAAAGCCAGTGGGTAAAGGATACCCCAACTCCTAGGCTTTCTCCCTTCCAGTTTCTGCAAGCCACTGGCTTGCATAAAACCAATACTGGAAGACAATAAACTGAAAGGTCCCCGGTGCAAACAGCCAAGCCCTTAGCCAGCCTTCAAGCGCAGCTTCCCCGTCTCTCTTCAGGACCGGCAGGGGGTGGCAGCCCCGCCTGAGAGAGGTGGGACACCCATGATTCACTTGCCCAGGCCCGCCGCCAAACTGCACCACTTCAGCCCCCCGCAGTCCCCAGACTCGCCTCTCAACGACCCCCAGAGGCAGGCACGCCCTCTCCCTCGACAGTTTCCCCTCCCCAAGTAGGTACCCTTCCCCAGAAAGCCCCACCACAAGCCCCCTCCCGAGGGTAGGCCAGGACCATGAACACACCTAAGACACAGCCTCCGAGCAGATCCGGGCAGCCCGCGCGCGCCCTCGCCCCTCCCTGCGGCCCCGCGAGCATGCGCACCGGGCCCGCCCGCGCCTGCGCGTCCCCGCCGGCACGCGCCGCCGTCAGGGAGGCCGGGGCGAGGCCACCGCTGAGAAGGAGGCCGGGCTCCCTCGGCGGTGCTCGCCCCCCGCCCTGCCTCGCACAAACGAGGTTGGCCCGCGGCCCCAAAGTCCGTCCTCCTGGTTAGGCAGCGAGCGCTGGAGGGGAGGGGACAGCTAGGAAGGCAGGAAGCTGCCGCTTAAAAGGACAGCTCGCACCCGGCCCTTCCTCCCTCCCACCGTCCCCGAGCCTACTGGATCTCTTTTTCCCTCGCAGCCTCCGCCCTGCCGCCATGTACCGCTGCCTGGGCGAAGCGCTGCTGCTGTCCCGAGCCGGGCCGGCCGCCCTGGGCTCGGCGGCGGCCGACTCGGCTGTGCTGCTGGGCCGGGCCCACGGGCAGCCCGCTGCCGCCCCGCAGCGGGGTCTCGCGCCGCCCTCCCGCCGACACTACAGTGAAGCGGCGGCCGACCATGAGGACGACCCCAACTTCTTCAAGATGGTGGAGGGCTTCTTCGACCGCGGCGCCAGCATTGTGGAGGACAAGCTGGTGGAAGATCTCAAGACCCGGGAGAGCGAGGAGCAGAAGCGGAACCGGGTGCGCGGCATCCTGCGGATCATCAAGCCCTGCAACCATGTGCTGAGCCTGTCCTTCCCCATCCGGCGCGACGACGGCTCCTGGGAGGTCATCGAGGGCTACCGAGCCCAGCACAGCCAGCACCGCACGCCCTGCAAGGGAGGTGAGCGCCGACCCAAACCCTTCGCGTCCTTCCCTGCGGCCCAGCCTGCCTGCCTGCCTACCCGCCCTGGTGCCACTGCTCGGCCCAACCCTGGCGGGCACTGACCCCTCCTCCACATCCCTCCCAGCCCTCTCTCCCCCCCGGATGTGTCAGGCTCGGTTGAATAGTGATTTTTCCGCCTTAACTCAACCACGGAGTTGGTCCTGTCTCCCTCTCCCCTGAGGCATCTTCCCAGGCTTCTGCCTATGTTGATACCGTGTGCAGAGTAAACACTACACCGCTTTTTTGCTCCCAGTATGTGTGGCACACAGGGTGGATCTTGACGAAATTCACGTCTGGGAAAGGGAATGACCGGCGCATCAGATTGTGCCTCTTGAGAGTTTTTGTGGGCTTCTATGACTCACCCGAATGCAAACTATGAAAAAATTATTTTCTGATTTTTCCACTCTTTTTTTTTTTTTTTACATCGTTGACAGATGATACAGGAACATACAAAATGAATTGTCTTCTGGGTTTGAAATCTAGACAGTTTCATTAACCAAATGAATTTACTAATTACACGTTGGTCTTTTAATTATTTTTCTACTCTGACAGCACCTGTTATGTACAAAATTATAATAGGTGAGCAGTGTAACATCTCTGACAAATGAACACCGGTGTCCTGGCAGTAAATCTAAAGGGTGTAGACTGCAAGGTGGCCCGCCAGCCAATGGAATGAAATAGCCCTGGGGGTGTGTACCGGTCCTAGCTAACACCAGATTTGAACTTGGGGGAAAAGATAAGTACGTAAAGAAAGGAGTTGAGTTGGTTACAATTTGGTAACCACCAAGTTTTCCTGTACTTAATTTGAAATTTTTAAATGTCTGTCGATTTAGCTTCTGCAGTCAGATTGCTTTCTTTGAGCAAATGAAAGCTTTTTTTTTCTCGTTACCCCCTCCCCCCAATAATTGCACAGTACACCTTTAAAGGTGCTTAAAAGTAACCTAAAATAGAAAGGGAGGTGAAAAGTCTTGCTGGAGGTTGCCCGGAACTCCTAGGGCTGTGCATTTGGTCTTGATAAACGTGATTATGCTTTAGCGTTCTATTATACCAGCTGACTTCTAAGGATAATTTTTAGAAATCTATCAGAAACAACTGAGCTCTGCTGGCTTTCTCAGCCAGGGTACAAAGATTGCTTCAAATAGTTTAATGATTTAATTGCTAAATTTGCGATGGCCCCACCTAATTCTAGGACATACCTTTAGAGCTTAATTATCTTCTAGCTCTTTCCTCTTCTAAAACCAACGTTCGAACCACTTTGACCTCTAATTTCCCTTTCTAGCTTCAAAATGTACACAATTACTTTGCCTTCCTTCTTCCTACCACTCCTCTGTTCTCTAAACTAAGAATGCAAGTCGAGAATCCCAAGAAAAGCAAACAAGGATGTTGGAGAAAGAAGCCAAGTTAGCAAATATTAAATTGCAATGATTCTTTAAGTGAATGTCAAGTTCATATAACTGTTTTATTGGCAGTATTTCCCAGTCACTTAAAAGATATACAAATAAACCAGTATATTTGTTTTTTGGTTTTTTTTTTTTTTTCTGCAGAATCCGATTTAGTCTGGAGATTCTTTATATTCTTCTGCTCTTAATATGCCAGGCTGTCTCCTATCTTTATAAATCACAACTCCACAAACAGTAAAATAACTAAAGTTTTCCATGGTTTGGCAGTCCTCTTCCTCTTGTTGTTGCCACAGCAGTTTTGATACTAAAATAGTGAACCTAGCAACAAAGTGCATCAGCCATCCTGAAGCACTTTTTATCGTAGACTTGCTTGTACTAGAGTGTAAGATACAATTCTCTGTTCGATTATCCTATTTACAACAAGGCATGCTACCGAAAGTACTATTAACTCCCAGCATAGAAATGTAGAGAAACTGAATTGCAACTAATAAATAGTAGCAAGCATTGCAAGATAATATGAAAAAATTAGCTTCTATAAAGTGATAGGCTTATTCTCTTTAGGAATTTGAAAGACTGGAGAGAATAGGATTGGGAGGATTGTATAGCTATGAAAGCCCTTAAAAACATTTTAATGTGCTTAAGATAATGAACAGTATAAATAAATGATCAGCAAAGATGTGGATACTGTAGATTTCCATGCTTTGCTTTGGTGACACTCCAGGATCTTTCTACCCATTTATCACCTTCGCCTTATTGCAGAGAATGTATATTCTACAAGGAACTTACTTTAGGTGATTTTTTTCTCCAATTAAACATTTAAAGTTTGATTGTTGTTTTGTTTTTGATTTAAAAGAAAGTTGTGAACCTCCTTGGTTTCACTCTGGTCTTAGAAATACGGACTATATTAGGTAATTGAGATTTTAAAAGATGCTTTAGGTAGTCCTTATACACTACACTAAGTCCTTCCCTCTTAAAGCATACCTTAAGCATACTTAACACACCTTTTTCTCCCCACCCTCACTCAACTGTCTTCTTTACCAACGGTCACTGCCAAAAAAAAAAAAAAACCTTGGCTGCCCCTCTTTATCCATTTCCCTACTCTCAGCTTTCTGTATGTATCTGATCTTTCCTCAAGAGCTACCTTATAACTGAGTTTTCTGAAATAAAATTCTCAAGGTTGAAGCAAAGCAGCAATTTAATTATAATTTAAGGGAAACGGGTGATTTTAAGACCTGGGGTGGCTGACATGTACTTTATTCCAAGTAAATATATAATGTTATTTTTGTGCTGCTTTTTTCCCACATACCATATTTAACTGAAGCTATTTAGATTTGCATCAATTAAGGATCTGCAAAAGGGTTTGCAGCAGGCTCGGAAGGAAGGTTTTAAGGGAGGCCTTAATACTTTCAGCAAGATGAACGTTGTAGGAATTTCCACTTTGAGAAGACTTTTCAAAAGTCCTTATTTATGTGTTTGAAAACATCCATGATTGTTCCTGTTAACTTTCTCAGAGTAAATTATGTATTTAATTGGCTGTGGTTCTGGCTGAGACCAGACTAACTTTTTAGAAGAAAGTTTATAATTTAAAAATCATTCAAGAGGAAAGTACAGATTGATAATAGCAATTAACTACAAATAATGGGGGGGGGAGTGTTAACCCATTGACTTGATTTTAAGAGCAAAAATGCAAAAAGGAAACAGTGGGAGGTAGACAGTCCTTTGTTCTTTTCTTTGAGCAACAGGATGCAGGGGTGGAGGGCAGGAGAGACGGCAGAATCTTGGAGACAATGCAGTATTAGTCCCCCTCATTCTCTGGGATGTAATTGTGTGGTGAATGGAAGTACTTCGGGGAAGACTGCAGAAAATACTGAGATTGCCTTCACTGAAAAGTTTCTGACTTCCCTATGCTGAATTGACAACCATCAAAACTTAGGTAATTTTGAATGAACTCACACTTTCTAATAGTTTATAAAGTGCGAGAGTGTGTCTGCATCTGCTACAAGATTTAAAATGTAGACTTTGTAGGTAAATTTAGGATTAACTCAATCTGAAAGTTCAGTTGGATAATTTGTGTGTCTTCTAGCCCTTGGCCCTGAAGTTTTCATTGTTATTGTTGTTGCTACGGTTGTTGTTTTTAATACTTTTTAGTTAAATATGGAACTGTGTCACTATTATAAAGGCCTTTTTATTTCAGAAAAAAAAATGGGGAGGGGGGATAGAAGCTGTAAACACCTTCCCCTCGAGTACCAAATATGCTAAGGAAGGAGAAGCTAATAGTGAAGACCTATATCAGATTGTCATTCTGTCTTACTGCCTCTTTGTGTGAATCCATCTAGCTAGTTTGCTTTCCCTTTTTCCCTGTAAAACCTCCTTGTGCACGAAGGCAAACACTGCTAATTCATTATGCACTGTACACACTTTGCGAGAATTGGGGCATTGAAAGTTGGAGGACAAGCAGCAGTATTAAACTCCAATAAAATGGGCAGTGTTAGAATTTTAAGTACAAGAAATGAAAATTGAATATGAACTTTTCGACTTACAGTGGGAAGAAATTGGGTTTAGCACCGGGCTTTTTGGGGGGGGGGGCGTCCAATTATGTTAAAGATACAGAGGGTTCTAGCAAGAACCAGTAAAGACTAAAAATAACTTGGATGTTGAAAATTTCCTAGATAATAGTCTCTGACATGCGACTTCTAGTTTTGTCTTTTTCTATTTTGCATAATAATTAGGTTTTCATAATACAAATACTAAAAAGCTACTAATACCATTTTAATGTAGCATATCAATTCATATATGGCCCATGATTGCTCTACGCAACAAACCCCAATTAAAGTAACATGATTCAAATATTCAATGAAAGTTACAAAATGAAAAGTGAAGCGGCTCTACCTCCAATTCTTCCTCGCAAAATGATGAACGATCTTAAATCCAAAACCGTTATCTAAAACTGAGCTAGCTATCCAGATTAATTAATAATTAATATTTTCCCCTTTCCAAAGGCAAGAATTAATGCAGATGGAAGTTCTCACTATCAAGACTTTAAGTGTTGATGTGTGAAATACTGTTGATAAAGGCAGGAAAGGGTTTGTGGAAAGCAAGAAAACCACCTGGGAGAGGGCTGCTCTGACCTTTTTCATTACCTTTCAGAAAAGCAGTGGTATCTGGGAGATTCTGCCTTCACAAAGCAAGCAGTATCAATGATAGCTAATATTTATGGAGCTCTATGTGTACACCAGACGTTTTGCTAAGAGCTTTTCATGCATCATTGCTTTTATTTCTCATAACAACCTCATGAAATACACTGTTGTCCCCGATTTTCAATGTGGATACTAAGGCTGAAGAGTGTAGTCTCCTTTGGCAAGGTTACATAGCTAGTAAGCAGTGGAGTTGGGGTTCAGACTCCAGTCATTTGATTTCACCCACTTTCTCAATTATCATCGTCTGGAATTTACTCATGTAAAAAGTTACAAATTGTGTATTGGGGTAAGCATTGATTGAGAACCAAGTCATGCCATTGACACAATGATTCCTAACACAGGATCATTTGAAATTTGTTAAAAGCATTAGAAGTCCTACCTTCTTCCCAGTAAGTAAATCCATATTCAAACAACTGTGCATATAAAACTCATTCATAGATGACATCTTTAGAGGCCCATGCTAATTAGTCACTGAAATCACATTTTAAAGAGAGTTTTCCATTTAGAGAGGTTTGAAAAGCTTTGGTGTTAAATGTTTAATGTGTAGCAAGAACAACATTTCTCTACGAAAGTGTTGCTACATGTATCTTTAAGAGTTTCAATGGGATAATTTTTAAATGACTTTCTTTTAAGTGGTTCTTTCTTAAAAACTAAGAAGTCTTAAGGAAATACAGATGACCAATAGACATGAAAAGATGCTCAAGGTCTCTAATCAGAGAAATGCAAATTAAAAACAGTGAGATATCACCTCACACCTATCAGAATGTCTATCTTCAGTAAATCAAAGAACAAGTGTTGGGGAGGATGTGGAGAAAAGGGAACTCATACACTGTTGGTGGCATTGGAAATTGGTACAGCCATTGCGGAAAACAATCTAGAGGTTTCTCAAAAAATTAAAAATGGATATGCCTTTTGACTCAGCAATTGCACTTCTGTATATTTATCCAAAGAAAACCAAAACAATAATTGGTAAAGATCTATGCACCCCTATGTTCATGGCAGCACAATTTACAATAGCCAAGATAATGGAAGCAACCTAAATGCCCATCAACAGACGAATAGATAAAGAAGTTATGGTTCATATATACAATGGAATATTACTCAGCCATTTAAAAAAAATGAAATCCTATCATTTGCAATGACATGGATGGACCTAGAGGTTATTATGCTGAGTGAAATAAGACAGAGATAAATGCCACATAATTCCACTTATATGCAGAATCTAAGGAACAAAAAAAAACAAACATCAAAAACACTCAAATATAGAGGACAATCTGATGACGGCCAGAGGGGAGGGGGGTTGAGGGTCTAGGAGAATGGGGTGAAGGGTTAAAGAAGTACAAATTAGTAGTCGATAGATGGGTATGGGGAGCACAGCATGGGAATGCAGTCTGCATTAATGTAATGGCCAGGCAGAGAGCCAGAGGAGAGAAAGCAATTAGGGGGATCGTTTTATAAAATATTTAACTGTCTAACCAATGTACTGTATACTTGAAACTAATAAAAAAAATTTTAAAAAAACACAACATGAATGGCCTTACAGCTATATAGGATTTGGCTGAGTTCACTAAAAACAACATAGAAATAAAAAAACAAAATAAAAGATTTTTCCTCAAATTCAAGGCTCTTCTGGCAAAAAAAAAAAGTCTTTATCAAAAATTGCTATTATTCCTCTTCATTATTCTTGGAAAAACTCTGAGAGACTTAATTTTTCTGAATTGCTTCTTAGCTAGAAGAAAATCTGAACATAAGACAAATGAAAATTATAAAAGTTGTCAGTAATATTCCTTTTGCTGTTTATCACTTTCACAAATATGTCAACATAGGCTTTTTAGAAAGCATTTTGTACATATTGGGCCTTAGGATTTAAATGAACTCTTTTTAATTACTTTTACTAAGAGAAGCAAAGGAATAATTAAGGGTAAATTGTACCCATATTGAGTCTTTACTGAATAAGTACTATGTTCATTACAAGCTATAGACTATATTCCAGATAAATCAATTTTTTCCATCCCTTGTAGACAAGAGGTTTTCAACTTTATGCTTAAAGAACGTTCCTTAGTTCATGGGGATTTCTGATAGTTAATGTGTTCACTGCATGTTTTTTAATTGCCTTCTCTGTGTCAGGTACTGTGCTCTGTGCTGAGAGATTGTCCCTAAAAGAGTTAAAAGTAAACCCAAAGCTGATTTTTTTTTAAATGGTTTTTCATTGATTTCCCTAAAATAGAGCAGAATCCAAAATCTCTTCTGCACTACATCATTCTCTCTTTACTTTAAGCCCACAGTATTCTGTTTCCACATTTTCCTTTCCCAGAAACTGTCAATAAGTGACAAGTTGAAAGCACACCAAACAATGTGTTGCTGCAAAAAGAGTTCAAAGAGGGTACCAGGAAGAGACAGCTGGAAGTAGGGAAAGCTGTATAGGAGTTAAATAGGGGAAAGGTCATTTAAAAGAGAAGCAGAGGGGTGGCTTCAGCTCAGGTAAGAGGTGGAACTATGTATGATGGGGTCATGGGGACAGACTGTGTATTTGTAAATAGTGAGAATTAAGGTTGTGACATGATAAATATTTATTTGGCCTCCTGTGCCTCCCTCTCCCTTCTAACACAGAGCTAAAATCCTTGTAATTTCTGAGTAACAGGAGTGCTAGGTGCATCTTTTGTTTAACTATTTGGTTTTGACTCCAGTTCCTGACACAGAGCTCATAAAACCCTTGTAATTTCCTGAGTTGTAGGGGTTAGTAGGAGCATCTTACACAGAGTTCTTAGATCTCTTGGAATTTCCTGGGTGATAGGAACATGTTTTGACATGAGACAATCTTTTTTTTTTTTTTAATGGTGACATTGGTTAAGAAATCCAGTAAGTTTCAGCTTTACACTTTAACAGTAAGCATATATATATTTACATTGTGTATTCACCTCCCATAGTTAGATTTCTTTCTGTCACCACATATTTAACCCCTCTTTACCCCGTCTACCTCCTCCCTCTCTCCATCCCCTATCCTCTGGTAACCACGAGTCTATAGCCCATGTCCATGAGCCTCTGTTTGTTTGTCCTGTTCATTTGTTGCTTTTAGGTTTATATCCCAGATATAAGTGATATGTGATTTTCAACTTTTTCGGTCTGGTTTATTTCGCTTAGCATGATTTCATCTTGAGGTATGGACCTCAAGACAACTCTTGATTGGCTTCTAGATAGCTTCAAGATGGCGGTTAGCCACCTGAAAGACAAAGCCATGATTAGAGGCTTGGAACTTTCAACCCCCTATGCTCCAGGAAGGGGAGAGGTACACTAGAGTGAGTTAATAATCATGCCTATGTGAAAGACCCTCCTAAAAATGCCTAAGCTACTGGGTTTGGAGAGCTTCCCCGTGTGCATTCATGTACCAGGAGAATGGTGTGCCCCAACTTCTCAGAGACAGAAGCTCCCACACTCAGAACCCTTATAATAAACTGGTAAACATAAGTAGTGTTTCCCTGACTTCTGTGAGCCATTATAGCAAATTATCAAACCTGAGGAGAGAGTTGTGAGAGCCTCTAATTTGTAGCCAAGTTGGACAGAAGTGTGGGCACCACATACTTGTGATAGAAATGGAGAGAAGTCTTGTGGGACAGAGCCCCATGGGGTCTTCACTAACTTCGGGTAGTCAGTATCACAATTTAATTAAATTACATGACGTCCAGTTGGTATTCTCAGAGAACCGGAGAATTGTTTCGTGTTGAAAACCCACAGATTTGGTATCAGAAGTGCATGAGCAGAAACAGTTCTCCTTTGAGGTTTGGTATATGGATAATAAGCCTAGGAGGGCACAGAAAGCTATACAGCAGTGGAACTGAGAATGAAGTGATAGGTGTTAGCACAGGAAATGGAAAGTAAAAAACAGATAAAATTTCGAAAAAAAGGATAGTATTACTGAACAGGTAGGATATATAGAATGAAGAACCACAAGATAACTCAAATTTCTAGCCTAAGACACTGGTAGAGAAAAAAAATAGTATCAGGGACAGAAAACTGTTATTAGGAAAGAGGAATGGGTTTGAAAATAAGGGAAATATGGTTTAAAATGATCTTAGGAAAATTGGAATTACAGGCATATACATTCACAATCTTACCTTTGCAAAGCACAGTCTCTACTGGTGGTGCCTATCCATATCTTGTCTCCTGTCTCCCTATAATTCTTCTCTTCCTCTCTTAAGATCCGTCTCAAATACCACCTGGACTTGTAAATAATTTGTATGAAACCGGATATCTGAAATTTCAAGCTTTTACCCCCTTTGAACCTTTTTATAGCAAGTTACTGTTAATCTTAAGCTAAATGTCATCCAGCTTCATATTCATCAGTTTTAACTAGCATCATTTCCAAAACCTGTTTGGTATAGTGTGACTAAGTTTGCTGCTAGAATCATCAGAATAAGGAATCTTATTAAAAACTCGTCAAGATTCTCTTTTAAATGTGTATTCTTTCTTCCATTCATCGGGCAATAAGTTAAATACTCAAGCACAAAACAAAGCTATATGTTCTATAGATATGTATATATATATATATATATATAAATGCAGGGAAATGATTTGGAAGGATACATAAATACATTTAAGTTGCTAAAAATGTCACCCCAAGGAGGTTTGGAGTCACAAATGGTAAGCAGAGGAGACTTCGGCTTTTTCTGTATTTAAATTTTGATGAAAACGTACATGTTATATAATTTTAAATTTCTTAATGAAATGAAATACTTTTATTGCATTTTTCAAATATCAGTTAAACATTTGTTTTCCAGAGATTTTAAGTTTGTCTCTTCAAACTGCTTAAAGTAAAGATTTTGATAATGAGTTAAAACACTTAAGTGTTTGTTTTCCAATCTTCTTAACATAGTATATGGTGACTGTCAAAAGGTATGATTTTGCTTAGCTCCTGTACTAAATGCTCATTCCCAGTGCTGGATTAGTTTTTATCTGAGACATCTAGTATTTTACATGGTCGTTACTTGCTGATAGGTACTAGTTCCTCACTGTGTCTTTGCCTTTCCTCATTTTTAATTATGTTGTGTTGTTCTATTACATTAGTTACAAAATTACATTAGTATTAAGTGAGAAAATAGATCCTACTGAATAAATGGCAAGAGTGTTCCTGCATGAATTTTAGGAGTTCTAAGACATTTTTTGCTTCCCTGGAGGTTCTAAGCTTATGGTAGAGTTCTTGATTACAGAAGAAATAGTCTCTGAAAAGTGAGAGAATACAGTTGGAAATTGGATTTCTGATGAATAAATCAAACCCTATTAAAAGATCTAGGTTCAGGTAATTTTAAAAACCATTTGAATTTTCATGAATGTGTTTAATGATTCATCATTAGAAACAACGGTGACTTAGTTGCTAGGAGCTTTTTCTGTGTTTCTGGTTTTGAGTCAGCTAGCAAAAGGAAAAAAAAATAAGCAAATTCAAGCTACTCAGTTGTGGTTTTCACTGACATTTTTGAGCTGGTGTGTTTTCTTCATCACCACAGCAACTTCGGCTAGTTTTTTGCTTTTGATTTTTATTTCTCCTATAAAAACTTAATATACCCCAATGGTTAGACTCTTGAGGGTAGTAAGGAATATCTTTGTTAATTAAGTTAAGAGGCAGAGAAATGCTTTGTGCTGTGTATAGTTTGCAGATGTCTGCATTTCATTAATGTTCTTTTGAAACATCTGGATACCAGTTAGCTCAAAATAATGAAATAGTAAGTTAATTTCTCTTGAATAAAAGGGATGATTTCAAAGTTCCCATTGTAGTAAGTACTTAAATCTATCTCCAGCCCCTCCCCACAACTTTACTAAGTTTGATAAATAATAAACATTTTCATGTGTGGTGTTTTTGGTTTCGATGAACTGAAAGCACAGATTACTCTGTCAGCCCATGAGAATGTGGTCCTTGATTTTGACTCATTTCTAAGGATATGTCTTTTGGTCCATAGCTGTGTTATCACCCCATCACTTGCTAATTTAGCCAGATTTTTTATTCAAAGTTCCTCCATTCTATGAATCTCTTACACCTGCCAGCACTGTTGTTCAAAGACTTGGTTGATTTCTTCGCAAACTATAGTATGCTAGTGTCAACAGAAGCTAACAGATAGTGCTCTAAGACTTTAGGATACCCCCCAAAAAAACTATAATTTACTTCATTTCTAAAATAAAATTTTCGTTGCTTTTAGTTTCTGTCCATGTGTGTCCATCCGATACCCAATGGTCCTGTTCATCTTTAGCCTTCTCTGCCACTGCCCATCCCACCGTAAAGGAGGAAAGGCTTGGTTTTATAAAAAGTGAGAATATTCAGACTGCCAATATGATCCTCCTTCATTTTGCTTTAAAACATTTAAAGATTTTCTGGTTTTCCTGTATGTGTCTGTGTCTTACTGTTATTTGGCATTATCGAACAACTTTGTCTTCAAATCAAGTATTAAAATAGGCATTCAAAAATGCTAAGTTTCCCCTTTCTTTGAGAACTTTGAAGTATTTATTACATGATTTTGTCCTTTGGTGCTCCAATTCTGCTAATTTCTTCTAATCTACTGAATTTTCAAATTTAGTAGAGCGTAGCCTCTTTTTGCAGTCATATTCTTAGTAGCCGTTAGAAAGTGGTTGAGAATTTTCAGGCGACAGTATATTTTTAGTAATTATCTTTGGTTTCCAATCCCAGAAGAGGAAGAGCAACTAGCTTTCTCTGGGTGTGGTAACTCCTTTATTACTGAAGTTTGTTTTGTCTCAAGTATTGCAATGGAGTATTTTACTTATGAGAATACTTTGAGATTTTCTGCTTTTCTAATTAACAATTTAAGTAACCCTATACTAACTAGTATATCTGCCAACTTCCAGAAGTAACGTTGGTGATTAGTTAGAAAGTTAAAATGAAAATGTGTTTCTTCTTTAGCCCAGGCTATACCACCTTAACCTGTATTTGCTTCTGACCCCCTCTGGGCCCCCACCCTTATCTGCTCCAGCCCTTGTTCCCCTGACTTTCCTTATAGTGCCTCCCTGCCTCCATTCATTAGTTCATTGGTTCATAGCCCACAGAAAATGCCTGTGGTGTAAGGTAATTTATGCAACTTCTGAGTCTTGGCTGGCTGTTGAGCGTTCTAAATGGGTGCGGCTAAGAAAGAAATTTTTGCTTTACAAACAGGAATTCCTGGGTTCTATCCAGTGGAAACATGTTTTTTTTCATATGTGCAGTTTCTGACTCATTATCCTAGGACTTTTGCAGAAACTAGACATTTACATTGTTTTATAAACGGAAGGGTCTGGATTCTAATTAGCATGTACATCTTAAAACACCAGTTTTCTCCACTATTCAGTAGAGTGTTCCTATGAAAACTTTCCTAAGTCAAAATGATGTAAAGTGAAGAAGCAATTACCATTAGTTTGTATGGAAAATGTTTGAGCATTCCCTAACTCCCCAAAAGATAACTTACCAAATCATACCAAATAACATATAAAACCTAAAATAACCCTAACATATAAAAACAGTGCTGCTCCTGTTGCTCAGGGTACAGCTCACTGCATAACAGACGCTGATTTTTCATAAAAGTGAAAATCTCTTCAGATTTCTTTTGGTTAGCGTAAATAGGTACTAACGTAGGTCTTTCATAAAAGTGGAGTGACGTAACTCAAAAAGCAGAGAATACCTGTAGTATTAAGATTACTATCTGATTTATGATTATTACTATTTCAAGACATTTTTTAGTTTCCCACTGAATGCATTACTTGTAAGCACTGGGTAAGGCAAAGTAACTTTTTCCTCCACGTAAGGAAACAGGAAAAATTAAAATAGTGACTATTTCTACCAACTCTTAAAAAGTAAATGAAAAACATGCTTTACATGTAATAGGAGGAATACTGATTAATAGTAAACTATTTTACTATCCCCATGAATTTATCTTGAGAAGTAGTGAAATCAAGTTACATTAAGCTGTTCGTTTAAATTCTTATTAATTGAGACTTTTAAGAAATAAATTTATTTGCCACTAGTTTGTATTACTTTTAATAGCAATCATAAGAGTTGAAATTGAAGTATTGGCCATTTGCAGACATCGTACCAGCAACCTCACATGCATTGTCCCATGCAATTCTGACATGAAGCCTAAGAAAGCAGTGTTTGCACCTCCGCAGGTGAGCAAGCACAGACACCCACAGCAGATGCTACTGGGCCAGGGTCACTGGTTAGGAAGTACTGGACACTGCATCGCACCCACAGCCTTGGCCTAACATAGTTTTGCATTTTGTTTAAAGATATCAATGCTTGGTCTTAATATTACTTACAAATTTTATTTTGTTTTTCTATGGAGTACTTTTTAGGTCCTTGCACTTTTGCTTTTTAGTACTTTATAGTCCTTTCATATGTATAGACACTTTTGATGAATTGTGTAGAACTTTACATGTTTATGGAAAAGATTAATCTTAGGCACCAGGAATTAAAGCAGTAAACAAAACAAAGTGTGTCTTCATGGTGGAAAGCCAGACAGGAAACAAGTATGTAAAAAAATGAGTGGTAAAACATTAAATAAGGTAGAAGGGGCTAGAAAGTGGGGTGAGGAAAAGGTGCTATTTTAAGTAGGGTGTTCAGGGATGGCTTCTGGAAATGAAGAAAATTTGTTCATTTGTTCGTTTGTTTCAGTGAAAATTTATTGTATTTAGAATTAACTAGCTGGACTCAGTTTAGATGATCCCAGTTTTGTTGGCAACATCCAAAGCATCATAGTTAGGAGCCAGCCGAACATATGCCATCTTCTCTCCATCAGGCCTGATCAGGGTGTTGACTTTGGCCATGTCATTTCATAGAGCTTCACAGCCTGTTTGATCTGGTGCTTATTGGCCTTGATATCCACAATGAACACAAGTATATTGTCTTCTATCTTCTTCGTGGATGACTCAGTAGTCAGGGAGAACTTGATGATAGCATAGTGGTCAAGCCTGGGGGAAGTAAAATGGGGTCACCTGGCCTAAGCCCAGTAGAACGATAGGCCTTCTTTTGGGCTCAAGTGCATCGGACAATTGAAGAAAGTTTTTAACAGACCTGAACAAAATGGATAAGGAAGCAAAATGTACAGAATTTCTATATGCTAAAAAATAATGATCATTTCTCATTCCTAAACTTTTAATAACAAATAAACTTACTCCACATATATTCTAAGAGCCCATTATATGTAAGATGTAGTTGTTCTGAGAGCTCAGTTTTCTAAATATAATTGTTTTGTTTTTCCAGTAGGCCAAAAAAATAAGTTCAGCTTCAGAATTTGCTCTTTATAATCATATACACAATAGATAAAATTCTCAGATAAAAGACTCAGAGTTGCCTATCTGCTTGACCACCTCCTATCCTTGCAGAAAAAGTGAAGAGAATTGCTCATCTCCAAGAAGGAGAGATGACTTTCTCAGCTTTTATCTCTTGGTTAAAAGAGGCTAGCAATAGGTGAGGATAGTAATGGGAGGACCTCTCAGTATACCTGTTTAAAGCCAAAACCTCTATTTAGATAGCCGATATCCAAGTTGAATCTGTCAGATCCTGTTGACTGTCCATTTGCCTATATCTATGTTATAAGAAAGCAAAAGTCTTAAACTCTCTGCCACTAAATCACCCAAACCAAAAAGTAAAAGAAACTAAAAAAGCCTTCGCCAAGTTAGTTGCCCTTATAAAAGTGTAAAAACCATTCATTTGAAGGTAATTGTCTTGTGAAATCATGGTTACTATTACTCCCCATGGGGTCGTAAGTCCCTGAAGGACAAAACTAGTTCTTATTCCTCTCTAAATCCCCAGGAATTCTGTTTGATGCTTGCATACCCTACTCCATATCTACAGAAAGCAAAAACTGGACTTCAACACCAGTCTTTTTCTCTTAGCTCTCAGAATACTTAAAATCAAATTCAGTATTCATTCTGTAGCTCTTTCTAGGTGTTTATTTATTTTCCTTTTGAGCTTTCATATTGCCTTTTCATCAAAGTGTGAGGATATTTAATTTGTGGTATATTTGTAACCTGTCAGAAACATGTTCTGAATACATCCCCTTCTTTCTAACCACCACTCCCCCCCACCCCATTTTTATTTAAACACCACCAGGTATTCGTTACAGCACTGATGTGAGTGTAGATGAAGTAAAAGCTTTGGCTTCTCTGATGACATATAAGTGTGCAGTGGTTGGTAAGTAAGTGACCTTTGTTTCTACTCTGGGGAAATATGTTTACATACAAGATTATTTTTCAGATGTTAGAGAAATAGACTTTGTCAGAACTGATTTTTTTTAAGTTGCACTGTTTAAGGCTTACATCATTTTTCAATTTGTCTTAAGATTAAGTCTTTTTAAATGGGGAACTTTTTATAGCAACTAATTACATCTTCTCTAAGCATAGATCTTTGTTTAAAGCCCCTTTTATGCTCTGTAAATAAGACCAAATCATAGAAGGAAATTAAATATGCTGTTAACTTTTAGAAGTAGTAAAGTACACTGATTAAATATGCATTGTAACTTGCCTAGGCTTATCACATCTGTTCACTAGAATTTTGAAGTACAATATTTCAGAAGAGGTCAGTATGAGTTTATTGCATGAATTTTCTGAAATTGAAGCTTAAAGCATCCCACATTTTTGTGATATTAACATAGTGTTGTTGTCTTAATTTTGTTAACCTTTATATGGAATAACAACTTTCAGCCTTCTATTTCAGATGTGCCATTTGGGGGTGCCAAAGCTGGTGTTAAGATCAATCCCAAAAACTACACCGTAAGTATTAAAGTGACATTTGTGCACATGGTACATTTACAGAGGAGTCGAAATTGGTAGACGACTGTATATCTTCCATGCTAGTGAGATTAATGGTCTCTATTTCCTTTTAAAAGGAATAGAAAAACAAGTAAATAACTCATTGAGTGTTTGCCATATAAAGTCATCTGCTAAACATCAATGTCTTTTTTTCATTTTCTTACTTGGTTAAAAAGGAATTAATACCTTCGTATTTTGGGGCACTTATCCATGATTATAAATTACTATGATCTGAGATTTTTATATCAGGATCTCAAGATTCCAGTGACAAATATCTTAAGTAATCTGGTAAATATCTTATTGTTTATGTTGTCAGTTCCAAGATAATTAAAGCTAGTTGTTCTTGTGTTTTATAGTACCAAATTAACATCTGTATACAAATATAAATATATGTGATTTTATTCTTTTAAAAATTAGCCATTTAAATGAAACTATACCATAGGGATTACTCATAGGGTCTTATATTAATAACAAAGAGAACAGGAACTAGGATTTGAGTCCTACTTCTACTCTGTATAACCTAATTTCTGATCTCTCATTTTCTTATCTTTAAAATGGAAATGCCTACTTGAGTTCTGAGAAGAACAAGATATATGAAAATGTCCTATAATATGATATAACTATTATTATAATAATAGTTATATGATATAACTATTTATAATAGTTATTTATCATAGAAAATTTATCATAGAAAATATGATATAACTTATTTTTTCTGTCAAAAAATTTTTAAATTAGTTTAAAGTATACAGCACATTGGTTAGACTTATATAGTTCATAAAACGATCCCCCCAATTGCTCCCTCCTTCCCCTGGCCCTCCACCTAGCCAACATATTAATGCTAACTGCACTCCCTCTGCCATGCTCCCCATCCCCGTGACCATCCATCAGCTACTATTTTGTGCTTCTTTAACCCTTCACCCCATTCTCCCAACTCCCTCTGTCCGTCACCAAATTGTCCACTACATTTGTGGGTCTGTTTTTGATTAGTTCTTTTTGTTCCTTAGATTCGCATGTAAGTGAAATCATATGGTATTTATTTTTCTCTATCTGATTTAAATACCTTCTAGGTCCATCAAGGCAATATATATTTCCATCTCCTTCCTTTTAGTCCGTGTGTTTTTTAATCTGAAGTGAGTTTCTTGTAGGCAGCATGTAGGGGTCTTGTTTTCTTATCCATTCATTTACTCTATCTTTTGGTTGGAGCACCTAAATTCTTTTCCATTTGAGGTACTTATTGATAGGAATGTAGTTGTTACCATTCTTTACTCCTGTTTTTGATAAATGTTTTTTCTTCTTAAACAAATCCCTCCAACATTTCCTGTAATACTGGCTTAGTGTTGGTAAATTCCTTTAGCTTATTTTTGTCTGGGAAGCTCTTTATCTGCCCTTCAACTCTAAAGGATAGCTTTGCTGGATGAAGTATTCTTGGTTGTAGATCCTGGGTCTTCATCTTGTCAAATATTTTGCACCAAGCCCTTCTGTCCTACATAGTTTCTTTTGAGAAATCAGCTGCCAGTCTTATAGGTGTTCCCTTATAAGTAACTATCTATTTTTCTCTTGCTGCTTTTAAAATTCTTTCTTTGTATTTAACCTTTGGCATTTTAATTATGATGTGTCTTGGTGTGGGCCTCTTTAGAGCCCTGATTTTAGGAATTCTCTGAGCTTCCTGGGGTTTTATGTCCATTTCCTTCACCAGGTTAAGGAAGTTTTCTATCATTATTTCTTCAAACAGCTGTTCAACATCTTGATTTTCTTCAGGTATGCCTATCAGATGGATACTTAGACCCTTAATAGTGTCCAATATGCTCCTTAAATTATTTTTATAGTCTTGGCATCTTATCTCTTGCCATTGTGATTGAGTGTCCTTAGCTTTCCCATCTTCTAGATAGGTCATTTGATCCTTTTCTTTATTCACTTTGTTTATTCCTTTGTTTATTCCATTTAATATACTTCTCATGTCAGATAATGTGTTCTTCATTTCAGACTGGTTCCCTTTTATAATTTCCTTTTTTATATTTTTTATCTCTTTGTTGAAGTTCTCACTGAATTTATCTACACTTCCCAAAAGTTCATTGAGCCTCTTTATAACCAATGTTTTGAACTTTGCATCTGTTAGATTACTTGACTCCATCATATCTGGATCTCTATTCTGTTCTCTCATATGACTTCTGCTTCTTTGTCTTCCCATTTTGGCTGCCTTTCTGTGGCCGTTTCTATGTACTAAGCAAAGCTCCTAAGTCTCCCGGTCTTATTAGTATGGATTTGTGAAGTAGGTGTCCAGTGGCACAGTCCTAAAAGGGATTCAGCTGCAGATCAAATTTAGCCCAAGCCTGTGCCCCTCTGGGGCCACCTGTTAAGATTCAGCAAGCAATGCCAGAGACTGAAGCCAGCTGCCTCCAATGTGAGTCTAGGTGCTGCTCAGCAAGGAGCACCTGATTTGCTGAAGATACTTCTGGATGTGGCTTGGGTGGGGCCGCGAGTTGGGGGAGGTGAAATTTCAGGGAATCTTCTGTTATCCAGTTTGATGAAGTCACAGCTATGCTGTGTCTACACACTGGGAGTGGGGAGTGCTCAACAGAGGAACAATGGATACCACCAGCACTTCTGTACAGAACAAGTCTCACCTTGCCCCTCATACCGACAACTCAGTGTCTTCTGTAAGTCCCTGGTGCTCAGAGCAAGCAGGCCCATCACAGCCAAAGTCTGCTCATGGGTGCGGCCCCTTTAAGATGTGTCGGTACCTGCTGTCCCACTCAACCGTCTCATTCAACCACTCAGTCGGGGCAGCCTTGCGTCCTCTCCCTGTCCTACCTTCTGCCGTTGAAGGGGGATTTCTTAGATTTCTCCCTAGTTTTATGGCTTGTTCATCTAGATCCCAGGCGATTTTTCCTTGCTGCTGCTCCTTGTTTCTGTCACAACTTTGATTCGGTCACCAGAGGGATGAACAGAGCTTCTATCGTCTACGCCATTTTTTTCCCCCCGTCAAAATTTTCATTGTTTTTGTTTTTATTTTTTCTTTACAGGATAATGAATTGGAAAAGATCACAAGGAGGTTCACCATTGAGCTGGCAAAGAAAGGCTTTATTGGTATGTTGTATTGCCTTGTCAATTTCCACTTAGACTGGGAATGTGTTAAAAGTAATTGTCTTAATTTGAACTCCTGCTTTTATCTATACATGCATGGATAGAGTTGCCCTTTTTACTTTGAGACACTGGATACTGTGATAAATATGCTCCATGTTTTTCTTCCCTAGTATTCTCCACACCGTTAAGTTTTTATGAACTTACGATATTCTTATTTTGAAATTTGCCCCCTTTTTAGGAAAAAAGGCATGAAGTAAATAAACTAATATAGAAATAAATGTAAATGACAGTAGAACTTTTACTAGATTTGGCCTACCTTACATAATTTCAGAGGAATTTGGGTTTTTGGCATGCCTCCCCTTCCTCTACACCATTATAGATTTTGCCCTAATTAATGAGTTAACTGTCTCCTTTACAGGAATGCCTACTCATCCTGAGATTTGTGAATTGAAGTCATGTTCAGCCTATTGATAATAGCCTTCACAATTTTTTATATCATGTTTCCTCTGAGCTTAAATCTGAAATATATTTAATAGTCTTAAGTGGTTTCAGACTTTATTCAGTTATATTTGTTGCACATATCCAGAGTATATTCAGCTTAATTTTCTCTATATTGACAAGTACCTTATAGTTCCAAAGGTTAAAAATGATTCATTGTAACACTGAAAGCTTAAATACTAGCAATTAGATTACTTTGCTTCCATGCAAAAGCCTCATTATAACCCACAATGCAACTAAAGCAGACCTCTGGGCCCAGAAATCTTTGTAGTCTAAGACAGAGGCCCCATGATGTCTTTCTTTCCCTCCAGGGCACAGAATTAGTCTTGAGCAAACCTTTGGAATTAGTGTCATTTCTCTGTTATTTTTTGCCTTCTCTTTTCACAGAGTTTCACATTGTAGCATTAACCCTGAGTCTGAGTCCTGGCCCTGTCACCTTTTATGAGTTAGGATTAGCTTTTCAATTTCTGCAAAAAAATCAGCTGGGATGGTGATAGGGATTACACTGAATCTATAGACCCATTTGTGGAGTATTGCCATTTTAACCATATAAGTCTTCCAGTCCATGAACACTGAATGTCTTTCCATTTGTTTAGGTCTTCAGTTTCTTTCAGTGATGTTTTGTAGTTTTTGGTGTACAAGTCTTATACTACTTTTTAAAAATTTATTCATAAATCTTTTATCTTTTTTGATGCTTTTCTAAGGGATATTGGTCTGCAAGATTCTTTTCTCATAAGGTCTTTGATAAGATAAGACGGGCTAACAGAATGGGTTAAAAGGTGTTATTTTCTCTTCTGGGTTGTTTTGTTTTGGTTTGTTTTTTGGTTTGTTTTTGTTGTTTGTTTTGGTTTTGGGTTTTTTGGGTTTTTTGTTTTGTTTTTTTTTTTTAGTTGTGAAAAGTCAGCATTAATTCCATTGTATGAGTTTAGATATCACCTCTGTAAAACAGTTAGGTCTACAGTCCTTTACTTTGTAAACTTTATAAAAAGTTCTCTTGCAATAACCTGATGTCTCCATTCCTTCCATTCCTCTGTATCTGCATGCACCAAAATTACCCTTTCAGCTCTACCCTCATGCTCACGTTCTGTTAAAGCAGTTATTTCTTTTAGCCAGTTTTTCATCATCTTTATATGCTGTTAAGAATCAAATGATGACAAGTTCATTCCAAGAGTAATTACATGTTTTTAAAAGTATAGATTTCCAGACCTGTTCTCTGTAACGTACTTAAGAATCTATCTTTAATTCAGGAATTACTTGTCATCTGTACATTTCTATATGTTGATTTTGTATAGAGTAGAAAACTCACAAGCCTAATAATAATATCTTGTAATTTTGCTTTGCATAAGGAGACCTTTCTCACCTTAGCATATCTAGACTAACTGATGTCTTTAAGAAGCAATTTATCATACATTTCTGATTTTAAAACTGCACATCAGACTTGCCACTTAACAATAGCTTTCTCCAACTGGAATTGTTACTTGAGGCAACAAGCTTATTTAACACTTGATACTGCTAAAAACAAATAATACTTTCATAGATACCTCTAGAAGGATTTAAGAGCAATTGATATTTATACCTTACGAGAAAAGAAATATGATTAAACAGATTTGTGCTAACTTCCAATTGAGGTATGTCCTTCTAAAGAAATGGAAATTATAAGCATATGGGAGCAGCAGAGCCCTTTGTCAGGATAAGGCTAGAATATGGCATTAATCCTTCTAGGTAGGAGAGTGTACAATGTGGGTTTGAGGTGGCTAGACTTCATGAGATTTATAAGATGCCTAAGAAAAGTCACTAGGACATAGGAGAGTTACATATTGGGTGGTGGAGGAGGACCGGAGTGTAAAAAGTGGACCTTGACCATTTCAAAGTTGTCTTATGACAGTTCTGTATCCATTACATCACAACTTATATGAAGAAGTATAGTACTTAGGATCTGGACCCTTGAAATGTAGAAGAATATTAAAATATGTCTTATTCTGCTGGTTAAAATGTAAAAATTAGAGAAAGAACTTGAGTATAGTCCTTAGAAAGAACTTTATTTGGGGGAGACTTAATAGTTTAACCATTGTTAAAATTGTGTTTTTCTTTCTATAAAGATAATAAGTTTGTATTATAGAATTGAAACTATAGAAAGTTGTAAACAAGGCTAAAATCCAAATGTGAATAAATTTGTGCTTATCTTTCCAAACTCTACACATATGCGCGCGCACACACGCATTTACACACACAGATGGAAATATGTGTATAGATGTTATACATCAATGTATAGAAAGGGAAAGAATTTTATGTAAGTAGGAACATACTTATATACATGCTGTATGAACCCTGCTTTTTTTCCACGTGTCCATTTTGGTGATGATTCCAAGTCATTTACAAAGGTGTAAATCATCGTTCATTCTTAATATTTTGAAAGAAGTATTTCTACACATTCCTGCCTTTACAGATTTAGGTGAGCATCATGTAACACATTCTATTTTAATCTCCTTGTGGCCTTCAGTAGTAATGTTGCCATTGTTACTTGTTGCTGCCTTTGAGCGAACTTAATTATCCTCAAACTAAGTTTCTGCAACCTGAGAAATTGAAAGCCAAGCTAAAACTTTATACTGATTAAGCTTTGAATAATAGGTCAAAGCAGCATTCTGCAATGGTAAAAGTATTATGGGACTTAACACAATTGCTTTACCAATGCATCTTTTCCCCGCTTTTCTGCTTGCTAAGGAGGGCTTACACTCCCAGTAAGAATCATGTTACTGTGCCTTCACATACAGGTATACTCACTAACCACAACAATCCTCTGTATCAGGACAAGATGGCATTGTTATCTTTGATTGCAGTTTAAGGAACCCGAGGTCAAGAGAAGCTAAACTGATTTGCCTAAACTTGCGCATTCCGAAGTTTATTGAGTGGCTTATATCTATGCATAGCTAACTTACATACATATATCAAGTAAATGCCAGTGGGAGAAATTTCCATGTTAACATTGTGAGTGTATAAATTTGGTAGTGAAACATTTAGTAAGTATTTATATGACTTCAGTTAGTTACCTAAATGAAATGTAAAGTTTCCTAGCGATGGTAGCTTTTTTGTAGAGAATTACAAGGATCTTTGTATTTGGGATGAGTTTATCTTAAAAATGTATGTGATGCCCTTGCCCTGTGCCTCAGGTCCTGGCATCGATGTGCCTGCCCCAGACATGAGCACAGGCGAGCGGGAGATGTCCTGGATTGCTGACACCTATGCTAGCACCATAGGGCACTATGTGAGTACCCACCAAAAGGCCTAAGGGCTTGATTTGCTACCTACAGGAAATAACAATTTGTATTATACGTTGAAAGTAGTGAATTCACTGGGTTTTTCTCCTCCTCTTTAGTCATATCTTGATTTGCATGTTATTTTACTTCTATCTCTATTCTTAAATCATAAATATAGTGAACACAGATTGAGCTTTTCCTTACATGCCACCTTATCCTGGATGCTGGGATGGGATCCTCAAAGAAGGTTCACCTACCAGGGCAGCACACTAGAAAGGAAATAAAGATGCATTCAATTCTGATTTTGCTCTTAAGAGCTTTCATTTAAAGAGGAATTAAGACACATAAGCAAATAAGGTATGGAGATAGTGTGATTACAAGGGTAGAGTTTTCCCCGGAAGAGGTATTTGGGCTAAACTTTGAAAATGGGTAGAATTTGAACATGTGGAGATTTGGGGGATAGGTGGAGAAACAGTGAGCTCAGATTGTCTGAAGGTAAGGCATATTTAATATTTAGAAAGGTTATAGAAGAGTTGAAGAGGTTAGTGAACTAGGACAAAGATTATCAAGCCCCGGTGTTTTTGTTTTACCTACTGTTCAGAAGGGAGCATTGGATCCTGACCCTTCCTTAGGGGAGGGCGGGCTGGATGCAATGTTAGGCTGCACTAGGGCAAAGACATAACCTTCACATGGTGTCAGTGCCTGTCTTCACAGCCCAAGAGCCACAGGGACTGGGGAGAAGCATTGGCACCTGGCAGAGACAGACTCAGCAGGACAGGATTGGCTGTGTGGGATCAAGTAAAAGGACAGTGTTGAATCAGAGAGAACCAGAAGAACTTGAGTGTAGGGGCTAAGCAGGAGCAGTGCCACTAATAGAGGACACAAGAAGAAAAACCAACTTTCTGTCCCTGAAAGGGATGGAACCCTGAAAAACAAACATTTAAGGAGTAGGAAGAGAAAGTGAGTTGAAAAAGACAATCACTTAAAAAAATATATGTGGAGTACCTACTATATGTAAAAAACTAAGTGTAAGCAAGGTATCAATACAATTAGGATGGATACTAGGAGTTTGGGTACTATGAAAAGAATAATAGGACCCTAACCAAGTCTTTGGAGGCAAGATCAGAAAAGGCTTCATTAGAGATGTAACTTTCTGATCTGCTCTCTGAAGATGATTAGACATCAACTAGGGGAAGGGCAGGGCAAGTGTTAGAGGCAAAAGGAAGCACCTGGATAAAGGTCCTGGTTTGCAAAAGAGGTGAACTTGAGAGACTGAGGGAAGACTATGGTAGCCAGAGTAGAGAGCGAGATTATAGGGAGTAAGAGAGGCCAGCAGAGGGTTGGACAAGATTATTGCCCTGTAGGTGACAGCAGGACTTTGGTCTTTGTTTTGAAAACAGGGAAGCTGAAGAAGCACTAATTGTGAGCAGGTGTGTGATACAGCTAAGTGTGTCAGCTTCACTCTGTGCAGCAGAGAATGGGACTGTTGTGGGCAGGAGCCTATACAGAGACCAGAAAGAGAGGTAATGCCCTAGCCCTGGAGAGAAATGGACAGATGGAAGAGAGATTTAGGTGAAGAAAGCAGTCAGTTTTAAAATAATGAGAAACACTGAGGGCTCCATGTTGTGGATGTTGAGGGAGGGTGGGATTTCTGAAGAGAGACCAATTCAGCTACTGGTTTATCCCTGGGAACCAGACTGCAGAGCACCTCGAGAGAGGGAAGTAGAGCATTAAGAGTAACCTCCACTTAAGAAAGAAAAGACAACTTGAGAGATGACTGTTGTCCAGAGAAAAGGAATTTTGTTGTTTGGCATGTTGATTGACTTTAAGCCACAGGTTCATTGGTGTGATGTAAGAGAAGTATGGGGTGGTAGCAAAATCTTCCGAGGAAATAAAGGACTGATGAATTTTTCTTTTAAGGGCCCTAATAATGGAAAGATCAGCCTTGGAAAAGAGGAAGAATTTTAGAGATCAGTGTCCTTTCCTGAGATGGTATAGTCTAGTGGGAAGCATGGGCAGACAGCCTGGATTCGAGAATTAGCTCCTTCATGCCCCAGTTCCGTGACCTATGGCAAGTGCCTTGAGCTCTCTGTGCCTTGGTTTCCTCATATGTAAAATGACAATGATAATACTTAATGAGACAGTTATGAGGATTAAATGAATAAAAATATATTGCACTTAACAGTACCCAGCCGTTATTAAGCACAAAAAAATAAATATTTATAAATGCCACATCAGGTCAATTGCACAAATCCCCTGAAATAATACAGGAGAGCACTATGAGACACTTCAAAGAATTTTGGTTTTGACTGCCATTCCCAAAAAGGATGTTTTTCTTGTCACCTTTTTATGTTAAATAAGCTCTGGGAATGGTCTCTTGTTCTTCTGTTCTTTTTAAGTAAGACAAGAGTAAATAATAGTACAAAGTAGTAGTTAGTATATTGTTATTTGTAGCTCATTCCCAATGGTGACAGCAAAAGAAAGTTTTGTGAGGCCCTGCCAACTAAGACCTTGGACTATACTGGTGAAAGACTTTTCCTTAAAATGATAGGAAAATCAGGACCTAAGATAAGGAAGCCATAGTTTTTGTTACTTATTTCCAGATGTGAACCTAAACCACACAACTCCTTTTGTCTAGCACCACCTGAAAGAGCCAGTGTTGGAGGGGAAAGTGAGTTTTCCTCCCTGGGCTTCCAGAACAATTAGGTATGCTGGGGAGCTGGCAGCTGGCACCATGCCTGACCTCAGACAGGGCTGCTGTCAGCTCCAGCATTTGCATTTCCACTGTTTAAAAGCATTTGGCACCAGGTTTGCAATTCTGTATTCATAAGTGTTAATTATTCATGAAAGAAAACTGTGGGAAAACTACTAATTCTGTAAATCACTTGACTAGACTGCTTTTTTTACCTTTTTTTTTGTTGTTGGTAATTATTACAAGTAATACAGTTCTAAGTTCTCTCTGTAAAAAATATTTAAATAATACGTATAAAGACCAAGTCACTTTTTAACTCAGCTAGGACATATATTGGGAGGTAGGGGATAAGGAGTGAAGTAAGGCACTTTATCTTGTTTTACATGGTTAGCAAATTTCCTTAACAAGTTTATTAAATAGTCCATACTTTAGCCACTGATGTAAAATTTCTTCATTTTATATTGATTTCCTATATATAACAATTGTCTGTAATTTTTCCTGTCTTGCTAATTATTATCTATTCTGCATTGATTGCTACAGTTTATAGTATATTTGATGCCTTGGAAGGAAAGCCCTCCCGAGCCCTTTCTTTTTTATAATTATACTTGTTTCTGAACAAGAATATATGCACATCATCAGCTCAGAGTACAGAAAGGTGATGGGGAAGACTGCTACCCTCCGCTTCACTTCCCAAAGTTAACTGCTGATACCAGAGGTACTCTACTCAAACATAGGTGTGGACCTCTGTGTCTTACCCACATGCACCTTTTTTTTTTTAACCCAAATGATACCATACTAAATATACCAAAGAAAATTGAATTTCCAGAAATAGAATTTTTGGGGTAATGGATATTTTTATTTGGGTAGGTATTCCACATTGTTCTGACACCTAATTATTGTCGTTTTTTTCCTTGAGTACTTTTGCTAACCCACTTTTTTAGGTGAACTTAAGTATTTTCTTTTGAAGTTCTTTTTAAAAAGTGCCATTTTATTGAATTTGTAGGTTAGTTTGGCAGAAGGCTATTTTACAGCTTTGAGTCCTCCCATTCAAAAACACCATAATGCCTCTTCCTGTCTTAAACTCTGTGTTGGTGACATGCTCAAGTCTTACAGTAGGTTTTTTAAGATACTTTAGGTTAGGATTTACCCTGACT
This sequence comes from Pteropus medius, assembly GCF_902729225.1. Classification (NCBI taxonomy): domain Eukaryota; kingdom Metazoa; phylum Chordata; class Mammalia; order Chiroptera; family Pteropodidae; genus Pteropus; species Pteropus medius. The sequence continues at coordinate 57,610,654 of NW_024344378.1, read as the reverse complement.
TAGGGCTTAAATAGTTTTAAGCTGAATATATCTACTTTTGTGAATTGTTAATTATACTTACTTGATGTTAAATTCCTAAACAACCTTGTTTCTCCCATCAGAAAGTATAGTCTACCTTTACATATTTTCTAGGAACAGAAATCTGGAAAAGTGAAGCATGATGAGCATATTTGAGTTAAATGAGAATGTGTTTTGAATTTAATCCTTCATTATACTGGTTCATCATAGAAATTGTCCTTGACATTTCATCTTTGAAGTTTTGTCTTTCTCTTACAGGATATCAATGCCCATGCCTGTGTCACTGGTAAGCCTATCAGTCAGGGTGGAATCCATGGACGGATCTCTGCTACTGGCCGGGGAGTTTTTCATGGGATTGAAAACTTCATCAATGAAGCTTCTTACATGAGCATTTTAGGAATGACACCCGGGTTTGGAGATAAAACATTTGTCGTTCAGGTAAAAAAATTTTGTTTTCTTAAAGAATAACTGATATACATAAAGTAAGTTTTTAAATTTCTTTAGATTTGTGATTTTAAAAATTTGATTCATTTGAATCGCTTACGTTTTAAAGTGGTATTACATCGTTTATTGTTTGAACTTTAATGTGATTCATTTGACTAGAACCAATTTAAGTATCTCTCTGATACATACACTATCACCAACTTTTTTTAGTCAATATTTAAATTGAAACTGTATACAGAAGGGGAAGTCTCTTAAACTGTTAGGGCAGGTATACAGAACAATTTGCACATGATCCACATTTCAACTTTCAGAGAGAATTTGCTTGGTATTTGATTATTTTACTTAGAAGAATCTAAATGAAGTCGAGTGCTACTTTAAAGTAGAATTCATATTCCTCACGATTAATGACTTACCTTTTTTAAGACTATAGGACATATGGTCATCACAGACTAAGGACTTGGGTGGTATGGTTGACACAGGGCCATTTCTTTATGAACCAAGAAGGCTGCACCTAACTAAACTTCTTTAGGACTCCCTATCACAGATAACAAAGGGCTTAGATTCCACATTCTTAAACATAGAAATGTATTGTTGAAGAGCAGCCAGTTAGTCCATTGTTTCTTTTGACAAAAGGATTTTGAGCATTCTAACAGAATATTAGCTATATTGGTCAGAATGTGATTCTTACCATCTAACTGTACAAGGACTTTGATTTTTGTGTCATGCGTAATTGTTCTTTACAGGGGTTTGGTAATGTGGGCCTACACTCTATGAGATACTTGCATCGCTTTGGTGCTAAATGTGTTGGTGTTGGTGAATCTGATGGGAGCATATGGAATCCAGATGGTATTGACCCAAAGGAACTGGAAGACTTCAAATTGGTATGTTAATCTAATATCTGAACAGTTTGACTACCCTGAATGTTGTAAAACTGAAATAAGTCTTATTGAATTCTATTTCCATTGCTTATTTTTTAAAATATAACTCAAAGAGCTTTAAAGATAACTGAGTCTTCCTATCATTGGCACTAAACATAAGCATTTAAACTCTGGTATAGTAGTTAATTCTGATTTTCAATCAATTACAGCAACATGGATCAATCCTGGGCTTCCCCAAGGCGAAGGTTTATGAAGGGAGCATCTTAGAAGCCGAGTGTGACATATTGATCCCTGCTGCCAGTGAGAAGCAGTTGACTAAGTCCAATGCACCCAAAATCAAAGCCAAGGTAAGAGCAGAATGAGACTGAGTTTAGCCTTATCAGTGTGGACGACATTGAGGGTCATAGAAAAGTGCTTGCTGGGTTTCTGTTTAACAGCTTTATTGAGATATAATATACATTCACCCAGGTAGACAATTTAATGGTTTTTAGTATATTCACCAAGTTGTATAACCATCACCATGGGTCTCCTCTTAAACTCAACTTCCAAACAGTATTTATGGAAATAGAAAGGTGAAAAATAGCTTTATGTAGAGCAAAATAACTTTTATTAATTTGATTTAAACTGGAATTATGTTTGTCCCCACAACTCCCTACTCATGTGCACATCTGTTGCCCTCAGTGGAGGGGATTTAATGGTGTTATTGGCATTTCTATATGTTCCTGACTCTTTACAGATCATTGCCGAAGGTGCCAATGGACCAACAACTCCAGAAGCTGATAAGATTTTCCTGGAGAGGAACATTATGGTTATTCCAGTAAGTCATCCATGTTTGCCAGTTTTATATGTACTCAGAATTATAATTGTCTTTTGTAAAGAATTGGGAGAAGGGGGAAATGCGAGTTTCCCAAGCTACAGTGAATTTTGCTTTTAAGAAAATTAAGTAGAAGTACGGTTAGTATAATAAGCCTATTCATTTTCACTTGATTGACCTGAGCATCTTCTCCCAACTTCAGGCTCGTTCTTGAGTATGTGTTTAGCCTTCTTAAGAACCCAGTTATATAAATGTATATTGTGCTAAACATACTATTCTAACTTAAACTTAGAAGATTTTCTATGATTCCTAACCTTATTCATTTCAGATGTCCCTGTTGCTTTATGCAGAATGCTAATATGAGGAACATGTGTTAGGTTTTTCAGTGGATAAGCATAGGGTCAATACCAAAAGGTTATTGGATATTGGAAGTTAGTGTAGACTTGTAATATATTTTGAAGAACTCCCTTTGCTGAAAGCATTTAAAAAATTCCATTTAACAGAAATAGACTACCCTTAGGCGGTGGGAGAGGGAATGCTATTCTTCTGGTGAGACACCCTATGGACAATCTAATCCAGTGGTTAGTGGGAATCAATTTTGCCTTAAATTTTCTTTGGTGGAGACAAGGCTCTAACCAAAGTGGATCAAATTAGTAACCCCAAAAAATTATTGTTTTTCCAAATGGAAAAAAACTTCAGATAGATTGGGAAGGGTGTTTGTTAAATTTAAGTGTGAAATTCCTGATACTATCTAAGATATATTTGGGAAGTTGGACGCTTAATCTGCTTTGATATTAAAATTGAGCTCTTCTGTTTATTGTAAACTTTTTATTAAGACCATTGTCTTCTCCTTTCTTTGGTTTCTTCCTGTTACATTTTTTATATAGGATCTGTACTTGAATGCTGGAGGAGTGACAGTATCTTACTTTGAGTGGCTGAAGAACCTAAATCATGTCAGCTATGGCCGTTTGACCTTCAAATATGAAAGGGATTCTAACTACCACTTGCTCAGTAAGTTCTAATGATCTTGTTCTCCAGTTAATCTTTTGGGCCAGCTAGAAGGCTGGAAAAAGCTCACACTTAAGAGGACTAATTTCCTTTTCATAATCCTAAATAATTTAAATTAATGTCAAGACAGAAAACTATATTTTGTCTTGAGCCTTGGGCCAAAAATATATAGTTTCTTTATGGGAAATCAATGTATTAGCTCTCTCAAATATATTTATATTCAAATATTTGTTCTGTACTGTAATGTTCCCAAAACATAATTACAAGTTAGTAATAGAAAGAGTATCATTTTAAACCAGGAACTCCTAAAATATGCATCCATTTCTAACTCTGGTTGCTCTTAGTAAAGGCCTGTTTAGTGTCAAGAATGTTTTCAGTCTTCTGATGAGAATAGTTTTCCTTTGACTAGAGTAGGCTTCACAGTTAACAGTAGAATTTTTATCAAGCTGAAATAAGACCAAGACCTCCAACTGAGCTTCTTTACTCAGCCCACTCAGAATCTGGGTGAAGCGATCCATCTATTTCCGTTCTTTTTCCCTCACCAGTTTCTTTTTTAAAGAGCCAAGGAAAAACCCTAGTATTGGGTGTTATGGAAACAGAGCAGTGACCTAAATTCTCATTTATATAGAATTTGGCCAAGTGCTTTATTCTTTTTTAACTGAGTTTTAAATGATTAACCCTTTTCATGTCGTTAATGTAAAAGGTTTCTAAATCTCTTAGTTTTGGATAGTGGGTATAGTCTGGGAAAACTTTTGGTGGTTCTACTTTAATTTTTTCTACTAGCAATGTCTTAATCTTCATCTCGGCTTTTCATAGTGTCTGTTCAAGAGAGTTTGGAAAGAAAATTTGGAAAGCACGGTGGAACTATTCCTATTGTGCCCACAGCAGAGTTCCAAGACAGGATATCGGTAAGCGTGCTTGTGACAGTGTGCATTTTATGCACACTACCTGCTCTGTTTGGACTCAGGTCAAATAGATTGAGCTGACAGATTGTAATCAACCTGACAGTAATTATAAGACTTGCGTGTGCTTTATACCTTCCTCCTCTCTCGTTTTTTCTAAAAATGGAGTGAGAGTTCTAGTTTAAAATAACTAATGGTTCTGCTTCTGGTACTTTTGTAATATAAATGACTTAACAAGTGATTCCAATATAATGGCGAGTAGTTATTATGTACTTTAACTTTTTTAAGCTCTAGGGAAATAAAAAGAATTGAAAGGTAAACATTAGATAGAAGAATTATGAAAAATTGGAATTCCTATATGGATACAAAGAAGAGAATTCAACAGATTAGAAAAGGTATTTAATGTTAATTAGCTTTTGACAGGGTATATTAATAGTGCATACACATCACAAAGAGAATTTCACCAGTGAATGGCTGAAGACATCAAAAACAGAGTCAGAGGAAATAGGCTTAGAAAAAATATTTAACACCTTGCTATTAAATATAAATTAAAACAAGTTTTTTTTTAATGTATTAAACTAGCAAAAACAATTAATAGATCTTATATCCACCATGTCTGCCGTGAAGCAGTTGTACCCTTATTCTGATAACAGTGCCGATTGGTGCAGCTCTTTGGAGAAATTGAAGAGTTATTGAAGTGTTCCTGCCCTTTGACATAATAACGTCCCTTTGGGACTTTATCCTAAGAAAATAATTCGAAAGGAAAGGAATGGCTTCATGCATGATGATGTCATTGGAACTGTATTTGCAATCAGTTTTCATAATTAGGTTTGATTTAACAGTTTTATATATATATATGGAAAATGGCTAAGTTATAATATATCTTCTTATGAACTATTCAGTCATGGAAAATAGGACTATATTGAAACATGGGAAACGTTTAAGGGGTTTTGAAGAAGATGCTTTTGCCACTCTGGGTACTAAATGGTTCCACTAAATGAACTGTCCTCTTTCCTAGGGACATATCTCTGTTAGTTCTGGTCCCTGTGTCTGAAATGCCCTACCCTCTCCATGCTTAGGTATCACTGCACCTCTGTGTCCTTCCCTGAAAAGCCCCTCTGTCTGCCATGATTGCATACATCCTTCCATCACAAGTAACAACAGTGCCTTGGCAGGACTGCTGCCCCTCTTAAATGGGCCTCTTGCTCCTCCCTGTGGTCACCCCATGTTCCAGCACCTGACTGGCATATAGCAGTCGCTCAGATTGAAACCTCAAGAGGGAATACGAAAAGAGGATAGCCTGGCAGTTAGGAAGACAGCTATGATGACTTTCTCATCATACCCCTTATTAACACCTGAAACCTGACAAAATTCAAATCTCTGCCCCCTCCATGTCTGCACCCCTGTAGCAGGAAGCCCTGCTGACTGTTCAGATCCTGACCACTGACCTCAAGTAGGCTCTCAGAGCTTCCCAGTAGTTAGCTACTTTTCCTTGTTTCATTTATTTTCTCATTCTCTTGGTTGGTTGTAGTATATTTTCTCCTCTCCCCTGCATTCCAGCTCATGGCCTGGTATATATCCAAAGAGAAAATTGAAGCAGTCAGAAAGCTTCCACATGTTCCCAGCTCCTGGTATTTGTGCCCTGTCTTCTGTCATCTCTCCTATTGTTATAGAGTGCTTCCTCTAAGCCCAAGCCTTGTTCTGGGTGTTGGATGGCCTATTTTCAATTTCCCAAATGCACTGCTCAAACAAATCTTCCCCTATCTCTTCTGCATCATCAGTCCTCCTTCTATTCAGTCATTTCTAACAATGTACCAAATGCTATCTTAAAAACAAATCTTAATTCCACTTCCCTTTCCAGAAATTGCCATATTTATTTCCCTTATAACAAACCTCCTTAAGTTCTGCATATACTCTGTCTCCAGTTCTTCTATATTCAGCCTACTTTTTATGCCCATCACTCCACCAAAACTTTAGTTCTTGTCAAAGTAACCAGTGACATCAGTCTCACCAAATCCTATTTCTCAGTCCTCGTCTTCCTTCACCTGTCAGCAGCTGTTGTCACAGTAATCACTCCCCCGTGAAATATTCTTTTCATTGCTTTTTGCTCATTTTTGTCAGCTCTCCACTTGCTTAATATTGGAAGGCCTTGGTCTCTGAACCAGTTCTCTGAATTCAAAATTTTGGTGATCTCACTTAGCCTAATGGTTTTAAGTCCAAGTACATGTTGTCTCTTCTCACTAGAATATATATTTCATGAGAACAGAGAATTTTTATTATTTTGTTTTCTGCTCTGTCCTCACTGCCTAGAAGTATGCCTGGCATGTAGTAGGTACTCAATAAATGTTTGGTAGATGAATTGAGTTAAAGAAACAACAGTATTGCACCTATAAAGCCAGTTCCTTTTCCTAACTTGGTAGAACAAAACAAAGTTTAATCCAAATGTTTCTTGCTTGATACAAATGTTATAGAAATATACCTTCTTAATTAAGTAGTGTATTAATTGGATGAAGTTCAGCATAGATAACTTTTGGTGACCCACTTTTTAAGTTTTTATCTGGCATATCAGGATCTGTGTTTAATAGCTACATATGTCATATTAGAAGTGATGGTGATAGTTAATTGTCCTAAAATTTTTAGAAAGCATTTCAAAACACAAAACTGATAGCGGAATCTATTGCAAGAAATTAACAATTGACAATCTATTGAGATAATCGGCATAGGAAAGAGATGAGCTTACTTGGTGGTCAAAGGCTCTGGGTCATATCCCAACTCTAAAATAGCTATATGTAAACTTTTCCAACTTCTCTTGTCGACAATTTCTTCAACAGTAGAATTAGGGGGTTAATTAGAATTGCTAACATTCTTCCAGCTTTAAAAGTTGGTGACACGCCGAATATACAGTTGGGATTCTTATCGTAGAGCTATTAGTGGAGGTGGCCAGATGCCTTTCTGTGCCCTTTGTCATATCCCTGTTCTACTGGGGAATGGAAGTGAATGCACTGTGATATGAACAGTATAATGTGTTGCTCTTGTGCAGTCGCATCTCAGATGGGTGATCGGTTCTGATCTCACTATTTGCCCTCATGTTTCTTGGTTCATACTTTTCTCTGTTCATTGTTTACCATGATCGTATTTCATGAGTATTTGTTTGCTGTCAAACATAATGAAAACTAAACTATGGTTAAAATGCAGCTACTTAACTAGGTATCAAGATATTGCACAGAAATTATATATATCTTTACAGTTCTGTCTGGCTGTATATTGACTTAAGAATCCTTTGTGCTCATATAGGTGAACATGTGTTTGTATAGTTTTATTGAATTTGTTTTTTTTTTCCTAATAGGGGGCATCTGAGAAAGACATCGTGCACTCTGGCTTAGCTTACACTATGGAGCGCTCAGCCAGGGTACGTGCACACATGCTGTTTGTATTTCTGCTAATGACAAGAAGGGAAGCTCAACTGTGTGTCATTTCAGCCACCAGATGGTGTGTGCGCAAGCACAGATTGTGATTATGCATGTGGCTATAGAAAACAGCAATTTATTTACATATTCCTCATTTGTGTGTAGCAAAACGCAATCTTTTTCGGTCATAAATGATAAGCAGTGTTTTTAGAGTCTTCAGTGTTTAACTAGGCTTATGGAAATAAACAATAATACCAGGTTAGGAGAGAGTAATGTTTATAGTGGTTAGCTAAATATCAAGTAGTCAGCCAAACTAGATTGCCGATCAGTGTACCACTCCATTCTAGCTACAGGAAGCTACTTCACTATAGAATTTGGTATATAAATAAAAGGCTTTTTCACCATTAGATCCTTATTTCAATGCCTTAAACACAGTTTGAGTCCAGTTTTCCTAATTTCTTCTTGAGTTCAGATTCTATCCACTTGGCTTTAAATCGAAATAGCACAAACATATTAAAAAGGAAGATGGTGATGTTAATTTTTTTTTTATTGAGATATAATTGACATACCATAAAGTATACCATTTAGGAACCTTAAGTATATTCACACGGCTTTATAGCCATCACCACTAACTCCAGGACGTTTTTGTCACTCCATTTTTAGTTCTTTTAAATTATTACAAAGTATATCAAGTGGACTCACTCTAAATAACAGGAGGTCTAAAGGTCACAGAGACAGCTCACACCTAAAATTCTAAAGAGTGACTTCTTACCACTGCCTAGACAGTGTTTTGTTTAATTCCAGAGAATTAATCCATCCTGGCTAGAGGTTATTCTATTGCCCAAGTCATTTCTCTTTGGCTGACCAAGTCCTGCACTGAAATGGTAACAGGTAACTTGTACCAGCTCCATATGTGCCTTGTGTGTTCATGGCCTAGATACTTGAGTTGTGGTGTTCTTTACTGTTTTCTCCTTCATTTCAGCAAATCATGCGCACAGCCATGAAGTATAACCTGGGACTGGACCTGAGAACAGCTGCCTATGTCAACGCCATTGAGAAAGTCTTCAAGGTGTACCATGAAGCCGGTGTGACCTTTACATAGATGGATTATAGCTTCTTCACTACCCTCTTCACCTCTTCATCTGTAGACCTATCAGAAGTTTACATGTAACCACAGAAATTTCTTTCTCTCATGACTTATTAGATAATGGACACCATTCTCAACAAGTCAACCTAAATCAGCCCCTTAAGAAAAAAGATAATAAGGTTAGGGGATCATGTACAAAGGTCGATGAGAATGAAAGTTGAAATTACCTGTGTCAGAGAGCCATTTGGGTATTTTGCCTTTAAATAAAAAAGTCTGTTCTATCTGGCTGTGCTGCCTTGCTCCGTGGCTGCTTCTCAACAGAGCTGTAGCCCAGGAAAATACCTGTTGTCCAAGGGCAGTCACTTGCTGCCTCAGCTCTAGACAAGACTAAGATCTGGTATAAGTTTGACACATTTAAGAAGCAGGTATGTGGCATTTTCAGAAGATGGCAGGGTCCTCAGGTGAGTTACTGGTATTTTATTTCAGCAAAAGAACTCAGTTTTACAGATTTCAAACTTTCCTTTATGCATTTTATTCTTTTAGAATAAAATAAGTACGTGCTGCTGTAATAAAATTGCCTTTAATCAGTTAATAAGCCTAACCTTGACACAAGCAGTGAATTGCTATAAACATAATGAATGAAAAAAGCTAGTATTTTTATAACAAAACAGTATCATTTATAGCTTTTCAATAGTATATTGTCCAGCAAAACAAAAAGCCTAATGAGAGTTATCTTCATACATATCATTCAATAGCAAATGACAGAGGTTATTTTTATTAACACTGTTAGAATTTACTAACAGTTTATCACAATCATGACATATAGTCCAAAGAATGCAGTAACTTCCTTATCATGTTAATTGACCTCTTTGGGAAATCTGTTGTGTTGACTGATTGAACAATAATTCAAATAGAGTGGGGAACACAGGCTCCCTCTTTGGAGTCTGGCTGGCGGCTCTGAGCGTTGCCAATGGCCCCAACTCGCCCTGACATTGTGTCCTCTTTCAGAGGCTTTGCATTCTATGCACAGCTTCATTCAACAGCGGCCTGAAGACAACCTGGGGTTGAGTGTTGTGTTTGGGAGTTATTTTGCCAGGGCCTTTTGAACAGTAGTGTCCCAATGAAGTGCTAGATATTATTTATGTAAAAATGAGCTTTTTTCTTTTTTTAACAATAATATCCTTTCAGAAATTTCTAACTACTTTGTAACTGCATGACTTAACCTGGTGATAAAAGCAGTTATTAAAAGTCTACCTTTTCCAAAGTTTATGTTTCTTTTTTGTGTCTTTATATTTAATAGTGACTCTTTTACTACATGATAAAAGTACAGTTGGGTTTCTGAAATTTTCGAAACAATCGCCAATATAACATTACTTTCCACTATATTGTGAGCTGCCTAAGTTTTATTCTTGAATTCTTGTGTGTTTCATTTGATGGACAATATCAATGCTATTCTTAGAGAAGAGTTTCTAATGTTTAAAGCTAATGTACTGAAGTAGTTTTTTTAGTAGTGCCTTTTTTTTTTATGAAGGAAGGTTTCATTGATTAGGGATTTGTTTTTAATCATTTAGCCACAAAATGTATCAATTTAAAAAGATAGATTACTAACTATAATCAGCAGAACTGGATTCTAGACCTCATTCCACCAATTAGCTGCCAAACCAGGAGCATAATTTTCAGCTGCACTCTTTAGTCCTCATTCTGCCTCTCCATGGTTCTGAGCATCACAAAAGGCAGTAAACAAGACCCATGGACAGTGAGCCCTTCCTGAGCTGCTGAGATCTACTTGCACTCCATGTGGAGCACTAAAATATGTTGGGAAAGTCATATAAAAACAAGTTCCAGAATATTTTGGAACAGATCTGGGTGGAGCAGTAGCTTCCAGTCATATGAAAGCAAAATGATAAGTCTTAGTCTTGGCTTTTAGCCAACATACTGGGAATATTTATCGTAATTCTTTAAAGATTTGATAAAAGTTGATATGTGTTATTGATACTAATATTGGAAAATTGATATTTTCCATGCTAGCTATATAAAGACAACATAGCACTAGTATCAACTTTGGTTCCTGGAGCTTTGAGTTAGAAAATTCTGGTCGATAACTTTAACTGTGTCCTCGTGAACCCCTACACTAGAATGTGTTTTTACCTTGCTTGATGAATGAAGTTGAGGTAAATGAGAAGTGAAAGATTGATTTTTTTTTTTTTTTTTTTTAAACAGTGCTTCTGACAACTCTTACTAAGATTGGTGATTTAATTGAAAAAAAGAAAGCCTGGCATCTTAACTCAGCAAGCTTTAAGTAAATTTCCTAAACATCCCTGGCAGGCTTTCTTAGCCCTCCTATGCATTAAGGCAGTCAAGGCATGGCATATTAAATAAACTATATCTGGGAACTTTGCACAGAAAACTGCAGAAGAATTTTTTTTTGCTTTGTAATATGAATATTATGATTTTGTTTTTTTCACACACCAAAAAAGATGGCTTCTTTGTGTTTGTCTTGTTATCAAACCTTACATGTAGTTTAGAAAGTTTCTCAGCTTAAACACTATTGACATTTTTGGGCCAAGTAAGTTTTGGGAACTATTCTGTGCACTGTAGGATGTTTAACACCCCTCGGTTGTGACAATCAAAAATGTGCAAAGATAGCCAAATGTCCCCTGAGGGGCAGTTACCTCATATTGAGAATTACTGGTGTAGATAGCCAAATAGTTCTGTGAACAATAGCTTCTCCCCTTCAATTCATAGAACCACCTCACCATTTTCTACTCCCTAGAGATAACCACTTCCAATAAATTGAAATATTTTTATTCTATTCAAATCTTCTGCCCATTTTCAATTAGTTGTCTTTTTATTGTTGAGTTTTAAGAGTTCTTTATATAGTCTGGATAAATGACTCAAATGGGATTGCAAATATTTCCTCATTCTATTGGTTTCTTTTCACTTTCTTGATGTCCTTTAACACAGTTTTTCATTCTAATAGAGTCCAATTTTTTCTTTGGTTGCTATGCTTTGGGTATCATCTTAAATCCTTGCTTAATCCAAGGTCACAGAGGTCTGATGAATTTGTTGGTTTTTTTTTTTTCCCCACACAAAAAAATGATGGCTTCTTTGTGTTTGTCTTGTTATCAAATCTTACATGTAGTTTAGAAAGTTTCTCACCTTAAACACTATTGACATTTTTGGGCCAATTGAGGAATTAACCCAATTCTATTCAAATTGATCCAAAAATAGAAGATGAGGGAACACTTCCTAGCACCTTTTATGAGGCCAATATTACTCGGATACCAAAGCCAAACACCTCACAGGAAAACTATACACCAATATTTCTTAAGAATGTAGACATACAAATACACAAAATACTAACAAAATCCAACAGCTCATAAGTATTACACATTGCCAGGTAGGATTTATCGTAGGAATGCAAGGGTGCTTCAACAAAATTAAAGTAATAACACCCCATTAATAGAACAAAAGGGAAAGAAAACCGCTCATCTCAATAGATGTGGAAAAAGCAATTGATAAAATTCAAGATCTTTTTCATAATAAACCACTGAAGACTAGAAGGGACCTCCTAAACATAAACAGCATTTGTGAGAAAACCATAGCTAACATACTGGTGAAAACAGAAAGCTGCTCAAGAGGAACAAGACAAGGATTTTTCTGTTACTCAACATTGTACTAAGTCCTAGCCAGAGCAGTTAGGCAAGAAGAATAAAGTCACCCGGATTGAAAAGGAAGAAGTGAAACAATCTTTATTTGCAGATGACATGATATATAAAATCCCATAGAATAAACACATAACTAAAAAATAACTACCAGAGCTAATGAATTAAGTAAAGTTGCAGGGTACAGGATCAGTACACAAATATCAGTTGTTTTCTATATACAAATAATCTGTAAAGGAAATTAAGAAAATTCTATTTACAGTAGCATCCAAAAGAATAAAATATTTAGGAATAAATTTAACTAAGGAAGTGAAAGACTTCACCAAAATCCACAAAGCAATTTAAAAGAAAGAATACCTCAATAAATAAAAAGATTTTGCGTCTATAGGTTGAAAACCTTAATACTGCTAAGATGGCATTACTCCTCAAAGCAATCTATAGATTCAAAATTGCTATCAAAATTCTAATGGCCTTATTTGCAAAAATAGAAAATCTGATCTTAAAATTAATATAAAACTGTAAATGATCCCAAATAACCAAAACAATGTTGAAAAAGAAAAAGTTGGAGGACTCACATTTTTAGTTTCAAAACAATACAAAGCTACTGTGATTAAAATGGTGTGGTACTGGCATACAAACATAAACCAATGGAATAAACTTGTTAGTCCAGAACATCTATGGTCAATTGATTTTCAATCCTGGTGCCAAGACGGTATTTCCTATGGCTGTCTTAACAAAAGTACCAGAAATTGGATGGCTTAAAACAACAGCACTTTATTGTCCTACAGTTTTGGGGGATACTTGAGCTGTCAGAAGGGCCATGCTTCCTTCAAAACCTATAGGGGAGAATTTCTCGACTTTTCCTCTGGTGGTGGCTATCGATCTTTGGCATTCTTTGACTTGCAGCTGCATCACTTCCATCTCTGACTCTGACATTAGATAGCTGTCATCCTTCTGTGTGTCCATGTCTCATAGGGACACCAATCATACTGGATTAAGGCCCACCCTACACCAGTATGACCCCTTCTTAACTAGTTAACATCTTCAGTGACCCAATGTCCAAATGAGGTCACATTCTGAGATTCTAGAGGTTAAGACTTCAATATATCTTTTTGGGAGACACAATTCAATGCATTACACTATCCAATGAGGAAAGAATAGTCTTCAACAAAAGACACTAAGATAACTAGATATCCACAAAGGAATGAAGTTTGACCTCTCTCATATACAAAAATTAACTCAAAATGGATCAAAGACCTAAATATTAGAAATAAAACTATTATCTCGTCTGATCTTGGAAGCTAAGCAGGGTCGGTCCTGGTTAGTACTTGGATGCGAGACCACCTAGGAAGACCAGGTGCTATAAGCGTAAAAAATAAAATAAAAAAATAAGGGATTGTAAGCTGACAAGGTCCTTGCAATCTGTGAGGTCAACCAAGGGTTGTCTCGCCTAAAAAAATAATAATAATAAAAATAGAAATAAAACTATTAGAAGAAAATATAGGGATAAATTTCATGGCCTGAGATTTGGTAATGGATTCTTAGATTTGACATTAAAGCAAAATTTTTTTTAATTATAAATTGGAATTCATTAAAATTAAAAGCTTTTCTTCAACAAAGGACATTATTAACGTGAAAAGATAACCTACAGAATAAAAGAAAATATTCAAAAATCATAAATGTGACAAGGGTTTAACAACCACTTAAAGAACTTTTAAAACTCAATGACAAACATCTAATTAAAAATGGCAAAGCACTTGAATAGACATTTCTTCAAAGAATACAAAATAGATTTACAAATTTTCCAACAAGCACATGAAAAGTTCAACAACATTGGTCAGTAAGAAAATGCAAATCAGAACCATAATGAGATACCATTTCACACCCACTAGGATGACTGGTGAGGCACTAGAGACATACAGGAAGAGAATGAGTTGTTTGGCTTCAGAGCAAGGACTGGAGGGACAGCCACCATTCTCCCTGTATTGAGCCCTACTTTCATGCAGCCTGCAGGTGGGCACTATCTTTCCTATGTTGAGCACTCCCCCATTATGAAAAAATCTGAATGTGCATTGGCACGGTGAACTCTGCTTGCTTCACCCTGGAGACTCCCTAGGACTCAGCTCCACCAAACTCACTCTCTGCCTGAGGCTCTTTCAGTGGTGGACAGCCAGCCCCAGCCCACACTGTAGACTTTCTTGGATATCTCTCAGGGATCTGCGGGCCACAGCCGGGCAGTGGCTGGCCTCAATGGGTTCCGTTCCTTTTGCTGAGTGGCCCTAAGCTCAGCACTGGTGCCAAATCTGAATCCATATTAATTTGGTGAACACCACTTACCCTACCCTGATGACTCCCTGAGACCCTACTTCACACAACTCACATTCTACCTGAGGATCTTTCAGCAGCTGAGCCTTATGGGCAGCTGGCAGGCAGCAGTAAGCCTCAGGGTACCCTGGGCATTTTGCTGAAACACCTCAGGCCCAGTACAGGTAGCAGCTGGCCTCAGTTCCCAGTGTAGCCTCTCCCATGCACCTCCATGTCCAGCACAGGCAACAATCAACAGAAGATCACTTTTTTAGCTCCTCCAGGTAGCCCCAGGCTGGTCATAAGTAGCAGCTGACCTAGGCCTGCACTGAAGCACCTCCCAAGAGGCCCCAAAACCAACACACCCAGTAGCTTGCTTCAGACCACAATAGAGCACCACCTGATTAGCCTCACATACCCAAAGGGTGATATTAATAGGCACCAGAGCCCACTGGGGTCAGCCCCAAAACAGCAGCTCATATGCTGTGGTCACAGCCAGTACCCATAGCCAGTCAGCCTGAGGGTCAATCCCACCATTGATGTACCAACAGCAATCAAAGCTAACTACAACAGGAGGGCACACACAACACACACAAGGGACATTCCTGAAGCATCCAGTTAGGTGATGAAGGAGACTGTGACACTGGGCCCCACAGCACACCCACTACATAAGGCCACCCACCCAAGACTGGGAGATTATGTATTAAGTTGATCTGCTACATTGGTTTGGAACATTTTCCAAAGAAACACAGAGAGGATGCCAAAGTAGAGAGACAAAGAAACATGTCTTAAATGAAAGAACAGGACAACACTCCAGAAAAAGAACTAAACAAAATAGAGGCAAACAATCTAGCAGATGCAGAGTTCAAAACAGTGGTTAAAAGTATGCTTAGTAAACTTAGTGATAAAAAACAATAAGTGTTAGCAAGAATGTGGAGAAAATTAGTGCAGCCACTATAGAAAAGTTTGGAGAGTCCTCCAAAAATTAAAAATAGAACTACTTTATGACACTTCTAGGTATCTATCTGCAGAAAACCAAAATACTAGTTCGTAAAGATCTGTACAAACCTGTGTGCATGGCAGCATTATACACAATAGCCAAGATATGGAAGCAACCTATGTGCCCATCAATAGACACTTGGATAAAGAAGTACAAATATACAATGGACTATTACTCAGCTATGAAAAAAAGAATAAAATCTTACCATTTGTGACAACATGGATGGACCTAGAGGGTATTAAGCTGAGTGAAATAATTAACACAGAGAAAGACAAATATCACATAATCTCAGATTTCAAACCTAAAGAACAGAGTGAACAAATAAACTAAACAGAAATAGACTTAAATACTGAGAACAAACTGAAAGTTGCCAGATGGGAGTGGGTATGGGGGGCTGGGTGAAAAAGGTGAAGGGATTAAAAAGTACAAATTGGTAGTTTTAAAATAGTCACAGGACTGTAAAGTACAGCATAGAGAATATAGTCAATAATGTAATAACCATGTATAGTGCCACGTGGGTACTAGACTAATTGGGGAATCACTTTATAAATTATATAAATGTCTAACCAGTATGCAATACACCTGAAACTAATATAAAATAATACTGAAGGTCAATTATAATTGAAAAATAAAAAATAAAAATAAAGAAATAAATTCAGTTTAGACCAAATTAAAAATAAATATACACACAATGAAAAATCAGAAAATATTTATTGATGATGATGTGGAGAAATAGGAACCCTCATATATTGTTGCTGGGATTGTAAAATGATATAGCCACTGTGGACAACAGTTTGGCAGTTCCTCAAAATGTTAAAAGTAGAATTACCACATGACCCAGCAATTCCAACCCTAGGTATAAACACAACAGAAATGTAAACCTATGTCCACATAGGAGCTTGGATTGTACATGGATGTGTGTAGCAGCATTGTTCACAATAACCAAAAGATGGATACAACCCAAAATGCCCATTAACAGATGAATAGATAAATAAATTGTGGTATATACATAAAATGGGATATTATTTAGCCACAAACAGAAAAGAAATACCAATACATGCTATGACTTGGATGAACCTCAAAAACATACTAAGTGAAGGAAGCTAGACGTAAAAGCTCACATAATTGTATTATTCCTTTTACATGATATATCCAGAATAGGTAAATCCACAGAAACAGAGAGCAGATTAGTGATTACCAGGGTATGGAGTAGTAGATGAGGAATGATTACCTTTTTTAAAAAAAATTAATTTATTTTTATTATGGTGACACTGGTTAACGAACTCCAGTAAGTTTCATGTGTACAGTTCGACAGTAAGGCATATATATATTGCATTGTGTACACTGTCGATATTTAGATTTCTTTCCGTCACCACATATTTGACTCCTTTTACCCCATCAAACTCCCTTCTACCCTCTGATAACCACTAATCTATTGTACATGTCCATAAGTCTCTGCTTGTTTGTCCTGTTCGTTTGTTCCTTTTAGGTTTATATCCCACATGTAAGTGATATGTGGTTTTCAACTTTTTCTGTCTGGCTTATTTTGCTTAGCATGATTATCTCAAGATCCATCCATGTTGTAGTAAATGGCAGTATTTCATCTCTTCTTATGGCTGAGTAATGTTCCAATGTATATATATACCACAGCTTCTTTACCCAATCATCTATCTTAAAACACTTCAGTTGCTTCTATGTCCTGGCCACCATGAATAATGCTGCTACGAACATCGGTGTGAAAATATCTTTTTGGAAAACTGACTTTCTAGCTTACCCAGTACCATTTATTGAAGAGGCTTTCCTTTCTATACTATATGGTTTTGGCTCTTTTGTTCAAAATTATTTGCCCATATAAACATGGGTTTACTTCTGGACTCTAGATTCTGTTCCACTGGTCTGTGTTTCTATTTTGCTGCCAATACCATGTCGTTTTGATTACTTTCGCTTTGTAGTCTCATTTGAGGTCTGGCAGAGTGTTGCCTCCAGCCTTGTTCTTTTTTCTCGGAATAGCTTTGGCAATTCGGGGTCTTTTGTGCTTCCATACAAATCTGATGATTTTTTGTTCTATTTCTTTAAAAAATGCTGATGGGATTTTGATGGAGATTGCACTAAATCTGTATAATGCTTTAGGTAATAAGGTGATTTTAATTATGTTGATTCTTCCAATCCAAAAACACGGAATATCTTTCCATTTCTTTGTATCTTCTTCTATTTCTTTTAACAGGGTCTTATAGTTTTCATTATATAGGTCCTTCACATATTTTGTTAGAGTTATTCTTAGGTATTTTATTCTTTTTGGTGCAATTGCAAAAGGAATTTTTTTTCTACTTCTTTTTCTGACACTTCGTTATTAAAGTATAGGAACGCTATGAATTTTTGAACATTGATTTTGTATCCAGATACTTTACTGTATTTGCTATTATTTCTAGTAGTGTTCTTGTGGAGTCTTTAGGGTTTTCTGTATAGAGAATCATGTCATCTGCAAATACTGACAGTTCGACTTCTTCATTTCCTATTTGGATGCCTTTCATATCTTTCTCTTGTCTGATTGCACTCACTAGGACCTCCAATGTTATATTGAATAACAGTGGCAATAGCGAACAGCATTGTCTTGTTCCTGATCTTAGAGGAAAGGTTTTTAGTTTTTCACTTATAATTGGCTGAGAGTTTGTCATATATGGCCTTTATTATGTTAAAGTACTTTTCTTCTATACCGATTTTGTGAAGTGTTTTGATCATAAATGGATGCTGTATCTTGTTGAAGGCTTTTTCTGCATCTATTGATATGATCATATGATTCTTATTTTTTAATTTGTTAATGTGGCATGTCACATTGATTGATTTGAATATGCTGAACCATCTCTGTGCCTCTGGGATAAAGCCCACTTGATCGTGGTGTGTAATCTTTTTAATATGTTGCTAGTATCTTATTTAGGATTTTTGCATCTGTGTTCATGAGAGATATTGGTCTGGAGTTTTCTTTTTTTGTGTTATCTTTACCAGGTTTTGGTATCAGGGTAATACTGGCCTCATAACATGAGTTGGGAAGAATTGCCTCCTCTTTGATTTTTTTGGAAGAGTTTGAGGAGAATTAGTATTAAATCTTCTTTGAATGTTCAGTAGAATTCACTGGTGAAGCCATCTGGTCCTGGACTTTTAGTAGGTTTTTTGATGATTGTTTCAATTTCCACTGCTGATCAGTCTATTTTAATTTCTAGTTCTTGATTCATCCTAGGAAGGTTGTATCTTTTTAAGTATTTGTCCATTTCTTCTAGGTTATTAAATTTGGTGTTATATACTGTTTTATAGTATTCTGGTATGATCCTTTGTATTTCTGTGGTGTATGTCATAATTTCTCCTCTTTCATCCCTGATTTTGTTTACTTGTGTCCTTTCTCTTTTTTCTTTAGTGAGTCTAGCCAGGAGTTTGTCAATTTTATTAACCTTCTCAAAGAACCAGCTCTTTGCTGCATTTATCTTTTCTATTTTTTTGTTTTGTTTTGTTTTCAATTTCACTTAATTCTGCTCTAATTTTAATTATTTCTTGAGGAGTGATTACTTAATAGGTATGGGGTGTTTTTCTGAGGTGGTGACAAAGTTTTGAAACTAGAGAGAAGTGATGCTTGCACAACAATGTGGATACACTAAATATCACTGGATTGCATACTTTTAAATGGTTAACTGTATGTTATGTAAATTTCACCTCGATTAATAAGAAAAAAACAAAAACACAGCAACTTAAAGTTGTGCCTCAGAAACCACCCAGGGAGTCTAGTTGCAAAATGGCTAAATTTTATGAGAAAAAAAGATGTGTACAGCAATTTTATCCTGTGAGCTGAGTGGAGATGGGTTCTGTTCTAAGCCACCCACTCCTGGGAAGCCTACAGTAGAGAGTGCTAGCACAGAGCAATGTTCTCTGAGAGTCGCAGGAACCTTGGGATTTTGGGGCCTTTACAATCCTGCAGCAGGTCATGAAGCTGGTGGGATAGGCCAAGGCCTGAGTCCTTCAGGTCTCCCCTGATGACAGCAGGGTCAACAGCATGGAGTAGTGATTCCATAGGTTAAGTGTACTATGCAAATGTGAGGTGAGGAGGCTGTGATGTCTGGACATAGAATTTTTGGTTGACGGTCTTTTTTTCCCCAGCACTTTTAATAGGTCATCTTATTGTCTTCTGGCCTCTATGGTTGCTGGTGAGATGTCACCTGTTAAGTTTATTAAGGCTCTCTTTTATGTGATGACTTGTTTTTCTCTTTCTGTTTCAGGATTCTCTCTTTGTCTTTGTATCTCAAAATTTTGATTAGAATTTACCTACGCGTGCCTCTATTTGAGTATAAGCTTCTTGGAAGTATAGATTAATTTTTGTCATCAAATTTGTTGTTGTCAGCCATTATTTCTTTGAATAATCTTTCTGCCTTCCTTTCTTTGCTTCCTCTAGTACTCTCATTATGCATAAGGTAATTTTCTTGATAGTGACTTACAGGTCTCTAAGTCTCTCTTTGTTTAAATTCGTTTTGCTTTCTGATCATCAAGTTGAATAATCTCATTTGACTTAATGTTCATGGATTTTTCCATATGCCTGCTCCAATCCGTTGTTGAGCCTCTCTAATAATTTTTTTTATTTCAGTTGTACTTTTAACTCTAGAATTTCTGTTCTGTTCTTTATTATAACTTCTATCTTTTTATTTGTATTCTGTACTTGATATTGATCTCATATTTTCTTTAATTCTTTACATGTGCTTTCCTTTAGTTCTTTGAACATGTTTAAAATAGTTGATTTAAAGTTTTTGTCTAGTTAATCCAATTTCTGGGCTTCTTCAGGCACAGTTTCTCTTTTTTTCCCCCTTTAAAGTGGGTCATAATTTCTTTCCTTGCACATCTTGTGATTCTTTGGCCGAAAACAGGACATGTTAAATAATATAATATGGGAACTCTGGAAATCAGATTCCATACTCCTCCCCCCACCCCGATTTATTGTTACTGCTGTTTAGTGACCTTTCTGAACTAATTCCATAGTCTGTTTTCTTTGTTGTGTGTAGCCACTGAAGTTCTGCTCAGCTTAGTGGTCAGCTAATGATTGGAGATTTCTTTAAGTATCTAGAACCAGTAAGCCTTCCATTTTTGCCAAGAGACTTTATGTACATGTTGTGCCTCACCTTCAACACTCAGTCAGGCAGTTCACATTTCCACCAAAGCTTTTAATTCCTTGCACAGAGCCTCAAGATTAGTGAGGGATGAGAGCTTTGAGTCTTCTCAGATCTTTACTGAGCATGTGTGCAATCCTACACATGTGCATGGCCTTCTAGATCCCTAGGAATATGTTTGCATTTTCAAAGCATCCATGGACATTTTATTCCCCAGTTTTTCCTTTTAAGCTTTTTGGTTAGCCTATTGTTTGCCCAAATTGTTATGCACCATCTCATGTAGCCACCAACTTTACAAACTGCCTAAATGTTTCATGACAAACAGCCCCAGGGCTTTTTGCAGAGGTGAGCTCCTAGTCAGGCCAAATAAAGGCAGCCTCGCAGTAGGGTCTTCCAGTTAGGTCAAATAATGACAGTTCTCTGAGAATGAGGATTTGAAGGAACTCCAGCTCTGTTCTGCTCTTTCTAGTAACTAGCGGGCTGTTGATTTTCAAGGTTCCAGTGGAACTGGAGAAGCGGGGTGCAAGTGGAGATGAGAATAAAGCAAGTTAAGAACATCAGAAATCTTTCTGTTCTTGACAAGATTTTGTCTGTTTGTTTGTTTGTTTGTTTTTAATTTGTTTTACATAAATGCTCCATTGATTGCTGTAAGACTTTGGTTAATTTCCAGAGTTCTGAAAAAAGTTCATTCTGACTATATTTTTACCAGTTTTCTCATTACTTTGAAGAGAATTTTTGGAGGTCCTTGCTGCACCATTTTCTCTGATATCACTCTCTTTTGCTTTTTATAACACATTTAGAGTTTGTATGAGGTAGGTGCCATGCCTCTCACTGCACAACACACACGTTAAAAAGAAAACGAGAGGTGGAAGTACTCATTCCAGAACAGCACATTGCGAGGTGAATTTAAGAAAACATGGGCAGTACTTCTCCAACTCTGTGATGAAGGACTAGTTTTTTGGGATTTTTTTTTTGCTTGTTTCTTACTTTAATTCATTGTGTTATGTGGTCCTACTTCATGTGACTATTCGTGTACAACTTGCAGTGCAAGTTAAACAATGTGAGCTGGCCTATACCCTGCAACAAGAATTGTCCACTGATCACATTCCTGGAGGGCCAGGCAATGTCTAAGAGTTTCTAAATGCTCTCAGTTTCTTTACTTATCTTGTTGCCAGTGCTAACAAACCAGCAAACTTTGAGTAGCACTTAACTAGGAAACAATCTTGAATAAGCTAGTAGGTGCCCTCCATGACCACATTTTAAAATATATCTGTATTGATTTTCTCTTAAATTCAAGCGTCATGGAAATGTGTAATGTAGAAAATGAAGATTCCTCATATTCTCACAGACACAGAAATGAGCACTGTTAATGTTTGCTATATACATACTACCAGTTTTTTTTCCTATTTTTATGCAATTATGTTTTTGCTTTGCTTTGTAAAATTGAACTTATTGTACATATATATTTTACATCTTATTGACTTGTTTGACATGTACATTTCCTCATTCTTCTTAACAGCCATAGAGTATTCCAGAGTTTGTTCTTATTGGTGGCCATCTAGACATAGGCCCATTTTTCAAGCATAGGCATTATAATATATTAGAAATAATAGGTATCATCTCTATATTGTATCTCAAACCAAATAAGCAGAGCAAAACTTGCCATCTAAGCAATTTCTGATTAGCATTTTAAGATGTTTCCAATCTCTTGCTGTTACAGACATGCCCTGATGAATCTATCCGCCCTTTGGGCATCTGCATGTACCTGTGCACACCTGAAGATTAAAGTCTGGTAAGAGGAACTGCTGTCCAAAGAAGGCGTTCCAGTTTACACTGCCACCAACAGTGCTCTCATCCTTTTAGAACTGAGTTTGGATTGGAGGAATTCAAAAGTTATCAGAAGCCAAACTAAAATATGAGGTCCAAATATGGCTAGACAGTGGCAGATACCGCAATCCAGGACATTGGATTCCTGGGCTATTCAGAAACTTATGAAGCCAATTCTAAAAGAAAACCAGAAATATGGTGCGCAACTAACTTGTTCTTTAAAACATCTTTTCTTCTAATTTCTGCTAAGAACAAATATGCCATATCTTTAGAAATCATTTTCTTTTTTAAAATCCAAAATGTTAAGCTAAATATTACTTAAACGTATGTTTAACCTTTATTGTACTGACTTATTCATGGCAGGAAGGAGAGAAGGCCAAACATTCTTGCCCACTACTACCAGTTAGGCCTAACACAAGTATCAGAGGGTAGGTCTGACAGTGGCTTCAACAGCCAATAAGCAGTGGACTCAGTGCCTCCTTGACCCGATTCTGTGACCGTCCAGCAGAAATGTTTCCCAGAAACCTCTTTCAGAATATGGAGCATCTCAAGCTGTCTGAGCCTGTCCAGCCAACTTGTCAATCAGGTTCATCTGTTATCTTCCCTGAATCCTGTAAGAGCATGTCAAGGAAAATCCAAAGAACTTGTAAGCTGAATTATGGTCCTCCCTTGGGGTGTCCTTGGAGTATTGAGGTATCTGAAAGCTATAGGTAGTTTCTGGGAAAATAATGTTTTAAGAAATGTAGCATAGATACTAATAATTCTTCAAGAGGTCTTTGCTGACAAGAGAAATCTTAATGTGAGAGCAGCACATCTGATTAATCAGGGGGACCTATTCAAGGGGGACCTAATCAGCACATCTGATTAATCAGGGGGACCCAGCAATGACAATGTATGTCAGCAAGTGACAAGACATAGACAGTGTTTCCATCCAAATAAGAATAAATCCAGGACTCAGTGTACACATTTCACAGCTTTTTATTGAGATTCAGGAAGAGTTTGCCAGTGGCAGGCGTGCTCACTGTCCCAATTTACCCAGGCCTTCCGCTGCATGGGTAACAGCATTTGTGACTGTATTGGTCACTGTCTCAGTGACTTCCTTCACCACTTGGTCCCCTGTTTGCTGGGCCTTCTTGAAGGCTTCAGCAATAGCTGTCAAGGAGAAAGAGGAATAATATTCGGGTGAGCAAAGTAAATATTTCAAGCCGTTCGCTGAGCTAGTGTCACCTGGAGAGGCCTGTGGGATGTGGCAGTCATACTGGATCATGCCCTGGAGAAGCCCTAATGAGACAGAGTGTAGCAGAGCTCCTGGAGCAATGTGTTCAAATTTTGTTTTATTTTCCTCAGTGACCTGCATTTCTTAGATTATGAGGGAGACTGAGTACTTGCTCATGGGCGTATTACCTACTCATTTTTCATTTTTCTGTGAATTGCCTGTTTGGTCATTTGGTCATTTGGTCATTTTTGTATTAGGTTATTATTACTGTCCTCAGTTTGTGATTTTTCTTTTGGCTTAGGTTGTAATTTGTTTGTTTGTTTTACTATGTAAAATTTGAAGGTCAATATTGTCAAATCTACCTAATGTTTCCTTTATGGCTGTTGGGTTTTCTGTCAAAGTTAAAAGATCCTTCCATCTCTGAAATTTTGCAAAAACTCCTCTGTTTTCTTCTAACAATTTAATAATTCTATGTATTTATATTTAAGTCCTTGTTCTATCAGGAGTCTATTTTGTTGTAGGAATGAGGTGTATGTGTGCTGAATTATGGTCCTTCCTCACACACATACACATACAAACATTTATGTAAATATGTATTTATATAAATATATTTTCTATCTTAAACATTTTGTCCCAGCATGCTGCCGCATAGTCTTTTGTAATATCGTCCTTTTTTTTGTCTTTTTGTTTTTTTGTTTTGTTTTATTTTTTATTTGTGACATCGTATTCTTAAAAGTCCACAGAGAAGACTATCTAGTTGGATCCTGCCTTAGCAAAGTTTGGTCTGTGGCCTCAGCGTAGATAATTGCCTACCAACTGAAAGGGTATACATCTGAGTCAGGGTTTGACCTGGTTAATCAAAGTACAGGTTTGCCTCCTTCATTCCTCCCCCCTTGCCTCCTTCATTCCTTCCCCAGCCCTAACATACCTTTCTCTCCAGCCTCCTTGGCATGTTCCACCACCTCCTTCACCACTCCTTCCACAGCATGAACTGAAAAGATGAGACAAGCCCAGGGTGAGAGCACAATGTAAAGAAGCTTCTCCTTACGGCAGAGCCCAGACAGCTCTGGATATCCTGAATAGGGCTCTGGGATGCTGTCCCAGCCAGGACAAGCTGGCTCACAAGAAGGAACCCCGCTGGCTTCCTTCAGAGACTCAAGTGAGGCCAGACTGCCGGGGGAAAAAAGCTGAGTGAGCCACACAAGAGCTCAGGGCCCTCCATGCCCCACAGCCTGTCGTGGCCTAGATGCTGATGAGCAGGCCTTTCTGTCAGCTGGGAACCTGGCACCAAGGCTGAACCTGTTTCCCAGGTCACCGAGGTGTGCTGCTATCCTGCCTCAAGCCAGATGACGGCTGCATCTAGATGCTGAAGCTTCCTCCAGCAAAACCAGTTCCCCAAAGCCATCCTCCAATAGGAGGGGACTCTGCCCACCTAGGAGTTGTTTAAAGTTTGGTGATAGTGTGCTAGAACCGGCAGTGTCAGAAGAACTGGTTCTGATTCTAACTCCTTCCTTTACTGCTTGGTTCCTTCATCTGTGGAATGGGAATAATACAGAACTCAGAGAGCTAGTGAAAGAGGAAAGAGGGCAGTCAACACCAGTTACAGTTAACCAATGGAATACAGACATGTTTGCAGCCATTTCGAAAGAGGACAGCAAATCTACATGTCAGACAGATGGAACCTGGATTAGCCTCCCTGAACACAGTTGCTGATGTCTGCATACAGAAAAGGGCTTCTGGGGACTTTGAAGATCTTGCAAACATTCTTTTTATAAACCCCTGGGGCTGACTTTGAACAGAATCAAATTTGATGGTTTCTTAATAAATAAATCTTTGAAGTTTTAAAGTTATGGTGGAAATAAAATTCCACCTTCCTTTTTCTGTATCGAATATTTGCAATAGGCTGTTTGGATATGGAAGGGATCCCAGGTTCCAGAGGGAAGGATTCAAGCCACCAGCACCCAGCACCCGGCACCCACGCTCCCCACTGGCCTCCTGGGGCCTCCTCTAAGCTGGTCTCCCTCTTGCCTCTAGCCACACAAAGTGAGGGTTGTTTGGGGCAGCTGACCCCTCCTGGCTGCACCCTGAGCTGCCCGCCTCAGTTTCCTCACACCACCCCTTCTATTCTATCTTTGTGGGGCTGATCATGGGGCTAAGGCCTGCCTCAAACCTGCTGGGATCAGCTTCGCACAGGCTGAGTCAAGCCTCTAGCCTGAGAGAATGGCCCGGGTTGAAAAGAGCCTCAGGTTCTTACCAGCTTCCTCAGTGGCCTTCTCAGTGCGGTGGGCCAGGCCTTCAGCGGCAAGTTTCCCCAGGCCTCCCAGCATTGTGTAGTGACAGGTGGCAATCAAGCAGGATGCTAGGGCCTGGAACAGTGTGCTTTTATAGATGCCTCTGATGCCTGGCTGGGCTCTGGGGTACCACCCCTTGCCACAGTCAAGTAGGAAGTCAGGCAGTGAGTCAGCACAGGTGATGGCAGAAGGAAAAGGCTGGGTGGGGCCACCCTAGGGCTCTGGCACTGCCCCTCTAGCAGCACGAGACCCACTCACCCTATATCCTGAGACCCTGTGAGGGGCAGGGACAGGGAGGCGGACTGAGGCTGGACATGGAGGTCAGTTCTGGGACATGCTGCTCCCCCAAGGCTGGAGGCCTGAATGCCCTGTGGGATGAGAGGGACTTGGAGACAGCAGCCCTACCAGCCCCCTAGGCTTTGAGTTCTCCACAGCCTGGGCACGGGTATGTACCCAGACAAGGCCTAGGACTTCTAGCCTACTGTCCAGGGTCCCCATGGTGGCATAGCTGGTGTTTAGGGGTTCTGTGGGTCATGTGGACCTGGATAACCCCTCAGGCCAGGAACACAACTCCCCATTCCCAAGAACCTCAGCTCTGCAGGGTGGCTTTGCAGCCTCCATTGGACAGATATTGGAGGGTTGGGGGGATTCAAGGTGGTGCTTTGCCCAAGGTGGAGGAGACACAGCCTAGTAATCCCTGGCTTGCAGGCAGCTGGTTCTTACTCACAGGAGAACATGAGTGACCCAGCACTGAGAAAGCCAGCATATGAAGAAACTCGACCCTCCCTGCACATTGGGGCCTGGCCCCTCGGAGAGACCCTGTAAGGTCAGCAGCGCCCCTCAAGAGGGTCCTAGAGGAGTAGATGGAGGACTCCACCACCATCTGGGGAGGTGCTTATGGCCTTAGCAAGAAATCCCAGAAAGCTGCTCTACCAGCCTGACACCACGTGTTTAGAGGGCCACGCTGCCTCCCTAGTTACTCAGAATGGAGAGAGATGCCTCAAGCACCATGCCACATGCTCCTTCCCTTAGTCACTAGCCCAGCCTGAGCCTCAGTTTCCTCATCTGTAATTGAGAACAGCCATGCCTTCCTGGCCATGCCACTGATAGTCTGTGGGATCATGCATGCAAACTTAGTAAATTTCTTTCTGCTCCCTCTCTCTTGTTACTTATGTGCCAGGGAGGGGCCACTTGGCAGTGAGTCCTGACCAACAAGTAGGTGGACCAAAGAGTGGTAGGAGTATAAGGCTGCCTCGGAGCCAGAGGGCTGGGGAATGAGAACCCACTAGGCAGGTGTCATGGAGGGAAGACCCACTGAGCCCCTGTTCCTGCAGTCCAGGCCTGGATCAGGAGTCTGAGGCCCCCTTCCCCGTGCAGTCTCCCACAACCCTCAGAGCTTCCCAGGAGGGTATGTTGGGACCTAATTAGTGTTGACCCAACCATAGGCCTTCACAGCTTGGGTCCTACAGGGCTGATGCCCTCCTACATTCCTGAGTGGTGTTGGGAGTCTCCCCAGGCTGTGGCCGGCACCCCTAGGGTAGGCAGTGGGTATTGTGGACAACAGTAACTCTGAGTCACAAGGCCACAGCACCACATGTGCTATCTCCATTTGGCAGGAGCGGTTGAGTCTTAAACAATTTAGAGAGGTCTTCTTAAGAAAAAGCATACAATAATACTACTCTTCCAAGTTTTATGTATATACACATGTATGACCCTGTGGACTCAGAGAGGCTGTTAAAGTGAGGGCCCTGGAGCTTAAGCAGATCTGGATGATTCTGTTCTCCCCTGTGACAGACAAATACCAGAATGTTCTGCTCAGGGCATCAGGGCCACGTTGCCGAGGATGGGACTACTTCTGGGACACAGCTGGTGGGAACTGGGCTGAGCGACCCATAGAGACGTTCCCTGGACCCATCAAAGCCCCTTCTCTGTTTCCTCTGAGGTTTTGTGTGTCTCCCATCCACCCCTACAGGGTCTTCTCTTTGCCCGCTCCCTTGACAGGATGACAGTGTCATCCACCAGTTCTGGGATGGCTTCCAGACCCCACCTTGGGATACTCTTCACAGTCCCTTCCTCCTCAGGAGCTCACCAGCCCCTTGACGGGCCCTTGTCAATACTAGGCCATTCAGCAGAACTCTGGACCCAGTGTCAGTCCAGAGCCAGGCCCACTATAGCCACTGGCTATGCTTTCCCCTCACTGTCAGGCTACTGCTGCCTTTGCCATATCATTCCCCTGTCCACGAGACACTACTTCTCTTTAGTGCACTGCCCTGCTGTGAGCACCTTGACTTCAGTGACAACACACCATGGTCCCAGATTTCCTGGCAAAGTTGGGCTCAAACACTGATCCCAAATGTACAACAGAGAGAAAGCAAGAAGCCTCAAGAGACCAAGCTGCCCAGGACCAGACTCGGGACCCAGACCTTGGTGTTCTGGCCCAGGTCCAGGCCCACTTGGCCTTCCAGCTGTGACCAGAAACCTGTCCTCTCAGCCCAGCCTTTGGCTCCCTGAGGGTGAGCTCCTTTCCAGCCAAAGAACCTGGTGTAGCTCAAGGCCCTCCTAACCAGGGCTGGATTCCAGCCTGAGGGATTAGGCTTGGATGACTCCTGCAAGGAACACTACTTGTGTGGATGAGGTTGAGGATGACTCAGGTGGGAACCGCTCCATCTTGGAAGAGGCCTGGCCCATGCTGAGCCCCAAGGGAGCAGCCTTTGAACTCAGGCACCCATGTCAGCCCGTCCTGAGTCAGAAGGCCAAGTCCAGCCCTTGACAGGAACCAAGTAATTCTCCAAGTGGAATTTGCTCAACAACCCAGTTTGGCAAAGGGCTGCCTCAAGTCAAGCTGCTTGCATCAAGTTAAGGAGAGCCAATTTTTCAAAAAGAAATTTGCCGACTTAGTAATTAACAATTCTTTTTTAAAAATCATTTATTTTAAGTACTTACATACTTAGAGCTGTCTTACGTCTGAAGCATGACAATTTTTTGTGTGATTTGAACTGGAGATGTCACGAATGTCCTGAGTTTCATGATCGTCCATCCTGCCTATACTTTCTCCACTTCTGTTTCATGGATTTGAGTTCATAGTATATACTAAACTCTTGTCTCCTACACACACCAACCCCTTCCAGCCACAGGAGAGCCAAACCCAGACTCCTGGAGACTTGGTGTGTTGGTCACCAAAAGAGGACTTCTCCAGCATGTCAACAACCACACATCCATGGGTGTCAGTCAGGGTCCTGGTGGAAATCAGAGGGCACATCAAAGGGGGATCTGAGGAGAGAGACTGTTCATAAAGGTGTGGACAGGCTTAAGGGAAACCATGAGGTATGGTAAGGTGCTCAGAGACCAGCAGTAGTGGGAGTTCTTACCTCCCTGGGCCTGAAGGAGCAGGGAAGGGACTGCACCAATGCTGAGGAGAGCTGCAACTATAGGAGAAGTTCATTGGACAGGAGCTGCAGCCATTAGCAGAGGAACATGGCCACAGCTACGCCATGCCTAGCAAGGAGGGAGCAGGGGGATATATATTGCTCTTCTCCCTCTCCAATCTCCTACTGATATCCCCAATGGCTGAACCCAAGGGGCTGAGGCTGAGGGAGCCTGGGTAATATAGTTCAAGAGGGCAGATTCCTAGGGCTAGGGCAGGGAGGAGCAGGTGGGTGTGTATTCCAGGTAAACAGACAATACCAGCTCATCCTGCCAGACTTCCAGGTTTGGGAGTAACATGGCAGCTTAATTCTAAATGGTCCCATTTCATTTTCTTAAAACTGTGTGGAACAACAAGGAGCACAAGAAGAAGATGGGGGGAGAGAGAAGAAGGGATGGGAGAAGAAGAATATCCATCACCAACACACACATCAAACTTCTGAGAAACTAGGAGACTGAGAAACCATTGGGGTGGGGAAGTCAGTCTCAGATGTTGTCCTTAACACTCACTAGCAGGAAGAGAGGACCCTCTGAGTGAAAACTCCGTGGGACAGAACTAAGACCTGGGGAGATGAAGAAAGAAGAGGAAGGTAACCAAAGAGGTCTAGAAGTGTCAGATCTGAGAGTATCACCTTCCAAGAGAGAAGGTAGAGTTTAGGAAGGCAAGGACTGACTGAACTCCTGGAGGCTGCAGCTGGGGAAAGAGGGCTGCTTGTAGAATCTTCCTGAAGCCAGCTGGTTTCTGAGAGGCAATGGGATAACAGCCACACAGGTGAGTTCGATACTTTTGTAAAAGAAGTACAAGCTCCTCAGCAAAGACCCCTCTTCTTGGGAATTTGCTATTGATATCTGGGAAATTGCACTTCAAATTTGAACTTCATATTCCTGACAGCCTCTACTACATCATGAATACAAGAGTTGTATGAATGATAGGGTAGGTTTCTCTCTTTCCTCTCAATGTTAATCGAGTTGCAAAAAATCATGTAATTTCCATATATCCCTCACCTAGCTTCCCCAAATGTTCACATCTTACGGAACCACCGTACAATGATCAGAACCAGTGAATTAACATTAGCATATTTAGCTAAATTAAATGCAAAATTATTTAATTAAATAATACATTTAAATAAATTTAAGTTATTTACATTATTTAACTAAGTTAAATATTAACATATTAGCTAAAGACCTTATTGGAATTTCACCAGTTTTTCCACTAATGTTCTTTTCCTGTCCCATAATTCTATCCAGGATCACAGATTGCATTTAGTTATTTCTCCTTAGTCTCTTGCAGTTTTGTAGGACTTCAATAACAATTCTTCCGCCTTTCTTTGTCTTTCCTAACCTTGACACCTTTAAGCAGGACTGATCAGTTATTTTGTCAAATGTTTCTTATTTGGGTTTGTCTGATGTTTTATGATTAGACTAAGGTTATGCATTTAGGGCAAGAATACCACAAAAATGATGTATCCTTTCTAAAGCATCATATCACAGGGTTCCTGGTGTTGAAATGTCTTATTACTAATGATGTTGAGCTTGATCATTTGGTTAAGTTGGTCTCTGCTGGCTTTCTCCATAGTAAAGCTACTATCTTTTCTTTGTAGTTAATAAACATCTATGGAGAGATATTTTGAGACTGTGAAAATTCTGTTTCTCTTCAAACTTAAATATTAAATTATGGTAAAATACACATAACATAAAATTTACCATTTAAACTATTTCTAAGTGTACAGTTGAGTAGTGTTAAGTATTCACATTGTCGTGCAACTAATCTCCAGAACTTTTCAATTTCAAAAACTGAAACTCTATACCCGTTAAATAACTCCCCATTCACTCTCTCCCCAGCCTCTGGCAAACACCATTCTATTTTCTGTTTCTATGAGTTTGCTTATTCAAATAAGTGATATCAAATAGTCTTTTGATAACTGGCTTATTTCACTTAGCATAATGTTCTCAAGGTTCATCCTTATTGTAGTATGTGTTAAAATTCCTTCTTTTTAAAGGCTGAACAATATCCCATTGTATGCATATACTACGTTTTGTTTATCCATTCATCCATCAATGGACATTTGGGTTGTTTTTACTTTTTGGCTATTGTGAATAATGCTGCTATGAACATGGGTTACAAACATTTTTTCAAGACCCTGCTTTCGGTTCTTTTGGATATATACCCAGGAATGCTATTGCTGAATCCTATAGTAATTCTGTTTTTAATTTTTTGAGGAACTGCCATACTGTTTTCCATAATGGCTACATCATTTTACATTCCCACCAACAACGCACAAGATTTCCAATTTCTCCACATCCTCACCAACACTTGTTATTTTCTGAGTTTTTTGTTGTTGTTGTTGTTGTTGTTGTTGTCATCGTTGTTGTTGTTTAGATAGCAGCAATTCTAATGAGTGTAAGGTGATATCTTAATATAGTTTTGATTTGCATTTTCCTAATGATTAGTGATATTGAGCATCTTTTTATATGCCTATCAGGCATTTGTATATCATCTTTGAAGAAATGTCTATTCAAGTTCTTTATTTTTAATTGGATTATTATTTTTTATTATTAAGTTGTAGGGGTTCTTTTGATATTCTGGGTATTAATCCCTTCTCAGATATGACTTGCAAATGTTTTTCCCATTCCATAGGTTGCCTTTGTGCTTGTTGGTTTTGTCCTTTGATGCACAGAAGTTTTTAATTTTGAGGTAGTCCAATTTATCTAGTTTTTCTTTTATTGCCTATGCCTCCAGTGTCATATTCAAGATAGTATTGCCAAATCCAATGTCATCAAGATTTCTCCCTATGTTTTCTTATAAAAGTTTTATAGTTTTAGGTTTTACATTTATGTCTTTGATCCATTTTGAGTTAATTTTTGTATATGGTACAGGTAAGAGTTCAACTTCATTCTTTTGCATGTGAATATCTAGTTTTCCCAGCAAAATTTGTTGAAAAAACAGTTCTTTCCCACTGAATGGCAGCCTTGTCAAAAATCATTTGACCTCTGCTCAAACTTTTGCACACTAATTTTAGCATCCATCAGTGGATCTTATCTGCAATAATTATTTCTGATGATGATTCACTATTTCCCTTTTCCTTCTACATTAATTAATTAGTTAATTAGAATTCTACTGTAAGAGTTGCCCCTTCTCCACTTTTATTTAATCCATTATTAACTCATATCAGTGTGGATTCATGAATAGAATATTTATCTTATTCTGTGGGTTAAAACTCAATAGTACCATTGTTTATTTTGTTGCTCCAATTAGTCTACCTTTAGTCATTAGAAACTCCTTCAGGTTGGCTTCTATGTTCTTTCAAAAAGCCCTCATCTTTACTTACTTACTATCTATCTATCTATCATCTATTATTTATCTATCTACCTATCTATCATCTATCATCTATCTATCATCTATCATCATCATCTTTTTATCTATCTATCTATCTATCTATCTATCTATATCTATCTATCTATCTATCATCTATCTATGTATCTATGTACTTATCTATGTATCTATCTATCAACCTACCTATCAGTATTTCCTTGCTTTCTGGCACTATGAGGATGTTCCGGGCTGACCTTATATTTTTCCCACCCCGGCCCTACAATCAACTACTTCTCCTCAGAGACCTGGTTCCTTATATTAGAGGATGGTATTTAGAGATCAAGATCTGGGTGATAGCTATGCTAATTGCTACCAGTATGTCATTGCTTCTAGGAACTCTCAGCAGATAGATCTAGGAAGTATATGTATGTATTTACTTACCTATTCACACACACACACATATATTTCTATATTTATCAACATATATAATTAAAAAAACATAAGTATATAGTGATAACTGATTCTAGTCCAACATCACAGGGTTCATTTTAGTGTTCATCATTCTTTATTTGTAATTTCTTTTATCAACAATGATAAATTAGTTCTTATTATCTATAATATATTTACTTATGCATTTAATTCTAGTATAGATAGTAGTCCCCCACCTTATCCATGGTTTTGCTTTACATGGTTTCAGTTAACTTTGGTCCAAAATAGTAAATTGCAGAAATAAACAATTCACAAGTTTTAAATTGCATGTCGTTCTGTGTGATGAAATTTCCACCATCTCACTCCATCCTATTTGGACGTGAATCATCTATTTGTCCAGCATTCCAAAAAAGAGTACTGATGCTGGCAATTCAGATATGCCAAAGAGAAGCCATAAAGTGCTTCTGTAAGTGAAGAGGTATGCATATATAGAAAAAACATAGTATGCATAGAGTTCAATATTCTCTGCAGTTTCAGGGATCCACTGGGGTCTTGGAACATATCCCCCATGGATAAGGGGGGACTATTGTACATAAATTTCTAGTATATATATTTATTTTGAACTGCAAACCCATAATCTTGTGAAAATCACATTTTCTGACTAGATTACAGAATTTATGTACAGTTTTTTTGTTTGTTTGTTTTGTTTTTTGCCTTTAGCCTTACAGAATCCAGTCAATACAATCATATGCCACATAATGACATTTTAGTCAATGACAGTCCACATATACAATGATAGTCCCATAAGATTATAATGGAGCTAAAAAATACCTGTCACCTAGTGACATCATAGTCATTATAATGCCATAGTACAACACATTACTCATGTATTTGTGGTGATAATGGTGTAAACAAACCTACTGTGCCAGTTATATAAAAGTATAACACATACAATTATGTACAGTACATACTACTTGATAATGAAAATAAATGACTGTTACTTATTTATGTATTTACTATATTATACTTTTTATCATTATTTAGAGTGTACTTTTTCTACTTATAAAAAAGTTTGCTGTAAAACGGCATGCCATATTACGCCAGCAGCAGCCTCATACATCTCGTGTTTACCTTGTCTCTTGATTGCATCATTTTCTCTTGTGCTTGATTTAATGTCCTGTTGTTTTGTACAGTAACATGCCATACAGGCTTGCGGCATAAGAGCAAAAGGCTATACCAGATAGCCTAAGTGTGTAGTAGGCTAATCTTATATTTTATACCATTATATTATAATTATACCATCTGGGTTTGTGTAAGAACACTCTAAGATGTTCACACAAAGACAAAATCACCTAATAGTCCATTTGTCACAATTTATCCTCATCATTAAGTGACATGTAATTGTATACTATTTTCTAAAGCTACTTAGATTTTTTTCTTTCCTTTCCCATCCCTTCCACTGTGGTCATTTTCTTCATATGTAATAGAGATAGCATCATTTGCTACTGTTTGTATTTCACTTTGGGATCAACCTATACTACATTTTAGTTGGTTTTAGTACTTTATTTTGGGGGTATGAGAAGTATTACTATGATTCTTCAAGTCAGAACTACACAAAAAGATATTTTCAGAGAAGCGTGACTTTCTTTTCATCTCTGCTAACCTGTTCCCATTCTCCCTTTTTATCTACCACCTTTCTACCTGCCCCCTGTAGGTAACCAATCTCTTTGGATTCTGGTTTATCCTTCCTGCTTTTTCTTTCAACAAATATACAGAAATATGTATTTTCTTACATCCTCCTTTCTTTACCGGAAAGATAGCATACCATGGATGTGCTGTTTTACACTTCACTTTTTTCTACTTAACAGTAAAAACATACTATTTTTAAACATGAAAAGTAACACCAAAACTACATTGCATATGAAGAAATCCCATGAGAAAATTTTAACTCAAAGAAGGCCCATGAAGACTTCCGGTCAAGATGGTATAGAAGGTAGATGCTGTGCTTGCCTCCTCCCACAAACACATCAAAATTACAACTAAACTACAGAACAATCATCATTGGGAGTCACCTGAGGCCTGACTGAACAGAAGTCTTACAACTGGCGACATACATAAGAGGCCACCTCAAGATTGGTAGGAGGGGCAGAGATGTGAAATGGGCTGATTCTACAACTGCATGTGGTGATTGAGAATTGAGAGGAATATCTCGGCTGCAGAGTTCCCGCTGGAGGAGCAAGGGATCCTGGACCCATACTGGGCTCCCCAACCCAGGGTTCCAGTGCCAAGAAGAAAAGTTCCCACAACTTCTGGCTGTGAAAACCAGCAGAGATATAGCTGAGTGAGACAGAAGACTGTAGGAATCACAGACATTCCTCTTAAAGGGCCCATACACAGACTTACTCACTGACGAACTCACTCGCTCTAAGCTCCAGCTCTGGGGCATCTACTCAAAAAGCTACAGGGACATACAAGGAGGAATGGAATTGTCTGGCTTCAGGTTGAAGACTGGAAGGCAGCTTTCTCCCAGACGGAAGTGCTGGCAAAATCCATTGTTACTTTGTTGAGCCCTCCCCACTTCCACTGTGCAGACACAGAAAGCCATCATATCTGAATCAACCCAGCTAACACAGATCACCCTGCCAAAGTGATTCCCAGAGACTCCACCCCTCCCAACTTGTGGGCCCGCCCAAACCACCTCCAATGACTTTTCCACACAAATAGCCTATCTTGGCTCATGCTGTGAACTTTCCTAAAATCATTCAAAGTTTCACAAAACTCAAAAAAGCAGCATCTGGCCTCAATGTGCCCCATACCTCTTACTGAGCAGCCCCAAACCCAGCACTAGCAGCACCTGGCCTCAGTTCACGGCTTGGCCTCTTGAGGCACCTCTAAGTCCAACATGGGTGGCAGCCATCTGTAGATTGTTTAGGGATTCTTGCCAGGTGGCCCCAGGCAGTGTACAGACTGCAGCTCAACTTGGCCTGAGGTGAAGCCCCTCACAGGAGGCCCTGGGGGTAGCAAACCCAGTGGCCAGCTTCGACCAGCTTCGAGCTGGAGAACCACCATGGCAGTATCTGAGGATGACACACCCAAAGGGCAGACTGGGAAGGCACCAAAGCACCGCTAAAGTGAATCCATCTCAGTAGTGTCAGCCCTTCACCAGCCAGTCCTCATAACCAAACAGCCTGAAGGTCAGTCCTTCCCACTGACATGCAAATAGCAACCAAAGCTCAACTACAACGGGAGAGCACACACAACTCATATAAGGGACAAACCTTATATAAGGGACAAACCTTATATGAGTTGTGTGTGCTCTCCCGTTGTAGTTGAGCTTTGGTATAAGGGCTCAGATAACTAGGGAAAACTGTACTACTGGGCCCCATAGGACACCTACTAAGGCCACTCTACTAAGACCTGGAGACTTAGGAGCCCTACCTACTATATAAAAACAAACACAGGGAGGCAGCCAAAATGGGGAGACAAAGAAACATGTCTTAAATGAAAGAACAGAACAAAGCTCCAGAAAAACAAAATGGAGAAAAGCAATCTACCAGATGCAGAGTTCAAAACACTAGTTATAAGGATGCTCAAGGAACTTAGGAGAAGAGTAGATGAACTCAGTGAGAACATTAACAAAAAGATAGAAACTTAAAAAAGACCCATTCAGAAATGAGAAATGAGCATACAATAACTGAAATGAAGAATACATTAGAGGGAATCAATTTGATTTAATATATTAGATCATATCAGAGGATCATATCAGAAATTTAGAACATAAGGTAGCAGAAAACGCCCAATCAGAACAGCAAAAAAAAAAAAAAAAAAAAAAAAAAAAATGAAGCTAGTTTAAGGGGTCTCTGGGACAATATTAAGCATACCAACATTTACACATAGGGACACCAGAAAATAAAGAGCAAAGAATTGAAAACCTATTTGAAGAAATAATGATGGAAAACTTCCCTAACCTGGCCAAGCCCAGGAGGCACAGAGAGTCTCAAACAAGATGAAACCAAAAAGGCCCATACCAAGACACATCATAATTAAAATGCCAAAAGGTTAAATACAAAGGGAGAATCTTAAAAGCAGAAAGAAAAAAAGCATCGAGTTACCTATAAGGGAGTTACCTATAAGGGAGTTCTCATAAGACTGATTTCTCAACAGAAACCTTGCAGGCCAGAAGGGATGGGCATGAAATAGTCAAAGTGATGGAAGACAAGGACCTACAACCAAGATGACTCTGTGCAGCGAAGCTATCATTTAGAATTGAAGGACAGATCAAGAGCTTCTTAGAAAGGAAAAAGTTAAAGAAGTTCATCACTACCAAACCAGTATTACAAGAAATGTTAAAGAGACTTCTTTAAGAAGAAGAAGAAAAAAAAATATCAAAAATATGAATAATAAAATGATAATAACTACACATATAGCAACAATTACTTCCAAGATAAAGGGATTAAACACTCCAATCAAAAGGTAAGGTGATTGAATAAATAAAAAAACAAGACCCTTACATGTGCTGCCTATAAGCAACTCACTTCAGATCACAAGAGACACAGACGGGGGATGAGAGAACGAAGAAAGATATTTCAGGAAAATGGAAACAAACAAAAAGCCTGCGTTGGCAATACTTATACCAGACAAGATAGACTTTAAAACATAGACCATAACAAGAGACAGAGAAGGACTCATTAATCCCACTTTTGTGTATTTATCTGAATAAACCCAAAACACTACTTCGAAGGGACATGTACATCTATATGTCCATTTTAGCAATATTGACACTAACTAAGATATAGACGTAACCTGGGTGTCTATCAATGAATGAATGGATAAAGAAGAAGTGAGATATATATATATTCCATATATATAATGGAATATTAGCCATTAAAAGAGAATGAAATCTTCCCCTCTGCAACAGCATAGATAGACCTAGAGGGTACTGTGCTGAGGAGAATAAGTCAGACAGAGAAAGGCAAATGCCATACGATTTCACTTACGTGTGGAATCCAAAGAACGAAACAAAAAAACAAAACAGAAACAAACTCATAGATACAGAGAACATTTTGACGGTTGCCAGATGGGAGGACCTTTGGGGGTTGGGTGAAAAAGGGGAAGGTATTAAGAAGCATAAATTGATAGTTACAAAATAATCTTGGGGATGTAAAGCATAGCATAAGAAATATAGTCAATTATATTGTAATAACTGTAATGTCAAATGGGTACTAGATTTATCAGGATGATCACTTCATAAGTTATATAAATGTCTAATTACAATGTTGTATACTTAAAAATAATATAATATTGTATGCCAACTATAATTGGGAAATTTAAAAAATTATTTAAAAAATAAAGGTACGCGAAAATTATTACTTACCATGAATTAAATTCCAACACAAATATTCAAAAGAAGACTCTTAATAAAGCATTAGTAATTATAAAGGAAAATTGTAAAACAGAAATACCAGAATTCTAGGATAAGATGGCCAACAATAAGTCTAGGCAGAACAGAAATTTGCATATCTTAGAAATAAAAGAAAAAAGACAAAATAAGCCATTACAGAATTGAAGAGTAAACAATAAGGAGCCACGGTAGGTACCTATAGAATAAAAATTAAAAAAGAAAACAAAAGGAATTATATTAAAGAGATATACAGCATCTAGGAAACAATGACAGATGTGGAAACTAGGTAGAAAAAAACTTCATGCCCATAACTGGAATTCCCCAAAAAGAAAGCTAAGTAATGGAATAGAGCAAATATTCAAAAGAACAATGAAGAAATTGTTCCTGAAGTAAAAGAGATCTAGAATCTATATTAAACGGGCAAATTGCATACTTGAGAAAACTGACCCAGAGTAATCATCACTGAGATAAACCCCAGAAAAATCATTGTACTTTAAAGATAAAAAAATCCAGCCAGCCAGAAAGATCAAATCTCTTTTTAGAAATTCCAGTGAATTAGAAATCAGACTTCTAGGGACTGCTTAATCTTCTGTGCCAGAGCAAGTACAGAAACACCTAGAAGACACTCATGTAAAATAGTATGAACTGTAAATTTCAAGTCCAGCCAAAGATAGAGCATAAAGGCTATAGACCAACAATACCACATACTTAAGAACTCAGAATATGGTTCATATGAGCCCATCTTTGTTTTTATTTTAACTTTTTAACCTTTTTAAAATAGAAAATGCCATACACAAAAATAGAAAACAATGAACTTTCATGACCACATTACAATAACCCAAGAGGCCTACCTATAACAATTATCAGATTAATCCCATATGTCTTCTCAGTCCATCTGTAAATATTTCGTTCTTGAGGAAATTTCTAGAGGACTAACTCCAACCAATCAAGAGATAGCAGAAAATATTTCAGCAAAAGAAATGGCAGAAAGCTTTTTATCTTTAGTTATAGATCTAAGACAAAACAGGTGTAGTTTGGAGTAGTGGAATGGAATATAAATGCTACACATTTTCATAAAGTAAAAATGAGACAACCAAGCAAAAAAGAGGGAGGGGGGGTTTTATTCCTAAGGAGACAAAAACAGAAAACTCAGAAGCCATGAAAATTCAGTCATTCCATTTTACAAATATAAACGCTGAATATATTTGTTAAATAAAATGCAAGAGCAGAGACAATAAATTATAACCAACTTTCAATTTCCTGTTAATTAAGGGAGACTGTTGTGGGTAATCAAACACAGTGAGTAATTTAAAAAAAAAAATAACAAACAAACAGAAAAAAAGAGAAGGGGAGAGAAGGGGAGAGAAGGAGAGAAGGTGGAAAGTAAAAAGCTCTGCCCTTTGTCTCATATAATTTGATGTAATCGCAACTGAGAAGTCAAGTGGAACCAAAATATAATGCTAATGACTGTGTTTGGCTAGTTGGAGAATTGGAATTTGGAGAATTAGGAATTATTTGGGGAATTGCTAATGAAAGAATTGATCTTTGGAGACTTGACTGAAACTCCACAGATGTAGTGATCGCAGCCTTCTCCTCCTCAGTTAGTCTAGGCTCAACTAGCTCCCTGAAATTCGTGGAGATAGGCCTGGACTCCTATAGGCTCCCATGGGCTCCTCTGGCACCATGCCCTCTGTGTCCCAGACATGGGGCAAAAGTCAAGTCCAATCTGGCCTTGCTCCTCAGGACTCACAATGTTAGGGGAACAGAGGCACACAGTGCCATGGGAGCACCAGCATGGGGTAGAGGGTAGTGTGGAAGGGGCCACACTGAAGAGGTGGCACCATGGTAAACCCAACGATATGTGAACACGTTGTTATGCGGTAGGAGTACCAAAAGACAGACATTTCCGCATTCGTTTAGCAGATGTTGGCAGAGCACCACTCTAGGAAGGGCATGCACCAAGTAGTACATGGACACCCATCACAGAGATGCATACAGAAAAGTAACTGATTAGTATGACTGTAGAAAAGAAGTATAGGGGGTGTGAGAATGAATCAGCGGTGACCAGACCCATTCTAAGTGTGTGTGTGTGTGTGTGTGTGTGTGTGTGTGTGCGCGCGCGTGCGTGCGCGCGCTGGTCGGGGTGGTCAGGGAAACTGAGACCTGAAGGATGAGAAAGCTGGAGCCACCTGGACAAGGGTGGTTTGTGGGGGCAGATGGAGAGCATTCTAGGCAGAAGAAATAGCATATGCAAAGATTCTGAGGGGAGCAGGAGCATGATGTCAAGAGAAATGAAAAGGTTCCACATAGCTGAGGCAGAGAGGAGAGGGTGTTATGAGAGGAGGCTGGGGAGGTGGGTAAGGCCCGCAAATGCAGGACATCCGGGTAACATTGGGAGGATTTAAGCTTTTGTTCAGCACAGAAGACCTAATACACAGTGGCTCAAACAATGGGGAAACTGCATCCTCTCACCAAGCATGTGGCAGCTGCAGGATTGATTTAGGGACTGAATAAAGTAACCCCTAACCCAGGTTCTTTCTGTATTTCTGCCTTTACCCTTATCAGCGAGTTGGCTTTCCCTTAGGCTTATTCCTCCTGTTTACTACAAACAGCTGCCGCAAAATTAAGTATCATTTCCCGTTACAAAAATGTCCAATGGAAGAGGAGGTCTCCTCCCCCTCCCCTTCCTCCTCTTTTTTTTTTTTTTTTTTTTAAGGATGAAAAACCTATCCCAGAAGCCCCCTAGCCCTCAGACTCGACTGCTCCTCTCCCCTTGGCCAGGGCTGGGTCATATGTCCATCCCTAAGACAACCACTCAGGAGAACAGGATGAAGACATTGTTGGGCCAATTGAGATTTCTCTCCGAGACATGCAAGGAAAGGACGCACACCAGAAAAAAACGTAGCGTCTTTGCCAGTCCAGCCCCACTGGCCTCCCAGCGTGGTCCCAGGTGGTCTCTCCCCGCTTTAGCATCTGCTCCTGGAGATGCTGGAAGCTCCCCTCAGACTGCCCCAGGTGTTTCTTCAAGGGCCTTCCCTTGGCCTATTTTGCAGACTAGAGGAGGCCTTCTTTGGGGGACAGCAACGAGGAACCAAGCACGTAAGTGGGCTCGGCCATAAGGTGAGGGTGGGAGATGCTGAGGATGAGAGGGAGGAACCTGTTAGGCACTTGGGAGGGAATCTCAGATTGGAGAAGGGAAAGAGATCACCTGAGCAGATCCTCACCCACAGGGGTGGTGGAGTGGAGGGCATGGGATGGTGGAGGGAGAGCTACACTGCCCCCTGCTGACAGACCATGAAAGTCCTCCCCGAAAGCCGGCCTTGAATCTGCGTACGAAGGAAGACGACGCTTTTTCGTCAGAATCTCTCCAGAACTGGGAAGTGCCGTGTAAACAATATTGTGAATTGAAACGGCATGACTACTTATGTACTCGTCCAGAAGCGAACTAGGTCATTATAGTGGAGGGAATAACGTATGCGAAGACATCGAAGTGGGGAAGGGGCATAGAGCATCACCAGCCGAGGTGTGGCAGAGGTTCGGATAAGGGCGGCTGCAGGAGACCGGGCTGAGCTTTATCCTGTGGCAACTGTGAGTCACGCATCAGCAGGGCGTACCCAGGGTTGGTGTCACATGCGTGGACCCGTGTTGGGGAGATGGGAAGGAATTAAGTTTGCCAGACCCAGGAGACCTGCCAGACGAAAATGCAGGCCTGCGTCGGAAGCCAGAGATACCGGTGCACCCGGGAGGGAAAGGGTGCTTGAGGGAGGGGCCTCACGCACACGTGCGCAAGCACACTGTTCGGTCCCGCGCTTCATGCCTAAGTGCTCGGCTCCGTGCGCAGCAGACCCCTCCCCTGGGGCCATGTCGTGGGCGGGGCCCCTGGCGGGCCGGCCGAAAAATGCAAGACCATCGGGTGGGGCCAGGTCTTCCCCGCGCGTCTCCGCCTTGCTGGATGACTCACCGCCGGATGAGGTCCGGACGCAAACACTTCACGGGATGGGCGGTGTCGGATCCGCTCCTGCTACTCTACGTCGTTCCCGCGAATTCCCGCCGCCTGAAGTCCTCGCGGGCGCCGGGTTGATGGG
This sequence comes from Pteropus medius, assembly GCF_902729225.1. Lineage (NCBI taxonomy): Eukaryota > Metazoa > Chordata > Mammalia > Chiroptera > Pteropodidae > Pteropus > Pteropus medius. The sequence continues at coordinate 57,568,001 of NW_024344378.1, read as the reverse complement.
TGTTATGAGCCTCCCCACTTAGCTTGCGTGTTACAGTTCCCGAGGCCCCAGTCCTTGGAGCTCCGCCCCCAGCCGAGAGCTGAACCCCTCGAGGATCTGGGAACTGAGTATCCCCCTCCTAAGTAGGATGGGGTCCCTGGAGTTGGGGAAGTGGAGTTGGCTTCTAAATTGAGCTACCGAGGGGTACGTACCTAGATGGGGGTTGAACTTCGGATATAAGGGAGCATCTGGATACGCGGTTGAGACAATGGGAAACAAATTCTTATGGGTTTCCAAATTTGGAATGCCAGGATTCAGTGTGGGGGCTGGATTTCTGGATATGGGGGCTCTGTTCTTGGCAAAGGAGGACTGGGCCCAGCTTGGGGGTAGATACGAAGTAGACACAGGGTAGTAACATGTGCTTTAATGAGGCATGAGGCCAAGGGGGCAGCCGCTGACCAGATCAGGGCCTGGAGGGGAGTCACCCATGGCTCGCTTCTGTCATTTCAGGAGACCTAATTTTTTCCCAAAACCGGAGAAAGTCTCCGAGGCCTGGTTAGCAGTCTTGTCCACGGTTTCCTGAGTAGATTTAACCACCTGGTCCATGGCTGGGGAAGAAAAGGAGAGAGCAAGTAAGGGTAGGGCCCTGGCAAACCAGAACCATGCAGGGTTAGCCTGGCCTGGGTCTCCCTTCCCAGGAAGCAGTGTGGGGCAGAGGGGTTGCAGAAGAGAGAGTGTGCCTGGTCAAGGGCCAGGTGGGGTGAGAAGTATGGCAGATGGAGTGGGAAGTCCGCAGAGGCTACCCCACCCTCCTGCTCTCCTGTTGCTCCTCAGCCCCACCAGACCTTTCTGCCCAGCATCTGTGGCTTGATCCACCACTTGCTGAACTGCTGCTCCAGCTGCAGTCACTGAAAAAGAGAGATTTAGCCTTTAGCCCCTATTGAGGCACCATGGACCACAGGGCCGCGCCATTGCCACCCCTCTCATGTTTTCTAGAGTAGTTTGTTCTATAGTCCATAGGGACGGATGCCATCAAGGTAAAGTCTCTTGACCAAGGCCACCCAGCCAGTAAGGGGCATGAGTCCTTTTTGAGCCTCTGGGGTGTTCTTGTTTATTTATAACTCTGGGCCCCTCCCTTCTGGCCCGCTTCCCATTCCATCACCAGGACAGCTGAGAAAATGTCTGACTGGAAGGCAGGCAGGGCAGGGCCAAGCTGAAGCTGGTATCTGGGCAGTGGCTGCTGCTGCTGGGCATGGTCCAGAAAGAACTCTGCCTCCTTTAACAACTTCTCCCCCAGGTACCTGAATTCCCACCTTTAGTGCACCCTCAGTGCACTGGGGCCTCTACTTTTGCAAGGTCCTCTCACCACCTCCTCTCTCCTGTGCCTCACCCCAGAGGGCACACAGCAATGATGCCAATGCCATGGACAAGCAGCTTAAGGCATTAGAAACGAAGTGCAGAAAGGAGGCGGAACTTTCAAAGTCAGGCCATCTCCTCTGGACCAGAGTCTGTGCCCGTAGTGAACAGCGTTTCCAGGGCCCTCCGGTGGGCAGACAGGTGACTCCGGCCACCAGATATCTGACTCATCCTTGCTGCTGTACAGGAAAGCGCCTGCCTTACCCACATCCTGGAGTCCTTGTCTTATGTAGCCAGGACCACAAAGAAGGAGCCTTTGCATCCAGCTTACACATAGAGAAAGTGAGGTCCAGAAGGAAGGGTCCTATACATAGAGGCTTCCTGGTAACGTGTTAGTCTTGAAAGCAACTGTGGGCTTTCCTTGGGACACTGGTGAAGAAGGGGGTTGGTTTGGGTGGTCTGTTGATTGGGACATGTACAGGACAGATTGGGAGCTATGTTCCCAAGGGACCATAAGCTGGGACTGGAAGAGCTGACACTGGGGTCCCTTCACATCCCTTCCCCCGCATTCTACTCGCTCCAAACTGTGTAACCTCTGATCAGAGTTGGACAGAGCTGGAGGTGGAGGAACTAAGGCTGGGAATCTGCCCTGCTGGAGTGAGAGTGGAAAGGCTCTCTGGGTGAGGAGTTAAAAGTAAAAAAAAAAAAAAAAAATTATTTTTCAGGGGGAGGAGTGCTCAAAACAAAGCCCCTTGGGGGTCTGGAGTCTGGAGCCACTTCCCCTACCCCATCTGGCCCTGTGTGCTGAGACCGGGGTGAGCAGAGGACACTCTCAGAGTGGCAGAGCCTGCTCTCTCTGTGGACCTTAACTCTTCCTTAAGGACCTGGGTGGGGCCGCTCCTCGCCTGCGCAGCCTTCTCACATTGGCTCTAGCAATGCCCAAAATGCAGCCCGGGCTCCTGTAGCACTGCTCTCCCCCACCCTCACCCAGGATAATCTTCGGGGTGGGTGGGGGTGAGCGTCCTGCCCAGTCCCTGCATCTCAAGAGAGGGAGGGCTCCCTCCAAGCCTGAGCCAGTTGCCAACTTTCGGGCTTCGCAGACCCGCGGCTTCTGCCCCCGACTGTCCAGCTGGGTGCCCTTGCAAAGGCCTCAGGTTCTCACCTGCATCCTGGGCCGCCCCTTCTACTTGCTGCTTCAGGTCCTGCAAACCCTTGCTGGCCATGGCTGGGGGTGGTCTGCGAGGTCGTCAAGGGTAGCTGCAGCGACGTTGGGTCTTACTCACAGGGGCGGCGATCTGAGCACCAGCTCTGGTTTTTAAGTCGCCCTAGGGCCGGCCCGCCCCGCGTGGGGCGGGGGTGAGGGGGTGCGGGGCGGTTCCCAGCAGACCCAGCTCTGCTGTCACGGGAGGACATCCTGGCTTCAAACGGGCCGCGTAGGGAAGGCGGCGTCCTCAATCAGGGTCGGAAGAGGGACTAGGAGCTGCAGAGGGACTGGGTCAGGGGTCCAAAGAGGGGCTGGGGGCAGGACGGGATGCACACACCTCCTGGACCCCAACAGCTTGCTCCGTCCTTCCCCTACCGGGAGGATTTACCAACCTGTGAGCGTAGGGTCAGCGCCAGATCAGGATCTCAAGACTGTAATTGAAATTAATAGCAGTTGCCTTTTATTGAGGGTTTACCTTGTGCCGGGCTCTGCCCCAACGCTTTCCAGCCTCTTGTATAATCTTTACAACTTCGTGAAATGGGTATTATCAATTTATAGGAAGAAACTGAGACAAGCCACTGGCCAGCCGCCACTGGGACCCGGAGGACAGAGGGGTAGGGTGGGTGGGGTAAATAACCCCGCACCCCCTTAGAGGGGGAGTCACTGGCATGCTCCCCTGGGGTTAGTCAGCTAGGCGCTGGAAGAGGGATTAGAGACCTGCTCGTGAGTGGCGGAGCCAAATTCCTGAGTCTAGCAAAACAAACTCCTCGCACTCAAGGGCGCAAGTCCAGCCCCAACCCCGCCCCACATCCGCCCACTCTGGAGTCAGCTTCGGAGCCTGCAGGCCACTGCCGCACTCCCCCGCCCTGTGTCTCCGTGGGGCATCGCGACCTTCTCCAGTGCTACTCTCTGATTCTTCCTCTCCAAGCCTGTCTGCACCTCTGTGGGAGTCTCTTCTATTCTGAAGCTCTGGAAAGCCTCGTCTACCCGGGTCCACTCTATTAGAGGATGCCCTACCTCTAATAGGGGTGGCAGAAAGAGAGGGGAGGGAGACTTGGGATTAGCTGGGGTCAGGCCTTGGTATGCGGTATCTGGAAGCGCGTACACACACACACACACACACTCTCTCTCTCTCTCTCTCTCTCTCTCTCTCTCTGTGTGTTAGCATGAGGAAGGGCAGAGCTAGGGTGGAGTGAGGAGGGACACCAAGCGCAGACTAAGCGGCAGCCACGCTCGTCCGGTTCTTTCTCCGCCCCTCAGGGCTGAGAGCCCGGGCGGGCCCAGAGCGCAAAGGCCCTGCCGGGAGCCGTCTAATGGTGGGTTTGAGGACTCTTGGAGACCTGCCTGATCATCGCCCCAGACCTGTCGCTGTCCTAAAATCCCACCTGAAGCATCAGTACCTTTAGCCTAGAAGTCCTTTTACACTGCTCCAGTTAGCTCCTCGCTGGGCTGCTGAGGCTACATAGCATCAGGCCCAGTGGGCAAGGAGCAAGACAGGGAGACTGCAGCCGTCCTTAGCAGGTGATAATAGAGACAGCTCTGAGTGGCCCTGGAGTCAAACCTTTTGGGTTCAACTACCCCGTAGGGCAAGTCCCTTCATCTCTCTGTCCCTATCCTTGATGGTGGGAGGGTAATAACAATTTCCCCAAAGCGTTACTGAGAAGATTAAATGCCCCACACTCAGTCGGGGCCCTTTAAGAGCGGACAGGGCACCTGGGGCTTCTCTGATAAGGAGGAGGAAAGACGGAAGGAAGTTCCTCCTCTAGGGAACTCATATGAAGCCTCAGAGTTGAGAGCACATATAGGGCTTAAAGGCAAAGTAGACTGCCCATGCCGTGGGTGGGGAGGGTCTTCCTGGACTGGGCAGACCTTGATGTTTGGCATTTAACTCCAGGAACAGGCCCTGAGGATATGTCTAGGATGAGAACAAGCATCAGAGACCCTTGCAAGCTCCTTTAGATGAGGCAGAGGGCACTGAAAGCATGGTGAAATACTGTCCCCAGGAGCCAGGTCTATATGTCCCCTTCCCCCAGTCACCTGAGTAGCCCAGCTCCTCCTCACTTTCTCTTACAGTTCAAAGAATTCTCTGGCACACCCAGGTCCCAGGTGGCCTCCTCCTAAGGCAAGCACAGGCCTGCTGATATGCAAATATCTGAGCCAGGGCTTGGGGGATGGAACACCCCTGACAGCCTGAGCCTCTTCCACACCCTTTGCTCCTCCCATCGCAGGGTTTGAGGGCCTGGGGCTAGCAGCCCCCTGCTCCTTTCTGCCTCCTAAGCAGTGGATGTCCATGATCAGCAGACTAGGATACAACCCAGCTCAGCTGTGCTTGACTGGGTTCCCAGTCCCTGGGGCTGCCCCTTACTCCTGCTCCCCACTATGAAGGCAGGATAAGAAGGTGGTGTGGACCTGGTGATGCAGGACAGAGCAAATTTCTCCGAGGAACTGAGGGAGAAATTCTTGACTGAGCATAAGAAATAATCCAAATGGACGCCATAGTTAGAGTCAAAAGGAAAGTTTATTAGAAAAGTAATAATGCTCCATAGAACGTCGTCTACCCTCAGAGGCAGAGAGTGAGAGAGCCTGGGAGAGCCTCAGAGGGACAGAGAGAGAGATAGAGACAATGAGAGGGTTTAGCGCACAGGACCAGAGAAAAAAAGACACCGAGAGGGATCCCAAGTGTTTGGGGAACTTGGAGGCAGGATGGGAAGGTAGTGTGGACTTAGTAGCATCAGAAGTTGGCTGTAGTGTGGACTCAAGTTCTAGCTTTGACACCCAGGGCTGGAAGCCTGGGACAAGTTAGATGCTCTGAGTCCAAACTGTCTGGGTGTCAAAAGGAAGGGAACCTTGGTCTCTGTTCAGCTACCTCTGAAAGAGCCTCCAGGGTGTGATGCCAACAGCCCTTCAGGTAGGACACTAACCAGCCCAGGCCCAAGACGTTTGAAAACCTGGGGTGTGGCAGCATCTGCCATAAGTTCACTGGATCCCACACAGCCAGAATTGCCATAGTAGAGCATGAGATTGAAGAGAAAACCACAGGCCCAAAATGGCATCACTTGTGCTAAAAGCCCATGATACCAAACCTAGATTTAATACCTGATCAACCTCTCCCAGAAGCATAATCTTAACCAATATGAATTTTCTGTTCAGGTACCCATAAGGTAATTTGTCACATGGTCCCTCTATGTCTGTCCCCCATAAAAGAAGAGGCAATCTGCATGATAAAAACCCTTCAATCTCTTCCCCCAAAGAAAAAAAGTCCCTGCCCAGAAACAATCCTTTCTTTTCTTTTGTCAATAGCTCCCTTGCCTTACCCTTCCTCCTATGAAAAATCTTCCATTTTGTACCACCCCTCAGAGCGCCTTCCTAGTTGCTAAATGAGATGCTGCCCTATTCATGAATTGCTTAATTAAGCCAATTAGATCTTGAAGATTACTTGGTTGGATTTTTTTTTTTTTTTTTTACAATCAACTGGGTGGCTCTGGGGCCAGGCCACCTGGGCTTCTGCCCAGTCCTGAGCTTCTTAGCTTTGTGCCCTTGGGCAAGTTATTTTAACCTCTCTGTTCCTCATTTTATTCTCAGTGAAACTGGAATTAGACCAACTATTTATTCTGAGAATTAAATGAGGCAAAGCACTCAGACCTGTCTGACACCTGGGAGGAGCTCAACAAATGTTCATTTTTACCAGTTTTCTCTCAGGGCGTAGGTTTGTTTCTTCTGCATCTCAGCTGTCGTGTTTTCTAACGATACTTGACAGACTCCTTGATGAAGGGAGAGCCCAGTTCCAACCCTTGTGGGAGCTTGATGCTTGATGCAGTTGGAGGAGCCTGTGGTCATGTCCTTCTCTCCAGTGAGGAAGACTAAGGAAGACCCCTGGCTATGAGTTTAGACTTCACATTTTTGAAAGATACCATCTGCTCCAGGGAGGGATGTTAGGTGTCCCTTTTTCCACAGGACATGAGTGAAGGACACATAGCAGGATGGCCCAGGAGGCTCATCCTCACCTCTTGCTGTCATGGGCCCATCCCTGGAGGGTAAGCCAAAGTTCTAACCTGCAGGCATGGTCATGCGCTCCTGAGGACAGCCTGTCCTGTTGGTTTTCCTGGGAACCCAAAGCATGGCCACCGCCACCATATTAAAAGGCAATGATGGCTGAGTTGGGGTTGGGAAGAGTTCCCTGAAGTCAGTGCCTACTCTCAGCAGGTTTCAGAAATGCCCAAGGTGTCCCAGTAGGACACCTGGTCCCAGATAATGCTTCAACAGGCTGGCTCAACTTCTGTTCCCACAAGGGACCAGGGGGCTTATTCACTATACAGAGGAAGCATGGGCAAGTATGACCAGGGTTGGGGACTTGAATTTTATTTGAAATCATTAAAAAAAAAAATCACAGCAGCATCTGTGGAGTCAGAAGGACCACAAACTGGGAAAGGTCAAGGGAGAGAGATGAAAATAGCAGCAGCAAGAAAGGACAGGCCTGTGGTGGCTGGGTACTGGCATGGGAAGCATGGGCCACATCGAAGGTCACACTCCAGGACCGGCACTCCTGTGCCAGGAGATGGGTCCAAGGCAGAGGGGTGTTCTTCTGGGTCTCCAAGGCTGACTTGCAGCCCTTTAGTCTCCCCCACTTTTGGCCTAGGAGAGAGAGTGACCTTCACACACAGTTCTGGGCCCCCACCTGTCAGTGGCCACCCTGAGTGGGGTGGGGACAGGAGTCATCTATACCCCTCTGCCCTGAGGGGGTCATTCATGAGAGGACCTCACACTTAAGCTCAGGAGTCTCCCCTGAGGGCTCTGGGACCCCAGGAGGGAAGTGGCTTGTCTGTAAAGGATGGGAGGCTTGCCCAGGGACCCCTGGTGTAGCTTGGGAGCCTAGCTCCTACCTCTTCAGCCGCTTCCTCTTCCACTTTGGCTGCCTCGTCCTCCTGTGTGGGAGCAGGCTGCTTCAGTTCCTCCTGTGGAGAACAAAGGGGAATGTGGGACCACGCAGAGGGCACAGAGCCCCTAGCTGCCCTACGACGAGGGCCTTGTCTACCCTGGCCTCAAAAATGAGCAGAAGCCCTCATCATCTTGTTGGAGACGGTGGGCCAAGGTGAGAGAGGTATGAGGGCCAGACTGACTGTGGAGGTGACAGAGGATCATATAAGGGCCCACAGCAGGGGCTCTGTCCGATAATGCGAAGGCCTTCTGAGGGTACCAAGTACCCTGGACCTCAGCTTCACCTCTACAAGCTGATGCTGAGTCACCTGGCAGCCCCTGGTTGGGCCTTGATGAGGAAGCATGGTAGGGTGGTATGGGTGGGGATGGGCAGTGGCCCCTGAAACCCTAGGCCTGACCTCACCCTCCGTGTCCCTGAATCACATGATCACATGCCCTCGTTCTCCTGAGCCCCCCAAAAGCCCTAGGGAAAGGATCATGTTATCACGGGGACCCTGAGGCCAGGGAGGCCAAGTATCAAGCTTGAGGCCTCAGAGCTCAAAGCAGTGGGGCTTGTAGGGATCCGGTCTGGCTTTCTCCAGAGCTACCTCTATCCCCAGTAACATGAGTGCCTCCCTCTTTCCTTCTCCCTGCCTCCTGGATAAGCTGGTTCTAGGTTCAGGCTGGTCTGGTTGGGACCATCTGGGGTTATACAATCCTCTCCCGTTTCCTGTCTCCTACTCTCCCCTACGTCCATCTAGATGCTTGCCTGAAATGGGGGCCTGCTTGGGGGTGATCATGTGACAGCTAGTGGGCAGGGCCAGACTGGGTGATCAGCACCAACTTCTGGAAGGTCTGTCACCTCCATGCTACCACAGGGTCATTTTGCTCCTTTGTGGACTGAGGCATAAAAAGGCACCGAACTCTGTCAGCCAGAGTTGGGGCAGGCTCTCCAGGAGAAGGGTATGTGGCCACCTGCCTAGTCCTGCAGCCCCAAGGAGGGCTCATGAGGCCAGTGGCTTGAGTGGTCTGACATACAGGCAGTGCTGCATCCTTCTACAGTTCACTGGAAGGTGAGTTGTGACTGGCTTTGGGTGTCACCAGGAAATGTCTCCCTTGGGGCAGCTACCCCCACCCCAGGACCTGGGGTGGCTCCAAGGGCTCACCAGCCCTCCTCCAAGGTAGAGAGGAATGCAAAAGCAGCCTGGCCCCACCCCAAGGCCTCTTTGCTGGAGGCTGGGGGAAGGAGGGGCCTGGTGTCTCCTGGAGCACAAGTGGGTCCTGCCCAGGGGCACTGACGATGATGACATAGACACCTCCCTTTGTTGGTTGGTCTCTACGAGCCAGGTGTGACCACTTCATGGGGGCCATTTCCTTGCATCATCACACAGCCCAGTGAGACAGATATTCTCATCCTCCTCCTAATTTTAAAGATGAGGAAATGGAGGTCTAGAGACCTTGAATAGCTTCCCAAGGTCGTACAGCTAGGAAGGGGCAGAGGTGGGGACAGGCAGAGTGAGCAGCTAGCTGCCTCTCCAAGGACAGGTAGACCCAGTGCTGGCCCTGGAAGCAGATGCCTAGGTGCTGCTCCCAAAGCTAGGGGCAGGAAGGCTGGCCTCCTCCCCTGCCACCCACCCACTCCCAAAGCAGAGATTCTGAGTGCTAGGTGCCCCAGGCAGCCTGTACCAGGTAGGAGAGCTTTCTAGAGGACAGCCTCAGACAGAACTGGAGACAGCCCTTCTGGAATGGGAACACCTCCTGCCCCCATTATGGATCCCGCTCCCCACCGAGACCTTACACTCGTACAGAGGCTCTTTGTCAGAGCGCAGGCTTGCAGCCCAGCTCTTGCAGCAGGCTCATACAGACTAGCTGTGGGAATTTACACACAATACTTAATCACTCTGGGCCACATTGCCACACCCTGTCTCATGGGATTTTGTGCTGATTAAATAAGTTAATAGGTATAAAATGCTTCAAGCAGAGCCTGCTGTGTGGTGGGTGCTGGGATGGCTCACCTAGCCAGCATCCGCCTCCTGGGAGTGCCCCAGTGCCCCTGTGTCCTCTACTGCCAGACAGCACAGAGGCACACCCACATGCACACATGCACACACACACACTCGCACATTAACAGGCACACTGTCGACACACACACACAAAGGCAGAGGCGGAGAGTGGGGTCAGAACTTCACTGTTTTCCCATCACTAGGGAGTCTGCTCCCCTGCTCCTGGGAGGAGGAAGCTACCCATAGGAATGTGGCGGTGGGGGTGAGGCTGGACACTGGGTGAGTGTGACTCCCCGGTGTCCACTGGCTGGGAGGCTGCCTGTCACCATGTGGGGCCCACAGGATTCTGCCTTTATTAGTCAAATGCAGTATCTCCCAAATGCTGAGCACCAACAATAGGGAGTGGTTCTGAGCCTCACTTTCTGGTTGGTCCCCAAACTGTCTCCCTCACAGGAGTGGCTGTGAGAATTCCAGGAGATTGGGTATGAAAACACCAAGCACAGACCATCACAGCCCCTAAGTCTCTATTTCCTTATATATCAGTGGGGTGATAATGCCTCTTCCCCAGGTGGCCTCTTTGGGGTCCAGGGGAAAGTATGGAACTGGTCTGAGAACCAGGACCAGGAATCAGGTCTCACCTTGCGCACCACTCCGGTGGTGACCGCGATGTTCTCTGCCTCCTCCACGGTCTTGGTGGCCACAGTGTTGACGCTGGTGACCACGGCCTCACTCACTGCATTGGCCTGCTCCTTGGTCTTCTCAGCCACTGTGGGAGGGCTCTGGCTGGCCTTGGCCCTGACCCCTCCCCACTCAGGCCTGGCCTGCCCAAGTCAGGCCTGAGCAGCCCCTTTCCCAGGCCAACCCTGGGTCTAACCTCAGGTTTCGAGGGTTCTGGGTCCATGTGCAGTTTGGAACCCCAGCTGGGGGGTAAGGAGAACCTTGGGCATGGGCCTTTAGTACAGGGTGCAGAAATCCCTGGAGGTCCTAACCCCCATGTTCCCTGGTCCTAGGCTCCTCACCTGAGGTCACACTCTGCACGACACCCTCCTTGGTCTTCGCTCCTGGGGAGGAAATGGAGGCATCAGCCCAGGCCCACTCCTCTTAGTGTTGGGAGGGGAGTGGTCAGGGCAACAGAACAGCTAGACAAGCTTTGGGGCTGGTGTCGGATAAGGATGATGTCTGGAGGCCAGCAGTCCCTTCAAAAGCCACTTCCTGCCGTGTCTGGGGGAAGGGATCGGATGGGAAGTGAACAGGACAGGATGGGGCATGAGAGAGATAGGGCCTGAGGTGGGGTCTGGATCCCCCTCAGGCGTGGCCTGAGCTTCAGAAGCAGCAGCAAGACAGGGCTGACAAGAGCTGAGTCATCATCTTGGCTTCCTCTTCGGGGGAGCTGATGGGGGATGGGGCTAGACAGGACACTGAGTCTGGGTCTCATCTCCCTAGCCCCACCCCTTCCCTCTGAGTAGGGTGGGGTCCTGTGGCCTGGTTGCTGAGCACCTGGTTGCTAGCTCAGCTGCGGAGACTCCAGGCTCAGTGTGGCTTTTTATCTGAGTCAAGGGGCCCTGGAGGAGGGGAGTTGTGTGTGCATAAACAGGTGTATCTCAGAGCCAAGTACCTCTCCTGCTTTCCTGCCCCAGTGATCCCTGGAGTCCTGAGGAGGCACAAACGGACACTGGTGTGTGCGGAGAGTAGGGGTGCCCTGGGCCCAGAGACCCTGACCCAACACCCAGGTCCTCATACCCTCCCAAAATGCCACCCAGGGGGTATGGGATAAGGTCAGACCCAAAGTAACTGGGCATTCTGGGCTCTGGCCACCAAGCTGTTCCTCCCTGCCCCACCCAAACTCACCCACATACATCACACCCTCCTTGGTCTTCTCAGCCGCTTCTGTCACCCCCTGCTTGGTCTTTTCCACAGCGCCCACCACGCCCTCCTTGGCGATGGAGAAGCCCTTCTTGAAGACATCCATGGTGGTGGCAGGAACAGAAGCCTGATTCTCCCTGTAAGCTGTGGCTGGAGCTGGCGCAAGTGCTGCCGCAGCCAGTGTCCCCACTGCTGCCTCTTATTGACGCCGATGAAATATTGATGATGCAGCAGCGGCTGGCCTGTGGGAGCCCAGCCAGCCTAGGGGGCGGGGCGGGAGGGAGGGCGGGAGGGCGGGTAGGGGCTGGCAGCAGAGTCTGGACACATCCTTATCCATCACTGCCCCTCATTAATTCACTGCCCTGTCCACCCGCAGGGACAGCCCTGGCTAGGGACTCTTATGTCTGGGGCTGTTGTGTCTGTGACATCTAGGGCAGAGAGGGAAGGCACTTTCATTACCAGTGTCCCAGGTAGGGTAGGGGTCAGGGCCACGCAGACCTGTCAGGCAGGAGTGGCCAACCTCCCAGACTGGCCTGGGCTGCCCAGCCACTTACTGTGAAGCCCACATCCAGGGGTGCAGTAAGGCCAGGTGGAGAATCCAAGGTAGAGCCCGCAAAGGCTTCCCCACGCCCTAGCCTTTGGCTACACATTATGTGGCCCTTAGACAGCTCCCTTCTCCCTCTGAGCCTCCACCCACCTGCTGGCTCCCACAGCGCAGCTATGACAGGTGCTGAGTAGGCATGAAATGTCCCCCACTTCCTGGCCACCAGCATGGATGGGTACCAGTTTCCCTGAGACTGACCAACCACTTCCTGCAACCCCACCTCAACCCTTGTGCTCATCTCCTGACTCCCATGCATACATGTTCACTGGGGCCACCTCCCTGAGTTTCCCACACCACCAGGGTCCCTGACCCAAGTCTTTCCAGGGCACAGGAACCAACTGGGTTGTGGGCTGCCTCTGTGGGGGCCTGAGGTGGGGGTTGGGGGTGTGTGTGTGTGAGGGGGCTGGACTAGACGCGGGTGGGCCGGCCCAGGCCATTTCCTCTCTTTGTTGTCCCTGTGTTTTCTTTTCCTTTCAGACTTAACTTGAAGCAGTTTCTGGAATCACTGGCAGAGGCTGAGTGTGCCCACTGCCAAGATGATCCTGACACTGCTGCTCTGCCTCGGGGGAACCCTGGGCTGGGGGCTGCTGTGGGCCCAGGCCCAGGCCCCCAGTACCAGGTTCTCTGATCCACACAGCCCCGGGCTGCCTGGGGTCTGGAGGGCAGAGGTTGAGGACATCGGCAGGGACCCATTCAGTCGGTAAGAAGGGGCCTGGGCCTTGGGGTGGGGTCATGGTGATGGATCTGAGTCCCAGGTCAGCCAGATCAGGGGCTTTCTGGACATCAGTTACCCATCTGTGAATGGGCTAATATTATCTATTCGCTGGGCAGCTGTGAAGCTGAATGAGGTGCTAGGTGCCAGGCTTCCCTTCAAGAGATTACCTCCAGCCAGCCAGGGCTGGGCACCCTAGGGCTCAGCCATAGGACCACAGGAAATTCCCTGTTTGACTTGTAGCAGAGAATGGGCCTGGGGATTGGGTAGGGGAGGAACACTTCTTGTCATCAACCATTCAGCATGGGGTGTTGAGGGGTCTGTGGTTCCGGAAATTTCCAGCTGGCCTGACAGAAGTTCATATTTTTTGAACTAAGTCAGTCTTGAAAGCCGAGCCAAGGTGAGGCTGGCCCATAAGCCTTAGAGGACAGATACTTCTGGGGACTGGATTTTGATCCGCATGCCCAGGACGACTGGTGTGGGTCCTTAGCCTGAGTCTGAGAGTGAGCAGTGATCAGAGAGGGTGCCCTGTTCCATCTCCCAAATAAAAAGATGTGACATCCAGCAAGCTCTGCTTCAGCTCCCCTCTGGGAGTGGGCAGAATGGCCTTGCCACTGGACCAGGACACTATTTTTAGGCCTTTTGTTTGTCCAGGGCCAGGATCCTCCTGCTGATAAGTTGCTGGGCCTGCAGGTCCCTCCTCACAGTACCCCACAGTCAGAGCAGCAGGTGCCATTTACTGGGCCAGGCACCTTGCCAAGTGTTATCTCAGTTAATCCTCCCAATAGCCTCAGTTACAGAGGAACCTGAGGTTCAGAGAGGCTAAGCAGCTGGCCCAAGGCCACACAGTTAAGAAGAGCTTGAGCCAGGTCCAGATTCTGACTCCAGAGCTCATGCCATGATCCCTGGAGTACTCAAAAGCAGCCCTGGCCCCCAAATGTGCCTATTCCCTTACCACTGCCAACACACACACACACACACACACACACACACACACACACACACACACTTCATTGAGGACATACATATAGATTTGGAGAATGGCCAACTCACACCTACCCAGTCTCCCTGTCTGAGATTGATCATCACGTAAACTTACAGAATGCATCTGCCTGGGACAGTTCTACACAGCCCTGACATTTCAAGGTGAATATATTTGTTGGACACTTTCCTTGAAGTAGATTTGAATATGGAGAGGCAGTAAGTGAGTGCACGCTGACCCCCCAGAGAAGGAGGGGATGGCTGTGTGGAGAGGAATGGCCCCAAGGTAGACCTAGAGAGATCCCATTCCTACCTGCCCCCAATTCTACTCAGGGCTGGGAGGCACAGGTGATTTTTGGTGGGGAACCTACCCACCCCGCTCTGAACTAAGCACCAACCCTCCTCTCCCCAAATCATTAGCTCCATGCTTCTGTCTCTAGGCCTCCTGACCCCGTTGATGAAAAGGAGGATGGGGGACCCGGGTGAATGGGAAGGAAATAGGAGACACTTCTTTTTCTCCTCACTTATGGGCTGCCCTGCAGGGGTCACTCAGCCATTATCTGAGTGGCCCCCGGTGTGTGCAGAGTGTGTGTGGGTGTGTGCACAAGGATACCTTGGCCCAGCAATATCCAGAGAGGTGTCCCAAGCCCTAGTCCCAGGGGCATCCAGGGGGTCCCAGCAGGCCCGCTGGGTCTCCTTCCCACAATCAGGAAGCTTTGGTCCCCTCTGGCCAAGCCCAGGTTGTCAAGGCCTCCAGAGGGGCTGGTGAGAAAGGAAGGAAATGCTGCTCCGGCTTCCTTGGGCTGATTGCTTCCCGTGCTCCTGTGAAGAGACAGGCGGAAACACTGCTCCAGCCTCCCTCCTGCAACAGGGGAAGGGGAGGTGGAACAGGCACTCCTACTCAAGCAGAGGTGCCAACACTATCAGCCACAAGCCTGGTGGACTCACCACCCCTGGCTACCAAAACCAGACTTCCTGCCCTGCATTTGCCTCTCATACCTATTTCTGTGGCCAGGGGCCAGGGCAGGCCCTGGACACAGACTCAGATAAGACCCTCTGTAAGGAGAAGTTTAAACGGAATAACTTGGTGCCTGATGCCAGATTCTGAGGTGGAGGAGGGATGTAGTTGAGAGCTTCCTAGGTCCCCGGGGACTCTGCCCAGCAGGGCCCAGTGAGCGAGCTAGTTACTTGGGTATTGGACTCTGGAAGAGGAGGCTCTTTTGTGCTCCCTGGCTTTGGTGAGTGTGGTGAGAGCAGCAAGATGTGGGCTCCTCGGGCACAGGAAACACAGGACTGAGCCTGTGGAGGGGACTGAACTGAGCCCCAGGCAAGATGCCTCATGTGCATATTGTTGTGACAGCGCTGAGGTCACCACTATTCTCTCCACTTTGCACATTGTGAGGCTTGTGTGAGGGGCACTACCCAGTGCCACACAGTTCCTAAGTGACAGGTCAGAGCCTGGGCCCACCTTTGCTGGGCTGCCAATCCTTGGTGTCCTCTGTCCTGTCTCCCCCAAGATGAGTGGGAGTGTAGGAGATGCTGCTCTCAGCATCCCAGCTGGCCCCGGCCCCCAGCATCATCTTCCCCTTACCCACATTCAAGGCACATTTGTGATTTTCGCAGCTGAGGCTCAGAGGAGTCACATGTATCGCACGTATTGCTGGGAGTCATACAGGAGCCTGGTGGAGCCGAGGCACGCAGCTGTACCTCTTGCACTGGTTCTTGCTCTCTGAGGCACAGGACCCTAGGCACAATGAGGGAAGACCCCCACTTGTTGTGATTCTCACAACAAGAAGGGTGGGGGTGCTACTGGCATCTGGTGCGATGCTGCTCAACACCCTACAATACGCACAGCACAGTCCTGCACCCCCACAACAAAGAATCAGTCAGTCCCAAATGGAAGACCCCCAGAGTCACACTCAGAGAACCCTGGCTCTGGGCTGGATGTCGAGTGGGCCGCAGGCTCCTCTGCCAAGGCCCCTTTCTGGCTCAAAGCTCTGCAAAATTCACCCCTGGAGTGATCACATTCTCAGTCGCATTCAGGGCCTCAGAGAACAAGGATGCTGAGAACATGCCCTCCTCCCCAAGAAGACTTCAAGGGCAGCTAGAGGTGGGTTTTAGTGGCCGATTATGAGGCACTTATGTGTCCCAGGGGGCAGTGGCAGCAGCACATTCATAATTCAGAAGGCTCTAGCTAACAGCCTTTTCCCTGCTAGAAACTCTCTGCCTTCCCCATAGCCCCTCCCTCTGCCCCCAAGGAGAGGCCAGTAGTGGGAATCTTCTCCCTTTCCAGGACTGTGGGAAGTGTGTATATGTGGTGGGGTGCAATGCTGAAGGTCACCCTGAGTCCAGGGACAGAGAGGGGAGGAGAGCCCAGGTCTCCCAGCTTCCATTAGAAGCTACAAGGGATTTAGCCACCTCTCTCCTGCCTGGGGCTGGGCATCAGGTTCGGGCCATGTTGGAGGTCCAGGGCAGGCCCAAAAGTGGTTGGAGGAACCCCACACTCATTTCTAGGCTGGCGCCTGTCTCTCAATAAAACACTGTGAGATGAGGGTACAAGGAGAGTGCGGGCCTGAGACCAGGAGGCAGTGAAAACAATGGGGCACCTCAGCAAGCTGGGCTTGGGGGTGCCGGCTCAGAGGGCCAGCAAGAAGCTGCCAAGAGCTGGAGGAAACCAAAGCAAAGGTCAGGAATGTTCCCAGGGCTTCTGGGCCAGCAGCCTGTACTGTGCCAAGGGGATAGGGCTGCCAAGGGAGGGGGAGCGTGGGCAGAGAGAACAGAGGCTGCTGGAGCCTGATTTGGGCAGGTCAGAAGAGAAAGTTCCTGGGCAGGAAGGGTGGACAGCACTGTTCCCAGTTCCAGGAGCTCGAGGTGGAAAGTCCCAGTCAGTCCCTGGCAGGCTGGACCAGCATCAGCACGCCCAGGACCCAAGCCTCTGGATCCTTTGGAGCAGTTCCGAGGGTATGCAAGGAGTAAACTTTATTTCAAGCTGTTTCTCAACCTCAGACCTATTGACATTTGGGATTGACTGATTCTTTGTTGTGGGGGTGCAGGACTGTGCTGTGTGTATTGTAGGGTGTTGAGCAGCATCCCACCAGATGCCAGTAGCAACCCCACCCTTCTTGTGAGAACCATAAATGTCTTCAGAAGTTGCCAAATACACCTGGGGGAAAGTCTCCTCTCCCCAGTTGAGAATTACTGGTTCAGAGAAACACTTACTCCAGGGCTGGGCCCATATTCCAGGAATTTCCACAGGGCCCAGTGTGGGGATGGGTGGGGCTGAAGTTTCTGGTCCTTGAAACAGTCTGTGCAGGCTGAGACCTGGGCCCAGCACTCCCACAGTCCACTGTTTCAGTGTTGAATAAAAATTCTCTGCTTAAAATCAGGGCCAGCTTCGTGGGCATGCAACCTAAGCAGTCTGCATAGCGCTTAGCACTCAGAAGAGCCCCACACTTAGTTGAATCTCTATTATTGACTCTCATTTCATTTTGCACTGGATCCTACAGATGATGTAGTTGGTCTTGTGTAAAATATATACTATCTGTCCCTTTCTAGAAAAATTTTGCCGAACTTCTGGGTAGAGTCCAACCTATAAGGTTTGTTGAGACAATCAAAAGCCCCAGCTCCTTCTAGTCCCCCAAAGCAATGACTTCCATCACTTCAGGTGATTGTTTTGGCATTTACCTCTGGATCTCTAATAATATGCTCATATGGCTACTTCTTGGTAAGCAGCATTATCTATGATTCAGCTCTTATTCCACTTCCATACCTCCACCCCAACACGCATTCACATATGTGCCTGAGCACACATCCATGTGCACACACGGGCACACGCGCTTCCCATCTATCATTCTCCCATATTGTCATTTTGAGTATTTACATTCATATGACTACATATACTACTTAGAGTTGAGACTTGAAAAAACTATGAATCCTCCCACCCCGTGCACTTTTGGTTTTCCCTGGAGGAAACAATTATCTTTTTTTCTTTTGCTTAGTTTTCTGTGTCTTTGTCATATTCTAAATCTCAGTCAGTTGCACACATCTGAGCTCACCTTTCATCTGTGTCAGGTGTTTGACCACCTTTATCCTTAGAAACACCTCCTCTCTCAGAGCTGCAGCTGTGCTCTAGTCTGGACTGGGCCCCTTGCCCACTGCCCATCATTGTCCTGGGCTGTCCATGCACCATCTCCCTGGGCACTCCCTGCTGGAACTCCTGTTTCCTGATGCCATGCTTTCCTCCTTCTTGGTGCTATCTCTTGTTTTGATGGAGCACCTCTGGCACAATGGTACTCAGTGTTTTAGAATGGCAGTGTTTTAGAATGACCCAGAGGTCTTTAAAATGCTGATGCCCAGGCCTCAAACCCAGAAACAAAATCTCATTTAACTTGCCTGGGCTCTTTTTCTGGTGGGAGAGGGGGGTATTCTTATTTTTAAAGTACCACGTGGTGGTTTTGATGTGAAGATTTAGTGGTAAGATTGAGAACCACTATTCTAGTAGCTCCCTGATGAGAGATTCTGGGGAGGAAAATGTTTTGAAACCTGGCATGCTGAAAGTGTCTTTATTCTGCTCTCCTTACCTTGACTGATGGTTAGGCTGGGTATTGGATTCTAAATTGGAAATCATTTTCCTTCAGTAATTTGAAGGTAATTCCCTGTTGTATTCTAGTTTTTAGTATTGCTGTTGAGAAGATCAAGGCTATTCTAATTGCTGATGTGTATGTGTATGTGTGTGTGTGTCTTGGTTTTTCTCTCTGGAAAGTGTAGACTCACTTTGATTCCCAGAATTCTAAAATGTCATAATGATGTTTTATTTTCATAGTAATGTGGGTAATTAGTGGGCCTTTTGACTCTGAAAATCCAAGTCCTTCACCTCTGAAACATTTGGTTCTTTTTCATCGATGATTCTGTCCTTCTGGTCTCTTTCTTTTCTCTCTCTGGAACTCCTGTTGTTTGTATGTTGGATTTCTAGCACGGGTCCTTTATTTTTCTGATCTTTTCTCTCCTGTTTTTCATCTCTCAGTTTGCTCTTCTTTCAGGGAAATTTCTTTAACATTACCCTCTAACGTTTTTATTATATTTCTTTTGCATTTCTACTGTTATGTTTTTAATTCCCAAGGGTTCTTTTTGTTCTCTTTTTATATAACTTCCTGTTCTTATTTCTTGGATGCACTAGGTTCTCTTGTCATCTAGGACTTTTTTTTTTTTTTTTACAGTAGAAAAGTTTTATTAGAAGGGAAAGTACACTTCCAGATGTGGAAACAGGCCTGAGCAAGAGAAGCGTGGCTCAAAAAGTCTCGTCTGGTACTATTAATGCAAACTTGCGAGAAGTTCTCTTCTCCCTGCATAGTCTTGGATTTTAGCAAGTTGAGTTTTTTCCATTTGCTTGTTTTGACTTCCTTCTTTTATAATAGAGATTTTCCTCAAGGATCATCCTTGAATGTCTTCTTAAGAGTAGAGAGACTGAGAAGCTGATTGGAAGCTGGGTATCCGGATGGTGCTTTCTGATCTGTTTTGTTATAGGTTGCTTTGCTGGGCTATTTCATTGGTGGGACCCATGATGTCAGTGTCTTTAGGTCTTTCTCTTGAGCAGGGTCATTTCCCTGACAAGCTTTTGCAGTTTGCTGCCAAGAGTATAAACCCTGGCTGCCAAGCTTCTTGCAGCTGAGTGGAAAAGCAGGCTGGGGCGTGTGTGTGTGAGTGTGTGAGTGTGAGTGTGTGTGTGAGTGTGTGTGTGTGTGTGTGTGTGTGTTGGGGGTGGGGGTCTCTGCACTCAAAATAGATATAATCACTCAGTCCACCTCAATTCTTCTCATCCCTCCCTGGCAGCATCCCTATGTGAGTGTGCCTGATAGCCCCAGATCAGAGATCAGCTCCAGAGAATAAAAGCTCAGGCCCAATAACCACTCTATCTCCAAAGCCCCTGAACATTGCTTCCTAACTTCTCATAAATGTGGCCATGTCTCTCCATAACCTCCACCATCATTCAGTGCAAGCTGTCTGTGTCTCTGACCTAGATTCCTAACAAAACCACCTATGTTTTGTCCCATTCTGTCCTTGTTGAACCAATTAATGAGTGAGGGTGGCTCGTTCATGTCACTTCCCTGCTTAAACTTCCCATGCCTTCAAGACACAGTTTAGTGCCTTAGCTGGCACTCAAGGCCTCCGTAGTCTACCTTCTTACCTCTGCATTCTCTCCTCCGCAGCCCCCACCCTCTGCACCTCTGAAGGGTCACACACTTCTGTTATAGCTCTTGCTGCTTCAGGCAGCCCAATTATCACCTCCTCCTGAAAGTCTCCTCAGGTCCTAACACCTGTCACACCATCTAAGATTGCCTGCTCTCCCTTGGGACACTGAAGGGAAGGTCTGCACTTCTATATCAGCACTGAATGCTGTTGAGCTTGGGCTCAGCACCTGGTACCCATGAGGTGTTGAGCTAAACTGAGCTATGGGATCATTGCCACTAGCAGCTCTGGAGAGCTCTGCTCTGGGAGCTGACTGCTGGGGAAGGGCCTTCTTCTAAGCCTGTCAAGTCTGCCACTGGATCAGTGAGCTTGGGCTCTATCAGCAGTGAGCATCTCCACACTCCTGGACCTACAAAGCATGCAGAAGGAGAAGCTCCCTCCTGGTATTCTGAATGCTGAGCGTGATCCCCAAATCACTCTGTAGGACCTCAGCGTTGGTGACCTTTCCCAGAGAAGGGAGTGTACGACCTAGCTACTTACCCCTACAACTATTTGAAAGTCCATTTCCATAATGGCCATAATGGGGCATGACCAGGGAGCGGTGCTCTTCCTGCAGCTAGGTCTCTGGTGAAAAAAGATGTGAGTGGTAATTGGGGAGGCTGCTGGGGCAGTGATTCAGGGTTCCCTGAGCACTTTTAAGGAGCCAGGCACTGAATACTCATCCACCCACTTAGAGGAGGGTATTGCAATCTCCTTTGGATAGATGGAGAATGGAAACTCCCTAAGTGCCTCACTCAAGGTCACACAACCAGAAAATAGGAAAGATTTAAACCCAGGTCTCTCTAGGCCCAGTGGCACCGTGCTGCCTCCCTGGCACCAGGAGAAACAGCGAGAGCCCTTCCTGCCTCTGTGGGTAGTTTTGCTATGACTTTTGGGGGTCTCCTCGGCCTCCCTGTGCTGTCCCTGAGGAGGCTTTCTGGAAATTGACGGAACAGGTGCCTTTGCAGGCAGGTTTTATGGTGCTTCTGCTCTGGAGCTGAGAAATGAATAATGCAGAACACTACCTTCTCAGGTTAATGGATTCCAGAATCCCTGGCATTGGGTGGGGCAGGGAAGTGGGGATGGGGTACTCTGCACTGGCACCCCCTGTTAACCTCTAGGAAGGGTTGTGGGATGGGAGCCTTGGCATGGCTCAGCAGCCCTCTCTTCTGGCTCGATTTTTCCAGTAACTGGTGCCCCTACCAGAAGTCCAGGCTGGTCACCTTCGTAGCCGCTTGCAAAACAGAGAAATTCCTCGTCCACTCGCAGCAGCCATGTCCTCAGGGGGCTCCGGACTGCCAGAAAATCAAAGTCATGTGAGTGGGGGCAGGGCAGGGTAAGCCATTGGTCCGGTTCCCACCTTGGTTCACCCCGGAGTCACTGAGCTAGCCCTCTTCCCCCAGGTACCGTATGGCCCACAAGCCAGTGTACCAGGTCAAGCAGAAGGTGCTGGCCTCCGTGGCCTGGAGGTGCTGCCCGGGCTTTGCTGGCTCCAACTGCCAGTACCATGGTAGGTCTCACTGTGGTCCCCTCCCCGCTCAACCTGTGACCCCAGAGGTTGTGCAGCTCCTTTGATCTCTTGGGGTAAACATCTGATGCCTCTTCTCTGCAGATCCCACTGGGATCCCTGAGCCTGCAGATCTAGCTGATGGCCTCCAGGAGACTTGGGATGAGCCGGTCAGCTTTGAATCTGGTATGTTGCTTTCCTGGATGATGCAGGAGGGAAGACAGGCAGAAAGAACCCATGTACCTAAACCCTATCCTCTGATTGGGTGGTGCCAGTTTTGGAAAACTTTGCCCCCGGAATCAGCAGAGGCCCCTCTGAGGGCATCGCCCTACCCCATAACCAAGCAGGCTAGGTTCACAGGGCCCTCAGTGACCTGTCTGCTGGTAAAGCACACGCACCCTTTTCCTTGACCTCATTTTCTAGGAAGGACAATTCATCTGGCACCTTCCTTGCTCCCTGAGCTACACAAGCTCCCATGACCTGGAAGAAGCCTTCCAACACCCCTGCCCCACAACCAGGGTCAGGAAGTCATGCTGTCTCTGTTCTTGAGTCAGCATAGGAGAACTACCACAAGATCCCATTTCAAGGCAGGGCCAATGATGAGATGGTGAATGACTTTTATTATGTGATGAACTCCTATCTATTGACAAGGGCTGTCTAAAATGATGTTGAGAGGCCACGTCTATGTTGCTGAGGAGGAAAATGTGCCATGATTGATGAATCATATCTGCTATGGGTGTGGGTGGCAGGGTAAGAACTTACCATGTATTTGCCCTTCTGGAACTAAAAAGGCTTCTAAGCTCCGGCTCAGAGGCCATCAGCATACACTTCTTTGCTCTGAACTCTGAAATCTTCTCTGAACCTTATGATTTTCCCAGGCCTGGGGAGTTAGCCCTCAACACTATTTCTTATGTATCTTCAGGCCACCCAGTTACAGAGACCAGTAACATTCTGGTACAGCAGGAACACCCACTGAGAGATCTCCAGAATGACATTCACCACATGGCAGACAGCCTTCCAGGCCTGTGGAAGGCCCTGGCAAGCAACCTCACAGCTGCAATGACTGAGGCAAATCAGACAGAGCTTGGTGAGTGTCAGGCTCCATGGGCTGAGGTAGAACCTGATCGCGCCCAGGAGGATGAGTGGGAGGGGAGTCAGGAAGGCCCAAACCTCAGAGGACCCCCTCTCTAGTCCCAACCTGGGGAAGGTATCTGCTCTGTCAGGGCTTGTGTCAAAATGTGCATCTGTTGCAGAGTCTCCTGTCAGATCCTTGGAGCAAGTGCTGCATTTCAGCCCCATTTGGAAGAGCTTTAACCAAAGTCTGCACAGCCTCTCCCAGGCCATAAGAAACCTATCTGTTGATGTGGAGACCAATCGACAGGCCATCAAGATGGTTCAGGAGAGTGCTGTGCCCAGGGCTGACTTCCAGGAACTTGGTGCCAAATTTGACACCAAGATCCAGGAGAATGTCCAGAGAGTGGGTCAGCTGCAGCGAGACGTGGAGGACCGCCTGCACGCCCAGCAACTTTCCCTGAGCCACTCCCTCTCTGAGGTTCAGGCCGATGTGGACACCAAGCTGAAGAGGCTCCTTAAGGCTCAGGAGCACCTGGGGTCCAATGGCAGCCTGGTGGTGGCAGCAGTAGGGGCTGCAGCAAGGCCGGAGCCAGAGAGCCTGCAGGCCAGGCTGGGCCAGCTGCAGAGGAACCTCTCCGCACTGCATCTGGTCACCAGCCGCAAGGAAGAGGAGTTACAGAACACCCTGGCAGACATGAGAGCAACCCTAGCGAGGCACGTGGATGAGATCAGGGAGCTGTATTCTGAATCCGATGAGACCTTTGATCAGATCAGCAAAGTGGAGCGGCAAGTGGAGGAGCTGCAAGTGAATCACACGGCACTGCGCGAGCTGCGTGTGATCTTGATGGAGAAATCACTGATCATGGAGGAGAACAAGGAGGAGGTTGAGAGGCAGCTCCTGGAGCTTAACCTCACCCTCCAGCACCTGCAGGGCAGCCACGCAGACCTCATCAAGTACGTCAAGGACTGCAACTGCCAGAAGCTCTATTTCGACCTGGACGTCATCCGGGAGGGCCAGAGGGACACCACACGCGCCCTGGAAGAGGCTCAAGTAAACCTGGATGAGCGGCACCAGCGGGATGGCTCCTCCCTGCAGGCCTTGAGCAGCACAGTGGCCACCTTGTCGCTGGCGGTGGAAGCACACCAGGCGGACGACGAGCGGGCGCGGGCCGACCGGGCGCGGCTCCGGAGCCAGGTTCAGGCGCTGGGCGGCGAAGCCAGTGCGCTGAGGACCGCCGAGGGTGAGCTCCGCGGTGAGATCCGCCAGCTGCACAGCTCCTTCGCGGCGCTCCTGGAGGATGCGCTGCGGCACGAGGCCGTGCTAGCTGCCCTCTTCGGGGAGGAGGTGATGGAGGAGATGTCCGAGGAGGCACCAGGACCGCTACCCCTGCGCTATGAACAGATCCGCACCAGCCTCCAGGATGCGGCCAACGGGCTGCGCGAGCAGGCGCTGGGCTGGGCCGCGCTGGCCGCCAGAGTGACAGCTCTGGAGCAGGCTGCAGGAGGTGGCCGGCAGAGCCCCGAGCGTCTGGAGTCCAGCCACGACACAATGGGGCTGGCACAGCAGCTCCAGCGCATAGGCTCCGACATAAAGCGGCTGGAGCAGTGCTGTGAGGCCTCCTGGGCCACTGCCCTCAACAGCTCCCTGGAGGATCTCCACAGAGCGCTTTCCACGACTCAGCGTGGCCTAGAGCAGCACCAAGAGCTTTTCCACAGCCTCTTTGGGAACTTCCAAGGACTTGTGGCAACCAACGTCAGCCTGGACCTGGGGAAACTGCAGGTCATGTTGAGCAGGAAAGGGAAGAAGCAGCAGAAAGGACTGGAAGTTCCCCGGAGGAGGGACAAGAAACAAGTAGAGCCTTTGGCCTATGCCCATTTCAGAGGGCCATTGCTGGGTGCCCTGGGAGCAGAGCTCCATGAGGCAGGTGAGTTCCTGGCCCCTGGAGACTGGGCAAATCTAGGAGGACAGGGCTGTCTGCAAGCAGCTCTTCTGCCTCAGAGGAGGACTGGGGTGAAAGAGAACAGGATGGCAGTCATGACTACACAGGGCTTGGCCTTGCCTTTGACCCACTTTCCATTCAGAGTGAGGGACATCTTAAGTTCCCTGGAGTATAAAGAGGTACAAGTCACAAGAACCAGCCCTCAGTGAGCAGGCAGAGCCACTCCATGTAAACCTCTGAGGCTCATGTATACACAGCGGGCTGATGCCACTCTCTATAGAGCAGGGAGGGGAATGCCTCCTTTTCTTCTATGCCATACCTCAGATCCCTCCACCTCAGCCATTCATCAACCCCACTTCACCACCCCCCACCCCACTCATGTGTCTAACCAGTGTGTGGATGGGGCTGGTGTCACCTGCCATGGGCAGCACCTCATTAAGAGATGAATACAGCAAAAGACCTTGGGCCTTGAAAAGAGCTCATTCTGCTAACTGGCTGGTTGGGGGCTCCCTCTAAAACTCAACCCAAGCCACAGTCAGGTTAGCTCGAATGGGTGCAGAAGAAAGATAGAAGATGGGAAGACCCATCTTTCTTCCCTGCACTAGATCTCCTGCAATGCCCTTCTTGGGCTTTGCCATGTTGAATCATCACAGCAGCTCAAGAATGCATCAACTGCCATCTTTCCTAAAACTGAGGCTCTGTCAGGGATAGTGTCCTATTGAAACAGCTAGCGAGAGGCACAGAGGAGCCCTGAACCCAGTCCAGCTGTCTCTAGGGTGCTGGCTCTTCCCAAGGGAAAGGCCTTCAATGGCTGGTCCCTGCAGGGCCCTAGGAACCTGGGCCTGGGAACCCAGTTCTGAGGCTGAAGTGATGTCAGCCAGCCTTCCCATTCCCCTTCTTGAGTATGGCCTTGGGAAGGGGATCACTAGTTTCTGTGCTTCAAGTGACTCTCCTCTGACAGAAGCTGGCCTTGGGGCTATGGCCACCTCCTTGCCCAGACATGGGGCTAGATACAAGGCCACCATCTGGGCTATCTGTACCCTGAGTTAGCCTGGCATGTGGGACATCGTTACCGAAGGTCCCACCCCAAGCCTGCTCTGCTCCCACTGACCCTCCATTATGGCCCCAAAGGCTGCGTCTCACTGGGGGCAGTGAACAGAGCACAGGCTCTAGCACCACTTGTCTCGGTTTCTGCCTCTGTAAAATGGAAGAATCACACCTATATCAAAGGGTTGTATGAAGATGAACAGATACATTTACCAAATGCCTAGCACAAGGCTTAACATTTAGTAGAAACCAGTTAATGTTTTCCTGTTTCCCCAGCATTCTCAGGGTTAACTCTTCCATCGTTTTCCCACTTGTGAGTGCAAGGCCTCAACTGCTGATAGTTTAGGAATTTGAATTTACCACTACAATAATTTGTTATTTGAAAAGAATTTTTTCCCCTTAGAATTAAAAATTCCCCCTTATTTGTCTTGCAGGAAGGAAAGCCACAGGGCTTGAATTTGCCTACTAGCAAATCAGGAAGCACAACCCTCCCTCCTTCTGAGGACAGTTAGGCCCACTGGCTAGTTGGCCTAAAACTCAACCCCAAGCCACAGATTGGCTTGAATGGGTGCAAGAGGGACCAAGCACCGGTAGAGGGCGTCTAGGCTGGCCTTCCTTCGGCTGGCAGAACGCCCCACCTCCTGGGTGCTGCGGGAACTGCAGGGCCAGCAGTAGGCCTTCGATGTGGCACAATCTTACATAAATGAGAAAGTTTTCTGAACTCTAATTCTCAGAAAATCTTCTAGAACTAGAAAGGAACAAAATTTTATCATTCACAAGGCTATTGCTGGGCCTGAAGCCAAATTACTAAGACTCTAGTTCTGAGACCTAAATCACTAACTGCTATGCAGATTTTCCTCTTTTAGGTAGGCTTTGGTTTCATCCCTGAGGAATGGGGAGTTTGCTCTTAACAGAGAGACAGAGAGAGAGGGAAGGAGAGAGAGAAGAGGGAAAGCAGCAGAGAGAGAGAGGGAAAGAGGGAGGGAGAGTGAGAAAGTGTACAAGCGTGTTGAGGGAGCACTACAGAGGAATGACCTCGTCAGTGCCAAGGCCAGTGTCATGGCTAGAACCTCAGTAGGACTCACCCTTCCTGTCCGATCTTCTGTCCCTGTCCCTGTCCCTGTCTGGGCATCTTGGCCAGACAGCCCAGCCTGTTCCTTCCTCACTGTACCTTCACTCTCTACACAGAAGGCTTCTTCTGGCTTCATGCTTGTGTTCTCTTACTTATTCTAAGGCTGGCTAAAGTGCTTCTTCAAGTGGGAAGAGCACCAGAAATCAGGAGATCCAAAGACAGTTCCCAGTTTGGTCATTAGTTAGTGCCATCTGGAGCAAGCTTTCCCTTTCTAGGTCTGTTTCCCCATCTGTAACCCCAAGGCTCTGTGCAACATTTTGAAAACATTAAGATGACCAACTTGAAAGCTTTTCTTCCTTGGTCCCACCTGCTCTTCTCTAAGGTCCTGTGTCAAACATCTGGCAGGAACCATCCTTCACTGTTCCTTAGTTATCTTACCAGTGTTAGCATTGTTACCTAGAGGATAGGTACGTTTTCTCTTTCCCTTGGGTACCTCAAGATCCCTAGCAGTAGTGACAGTAATATGAGAGTCAAGAGTGCGGGGTTCCTGTCTCAGTCTGCCATTGATAAGCCATGTTAAGCATTGGACCAGTTAGGCTCAAGACTCAAAGTGTCCTCAGTCAGGGGTACTTATGTCTCAAGGATGTTGGAAGGAAAAGGGATCAAACAAGAAAGTGCTTTTAAAAAACTACACCAGTAGAAACAACAGACTTGTATTTTCCTTTCTCTCAACTAATGAAATACTAAGAATTGGCCTGTTAGCCCCCACTCTGAGATATATTGCTCTTGGGGATATCTAGGTTATCTAGCAATAGCGAGCTGTTTCTAATGTTAATAAAGGGAGGAAGGTAGGTCTCAGGGTTTAATTTCCCGTCCAAGGAAGTGAGGAATCGAGTCACTGAGCACTTTCTTCCTGCGTTCCAGGCTCCCCTGTGGCCTTCTATGCCAGCTTTTCAGAAGGGACAGCTGCCCTACAGACAGTGAAGTTCAACACTACTTACATCAACATAGGCAGCAGCTACTTCCCTGAAGATGGCTACTTCCAAGCCCCCGAGCGTGGGGTCTACCTATTTGCAGTGAGCATTGAATTTGGCCCGGGGCCAGGCACCGGGCAACTGGTGTTTGGAGGTCACCATCGGACCCCTGTCTGTGCCACTGAGGAGCAGAGGAGTGGAAGCACGGCGACAACCTTTGCTATGGCGGAGCTGCAAAAGGGTGAGAGAGTGTGGTTTGAGTTAACCCAGGGATCAGTACTAAAGAGAAGCCCACCAGGGACTGCATTTGGGGGCTTCCTGATGTTCAAGACCTGAATACTGGGGCCCAGCTCTGACCAGACGTTGTGGACTTGCCCAGCTCTCCTTGAGGCTCTGGCCAGGGTTGGTCTGGAGACCATCAGGTTGCTCTGGCTCTTCCCTAGAAACCTTCTGCAAAGAGCGGGCCTCCCTCTAGATGCACTGTTTGGGTATTTCTTAATGATGAGGACTGGAATGCTTCTCTCTGGGCGAGACCTTCTCTCCGGGGAAGTGTGAACCTCGGCGCGGGTGCCTTCTGAGGAGCATGACTTGGGCTCCAGCAACTTGATGCACCCTGTATTCTTCAGCTTCTTCAGTGTTTTGCTCCGCCTGTGACTGGAAACTTCCATACAACACTAAACCGTTCTCTCACTTCAGTCTCCCTGATCTTATGCTAGAAAATCATTCTTTCCTGGAAGGAATATGTTTAAAATAGAGGTGACATTTTCAACAATGTTGGACACCAGTCTCCAACCACTAAAGGGCAGTAGGAGAAAACCAACCTGTTTGCTCTCTGTCAGTCAGAAATGGAGATAGTACTGGTGGGGTTAACCAAGGAAAACACAATTAGTATTTTTTCCTTAGTCTCAGTCCTTCCTTGAATTTATCCATAACTTTAGTTTCCCTTCTTTTTCTCCTACCCTCATACAGGATAAAGGCCAAGAGATGCCAACCATGAACTAAAATATAGATTTCACCCTTTTACTTCCTCCAATAGCTTATGAGCAGCCTAATTCTTATTAGCCTCTCTACCAGGAAGGGAGCTGAGAGAGGGAGGGAAAGAAAGATTGTAAAAATATCCATCAATTTCATCGACTTTGGAATAAAGCAATGTCCTTCAAATCTCTGCCTGGTTTACTTATGGAGAGCAAAAAGATTTGGTAAAGTAGGTGGAAATGTGGGACAAAATGAAACTATTTGGGATAAATGTGACTTTCATTATTCAGGGCCCTATCTTACTTCACAACTTTAGTTAATTCTACATAAAACACTCTGAGGCCTCCAAAGTAGGCCTTGACATTAATATTGGATTAGACAGTACATACAGCTTAGAGTTGCAATTACTGCAGTATCAACATACGGTTTTCAAAAAACTGGATTCTAGAGCAACAGGCTTGAGAAAGCAGTCATCTAGTTGTCAGAAAATGTTTATGTTTTGTAGTAAGTATTCAATATTTGTTGAATATACTCTTCTCCATAAGAAAATCAAATGGGCTGGGTAGTGAAAAAGGACAGGAGTTGGTTGTCAGGGTTAACAGGGTGCCAGCCCTTCTCATATTTTCTGGAGGTCATTAATTCAAGTAATTATCCCTCAGGATTTAGTCACCACTAAACTTGGTGTGCTCAATGTACTTAGACATCAGCATTAAAAGGAACAGTATTCCAGGCCACTCTGCCACTGACAGTTTGACATTGGAGTAAATCACAACCTGTAGCATGAGGTGGTTTACCTGACAACTCTTATTAAGTATTCTTGTATTTTATTATCTTGACTGCACTTTCAACTCTCACCTACCTGCCTTTCCAAACTCTTGCCAGGGGTTCTCACCGGGTGCAGGTCTGTTACCAAGACCAATCCTGACCCAAAGCATGACATATGTGGCCCATTCCAGACCAAAGACTGGAAAGCCAGTACCAGGTCACCCTTGCTGCTAAGAAGACCACACCATGTGTTCTTTCTGCTCAGTATTGCTATTATTGGTCAGGCCGTGCTGATGACTAAGTGGAAACATCAGGGTGATGCAGTCTTATTTAAAATTTTCATTTGGAATTTATTGCACATAGAGTAAATTGATCTTCCCCATAAAGGGCACATGTCCTCCAAACCTCATATGGCTGGTGCTCTTCAAGAGAGAAGTTATACATAGAAGTGCTAACTGATAAGCTCTGCCAGCAGCATGAAAGTTGCTCCAGAAGTTTCTGGGATGAGAATTAGAGGAACAATGAGTTTTAGACAGAGTGCTTTGCCTGTAAATTTCACAAAACCTTAATATAAAGTTTAAGTGCAAATTTTCTATTTTAATACTTCTATAATTGGGACTCCAGATCAGAATGAATTCTAAAGTTCATTTCATAGATTTCTTATCTCCACTAAGGCATCTAATATCTCCGGTGGAATCTTTTTCACTGTCTTCCAAGTAGATGCCCTGTTACCCCAGGTCAATGTTAAAACACCCTTCACTTGTGGCATCCTAAACAAGAGAGCTCACTGAGTACACAGTAGTATCATACCTTCTCAAACCTGATAGAAAAAAAAATAATAACAAAATACCACTGAAAAACAAAAAAGGGTACCATAAGCAGATCAGAAAATTTTAGTAATTCCTAAAAAGTAGGAAGTAGAAGGGAAACAGCAACATGAAATCATAACCCCAAACTCTGAGACTGTTAGAGGGATGGGAGTGATTTCAGGGGACCCCAAATTCAAACCCAGCCCCTCACAAACTTGGGAGAAGGGCCCAGTCAGTCCCTTTGTCCCTTGCCTGTGCAAAGCAGCCAGCAGGCATCAGCAGTGGTCTCTGCTTTGAGTTAAGTAGTGCAGGTCAATCCTGAGCCTCAAGTTGGGGTAGCTACTAACTCTCTGGAGACAGGAAGGTCCCACACCCAGATGACACTTATAACCTTACTGAGATCAAACCCGAGGGAGTCAATCCAAAGATGAGTTTCCACAAACCACAACATAATGTCGAAATAACTCCTGACCTTTATTTCAGAAAACACCATGTAGGGGATATATGGTCTTAAAGCTCTTCTCTCATCTCCTGAAGCTCCTCTGGTATCCCATGATGTTTATCTTGAGATAAACATCAAAAACTCCTCTGGGAGCTCTAGTCCCAGTACCCCACCCTTCTCCATGAAGAAGCTCCCCCAAACCTGGCCTGGCAATGACAAACTCTTTGGGGCAGGAGAGTAAAGGAGGTAAATAAATGGAGTGGGGGAAAGCCTGAATCCTGTTGAGTAGGCAGAGAAGAAAGGATTACTTACGTTTGCTCTAACAAATAGCTATTATTCCACACTCTCTAATAAAAACAGGAAGCTGAGGAACATGGAACTGAGATGAACAAGGATTCACTAATACAAAAATGAGCAACTAGCCCCAAATTGCCAAACATTTGTAGAAAAGTAGTGTCATGAATAAGATTTTGGAATATATAAATCTCTCAAAAAACACAAAAAATTGTAAACATAAATGTTGATTATTTGCAACCCAGATCCTGGTCGCTCCCCTAAAAGGAACCAGGGTGCCCTGGAAAAATGGCTGGGGTAAGGAAAGTACCAGATGAGCCTGGAACATCTTAATGTGACAAAAAGCAACGCGTGCTTTAAAAATGATGAGCACCGGTCAAAAGCACTCAGGAGCTAGTTTGAACTCCCAGTAGCCAAGTCTGGGTCAATTTGAACGTCAAAATAAATAATGATCTAATAAGACTATAACTCATTGAAAAAAATAAGAATCCATGAGTCCATAATGGTATCTACATCATGGCCTCCTGATGGGATGCCCTGAGAAGGATAGACATCATGTCCACAAATTCACTAACCTTTACTCCAGAAAATGTCAGTATCACAAAAGACAAGAGCTGGAGAAGTGTTTCAGATTGAAGGTGAATAGGGAGACAACTGAATGTAAGATACTAGATAGATTCTGGACCAGAAAAACATGCTCTCAAAGACTTTAATAAAATGACTGGCAAAACTTAAAAGGTCTTCAGATTATGGTATTGCTGGTGATTGTTATGGTATCGATGTAAACTTTCCTGATTTTGAGAACTGTACATAAATGGTTGTATAATAGATTATTCCTGAAGTATTTAGGGATAAAGAGGCGTGGGCTCTGCAAATTTAGTACAAGTAGTTCAGAAAAAAGTATGTGTATATATGTGTGTACACAAATTCTAAGATGAGCCTTTGTGATTTTTGTATACATTCACAGAATGAAAAAGCGATTGTGGCAAAATTTATAAATCTGGGTGAAGGGTAAATGGCATTGTTTATACTATTTTTGCAACTTTTCTGGAAGTTTGAAATTCTTTCAAAACAGAAGTTAAAATCTGGTTGCTGAAATAAAAAACTCAGTAGATGGGCTGAAAAGCAAACAGTAGGATGTAACATAAAAGAGACGTTATGAAATCTGTTAGAAACATATGGGCATCCTAGTATTTGTCTAATAGTTTTAGAATAAGAAAAGTGAAAGAAGGGATGAAATAAATAATGGAAGTTCCCAAATCCAAGGAAAAATTAAAAGGACCCATTTACTACTGAGTAACAGAATGTTTGTAACTAGACATACAAGTTAAACTTCAAAAATTGTTTCTTGTATGAAAAATTAAGTTAAATTACAAAGAAGTTAATTAGATACATGTCACATTTCTCACTGGCAGTAAGGGATGCTGGAAGACCATGGAGTAAGTATCTTCAGAGTTAGATTCTATCTCCAGCCAAAATACAAGCAAAGTATGACAGAATCAAATATAAAAATGGCTTTGTGTTTGACTGAAATGTATTCCACAACAGTGGTCTTTTCTGTCACAGCTTGTCTCTTACCATTTTCAACACTTACTTGGATTTTAGTACAGGAGAGTAATAGAGAACAAAGCAATAGATGTACTTTATCAATCCAAGTCAGCAATCTGATTCTAAATTTGCTTTAAAAAAATGGCTCCTCCCTCAAAAAAAAAAAAAAAGGCAAGTTCTTTCTTCTTTTACCTTGAAAATATTTTCAGTATAAGAATTTCATATTGACTTTTAAATATTGGTAACATTTCAGGTTGCCTGTGTAAAATTTAGGATGAGTAGTGAAGTGGATGTAAGGGACACCGGGGTATCTGGAATTGCCTTGAATTTCATTTTGAGCATACATGGGATACTCTGAGTGAAAGTAACTGGACAAAGACCAGGAAGATGAAGTTCAGAGGAGTAACAGGTAGGCCACACATAATGCACCTAAAAATGAGAATAGCAGTTCCTACCTCAAAGGGTGATTATGAATTAGCCTTTCAGCCCTAGTCTCTGCGTCTGAAATATTTTTTCTACGTACCTGTGCACTTGAATTGTTTCCTCTTCCTGTTCCCAGCCTCAGGGTGACTTGCCCATTTTGGCTTGTACCCTGAGCTCACAGTATTTAACTCCCCGTGACTAGAACAGTATCACCACCATTAGGTAGTCTCTGCCTACACTACTGGCTGGCCACTTTCAGTGAACCATGTCCACCAAGTCAAGACTGTATTGCTTCAAGGTCTCAAGCAAGTCTGCATAGGAATATGCATATAATTTAATAAAGTCTGAAATGCCAGAAATGGTCCATGCACTAGCAACAAGTAGATAAACATTTCTCCAAGTGAATGAAGATTGAATTAGCATCTCTCGAAACTACTAAAAGGATTAGACTATTTTGAGAACTGTATCATTTCTTAATGTGTCTACTCTATTAATACAATTAATATTAAAGAAACCTTGAAAATAGTTACTCTTCCAACTGACCAGTGAGAGTAACAGATTATGCTGGAAGGAAAAATGAATGCATTTATCTAGGCTTTTACAAGGAATGAAAGCCTGCAAGTATTTAACAGGCCCAGAAAAACCCTGATTCTACATTAAGCTGCATGAGTGCATGCTATTGTTTCAAGAAACCATCTCACAGATACTAAAGAAGATTCTTGTGAAGAATGTGTAATTGGCTATCTCCAAACATTTTATTTTTTTTTAGGCGAAGCAACCCTTGGTTGACCTCACAGACTGCAAGGACCTTGTTAACTTACAATGCTTTATTTTTTTATTTTTTACGCCTACGGCACCTGGTCTTCCTATGTGGTCTCCCATCCAAGTACTAACCAGGCCCGACTCTGCTTAGCTTCTGAGATCAGACGGGATCAGGCGTGTTCAGGGTAGCATGGCCGTAGACTCTCCAAACATTTACTTTTGTGGGCAGACATCAACTAGTCCCAAATCTTTTTGATGATTTAACACGTTCAACTGCCTAAGAAAAGGCATCACTAGGAATGAATTTACAGACAATTGAAAACAGCTGACAGGTGGTGAGACTAAGTGCAGGAAGGAAAATGGTATTGTTGCAGAACAAAAAGAAAGCTACCTTTACTTCCCTGAAGTTTAAGCTTTCCAAAAAGCACTGACACAGCAGGAACACCATAAGGCCAGATAAATGGATTCCATTATTTGAAAAAGCCAGTTACAGGACAAGAGACCAGGCATGATGCTAGCAAAAAGATAAAACCTTGGAAGAAATGCCCTGCGCATGTAGTGAGATGAGTACTCTTTTACACTGCGAGTAGCTGTGTAAATGAAAATTCTCTGGGCAGCAATATGGCAATATTTATAAAAAACCTAAGATTTTTTTCCATCTTAAATAATCTTTTAAAAGTTCATATTCACTAGGCCCATTTTTAGAAAGGTAATCTAAGAAAATGTACAAAGATTTATATATAATGATGTTCAATGCCTTGGTTATATTTTCCAAAACGATGTAAAATAATCCAAATATTCAATAGGGAATCCAAATATTCAATAGGAAAAAAATAAATATTCCATCAAGCAGATGGAATATTAGTCACTTTTTTAAAAACTGTTTTCAATGGCTATATGTGACATAACATCTTAATACTGTAAGAATATATGTAGCAGAAAAAAGATTAAAAAGAAACATTTGAATGTAAATAGTGGTAACATCTGACAATAGAAATTTGAATGATTTTATTTGCTTTTTAGATTCTTTCCTATGTTTTCCAAAATTTCTGTAATTACACATCTTTAAAACTAGAAAAAAATGTGTGTATGTTTTAAGAACAACCTTTACTATAATAGGTTTATGAATTCTCTATCTACACAAAGAATATATGGTTCCATGTCACTTACCTGCCCCGTGCTCCGTACTGGGTTTCCGGAAGCTGAAATGCACATCTCAGGGACAAATGTATGTACACTAACTTATTTGTTATAAAATCTCACCAGGCACATGTGGCTTTTGATACACAATACAATCCAAGTAGAGTATCATAAAACACATCACTAAAGTATACTAAAATAAGGTTATTTACTTAAAAATGATACATTAGATGTAATTTATACATAGAACAAAGCAGTTAATGGTAAACTTAATAAGGCACCTTTTAAGCTAGATGCTGTATAAAATACATTTAGTGTGTTACATACCAAAGATGAATCTGTATTTTTGGTGTTTTACAACTGCATAATGAAACTGCTTGTTTTTTTAACCCTTCTTTCAAGGTCTCTGTACAACTTCTCTAATTAAGCTATAATGATATTTTCATTTTATACAATATATACTACATTTTAGTTTTTAAATGGGCAAGGACAACAGTCATTAGAAGAGCTTAAATAATTCCACTGAAAGCATAGTACAAAGCACAAGCTAAAATTACAATATATTTAATCCTTTTCAAAAGCAGTATTCACATACTTTCCTTGTGGGATGATCATTACATGTGGCTCCATTTGATGCTGCTCTAGATTTATTTTGGTTTTTATGAATATGTCAGCTGTCTGCAATTTTCACTGTGACACTCGTAACAGTACGGAGGCAAGAACTGCTACACTGCTATTTTAACATCTGACCTAAGCAAATAACATTACCATACTTTTGAATGGTACAAGAGGTGCGATAATCCTTTTAAAAATCAGTATTTCTGTTGTTGAAATTATTTTAGATATTTAGAAACATTTCAAAACAACATGTACGAAAAGAAATATAAGTGATTTAATTCATAAAATCTTCTCTGGAATAAATTATTCATCAATATCAAATTTGACTTTGGGCTAACTTAGAGATTCATGATTCTTTAAAACTGTATTGTATTTTTGTTTTAAACAGAAACAAAAAATCTGGGGGAGAAAGGCACTATATTTCTGAGTGAATAAATAATAAATCTGGCACATTGTAGAAAAACGATTTTCAAAAACTATAGGTCACTTTCTAAGTTTAGAAATACTTCTAGACATTGAAAAGGCAACATGATATATTGATTGGAATAGCTTTTGTGAAAATATTTCCAGAGAAATAAGATTCAAATTTTATGCTTTGGAAACTTGTTCAATAAAAAGGCACAAGGAAAGCTCAGAATACATTGAAGCCAATTCTAATGTGCCTTTAATTCTAGAGATATTTACTAGTATAAAAAGAATTCATAAGAAAAATTTTCTTTGAGGGTTAACTTTTGTTATATCCAGGTAGCTCTGAGTTTTTTGATTTTATGTTTTAATTATTTAAAGGAATGACAGACAGAAGCCATACATTTTTTAAAATGCTAAATTGTGATACCAAATAATGGCTTTTAGGGTTTTATGACTATTAACTATAGTACTATGTAATACTTCCTTCCTCTTCCTCTTTAAATATTTCACTTATTGAGTGAACTCAGAAATTTAAGAGTAAGATGGAGGAAGAAAATAAATATCATGCAACTTTTTTTAGACTTTAAGATTTCAAATATTTTGAAATCTTAAAAAGCATCGTTTGCTTTTTAAAAACAGGTTATACTAGAAAATATTTTTACTGAACAAGTCTCTAACATTAATTCTTGATATCATGTTTAATGGATCAATTTAATTTAAAAGAATTATTACAGCTGTCTTGTACTTATATACTATTTGCAATGTTTTGCTTCCACATACTATTTTAACATTTCTAAGACTAGAGCTTGCCTTTCCTTACATATTTTATTATTAACATAACAAGTGATTTTCAAGATTTGTAGTTTATCAAATAAAAAATAAATCAAGGTTAACCTTAGACTAAGGAGATTTGAAATCATAAGTGTTCTTAAATCACATGGCAATTTAGATAAAAATATCTATAAATTTCAGTATAGACATGGGGAAAACATTTAGAAAAAGCAAGTTATTGGGTACTACCAAATGTCAATTTACTTACCTTGATGAACATTTCTAACTTGAGTCGTTAGGTGAAAATTATTAAACTTAGCCAAAACTGTTAAAGCAAGTTTCAAATGTGTGAAGTTTGATGTACAGACAGATATACAAGTTTCAGCCTTAAGTGCTAGTTAAATTTTGGTAATGAATGAATACATGCTCTGATTCCTTCCCTTTAAAGTTATTTTGACCATGTTGTGAAAAATCACATTTATGTTATATTCAAAGAACATTGTCTCACTTTATGCACCCATGAGTAGTTTGTTCAGAATAAGATATTAATATTTAAAAGGCATTACAGAAGTATAAAAAGTTTAAGTAAATTAAAATTATTCCTTGGGATAACAAGGCATTCATAAAATATGTAGCATTTTCTTGAATAACAGCTATATGGTATAGATAGTAAGTACTGACTAGATACTTAGCTTTTGTGCCTGACCCTTCATTGTCCTCCCAAGTTATGGAACAGAAATCATAAAATCAAAAACCTCAAATGATTTAAGTGTCTAAAACAGTTGCTGATAAACTTATATCAGCTCTGAAATAGAAACTTCTATTTAGAGGATTCTTTCATAAAGGAAAATTGAGATGATAGTATCTTAATGAAAGTCTATGCCTGAAGTTAACAAAGTCCTAGGTTTGATTCACTACTTTGAATGTATTAGTTCTGAAAATTCATATGTAGTTCTACTTTGTAATATTTTCTTCTAATCTTTTATTTTTTTCCCCTTAATGATGGGATGTGAGGTACATGTGAGCTGGTTTCTACAGTATGAATGTATGTACATATATAAAATATGATTGTAAAAGGAGCAGGTGTTTTGCAAATAAAGCATATTACACACAAAATATAAATAACTTCCCTTTTAAAAGTTACTGAGAATAAAGAATACAGAATGTGGTTATAGGCACTTAACATTGCTATCAAATGTAGTAATTAGTAATTCACTTCAATAAGAAGTGTTTTCTTTACAAGGTTCATGGCATTGGGAGTTCCAACTTTGGATAGGATGCTTTTTAGGACAAAAATAATAATTACCAAAAACAAAAAAAGATGGTGGTAAGAGAAAAACAGTTCAAATTTACGGGCACTTTCAACTTCTTTTGGCCTTTTATCAACTTTTATGTTAAAAATAAAGTTGGTGGAGAAGCTAGCTCACCTGCAAGGTAAATGGCTTTTATGTGATTGGCAAATCTTGGTCAGATCATGCATTTTTAAAGCACAAAATCAACTACCACTAATATGTTCCTGTGCATTCATAAATTATTTTCTTCTAATTCAAATAGCAACAGAGAAATCCTGGTGTGTATGTGTGTGTACACATACCATTATCAAAGCATGACAAACTATCATAAACTAAGCAGTATCCCAAACAAATCATAATCCATAGGCTGTTTACAAAGGTAGAATACAAATAGATTAAATTTTTCAGGTAGAAGGCAAATGTATATTTCTCCATCTCTGCTGAATTCATTTATCTTCTTATGGCTTTCACAGAAAGCACCATTTTATGAACAGGTAATTCAGTACCCAGAGTTTGACTGGAGACTTATTAATTAGGATTGAAGTCTTGATGCAGTTCATAAAAACCCAATAAAAAAAAAAAAGGCATCAAAAACCACATTTAAAATAAAGCTGTCCATATATGAAGAATTAAGTGTTCAGAAGTTCCCAGCTTATATTCTACGGAGTACTGAAAGGTTTAATATTAGCAGCCTGTGAAGGTGTAGTGAGGAAAGAGTCTGAGAACCAAGTTAACATCCTTATTCTACTCTAATTCCACCCGTTCCTTAGGTGAAAACAGTTCTTGCAGTCTAGAGTTTCTTCTCATGATTGCTTAACTGTCAAATCTTTACATCTTGGGATTCAACCATCTTAGCAAGTGTCTTCTTGATTCTCAGAGCTGTAAGTCTAGAAGCTGGATTGTGGGCCCAGCACTCTGACATTAGCTTCAAAACTGCTCGTAGACACTGAAAAGTAAAGAGAATGTAGTGAGCAGGTAAATATCTTTGGTGACACCAATCAATTCCTCAAAGAACTGAGTTCAACTTACTTCATCACTGTTCCATCGATTAGACACAATTGGCCGCAAACGTTTGACACACACAACCTCACGCATGTCTTCATATGATGGATCACTGGGTACCATGTTGTAATATGGCAACTGGTATTCTTCTACTATCCCTGTAGGGAATAAGAAAACATAGTGGGCACAAAAGGGTGGCTGGACAAAATATATCAATCTATTCAGCTTACTGAACTATGGAACTAAAACCGATTCCTACATAAAGAAGAAAAAAATACTTGAGTGGATGATTAACTTTTAATAGAAAATGTATGTTATCTCTCTCTCTTTTTTTTTAATGTCTAATTATTTCCCCTACATTCATCGGGATCCCAATTATAGCTGTGGACATACCAATATATTATCTCTAAAAAAAAGAAGGGTGAAACACTCACTTACCCTAAATTTTAAGCTAATTATTTATGTACACAATTGTTCCTACTAACAATGAATGCAGTCATTATTTTTGTTTTGTTCTGCAGTAGAAAGACACCATGATATATAGAAAAGAGATAACACAGCAAGCCTGAGACTGTTATCCTTACATAGGCCTGCTTACAAGGCTGGCCTCCGGATAGTTTATGGGAACCTGCCTGGTGGACAGCTTCCTACACTCCCTAAATGATAAGAATGGTGCAATGTGCCTAGACTATTTGTACAAACATGGTTTGTACAAATATGGTTTATGCTGAACACCTGCTTTCTTAGAGTTTGGAATTTTGGTACACACTAGGCAGAGAGTGCCCATGTGACCAGCCTCCAATAAAATCTTTGGGAACTAAGTCTCTAATAACTTCCCTAGATGATACTATTTAACACATTGTTGGAGGAATTAAGTGCATCCTGTGTGATTCTACTGGGAGAGGACTTTAGAAAATGTGCCCGATTTCCTCCAAACTTTGCCCCATGTACTTTTCCCTTTGCTGATTTTGCTTTGTATCCCGTCACTGTAATAAATTTTAGTTGTGAGGACAACTACATACGGAGTCCTATGAGTCCTTCTAGTGAAATCATAGAACTTGGGAGTGATCTATGACATACATGACATACAAATGATATAACAAGAGCTGTTAAGTTTTTTTGAATGATGAGGATGCAAACATAACCAGAAACAAATTCCCTAAACTCCTACCTCCTGTGATACAACGACGAGCCATTTCCCAAATTATTAGGCCAAAGCTATAGATGTCCGCCATTATGTAGGGCTGGAAATGGTTTTTATTCAGGCTTTCATCTAGCACTTCTGGAGCCATGTAGCGTTTGGTACCCACCCTGGTATTCAAGGGTACATCGACTTCATTTGTATCGCTGAAACAGAAGACAGATAATATCCAGGTTGATAGTCAAAAATAAAATAGTTTACCTTCCATTTCTATTTTCTAATAGCCTCTCTCTCTCTCTCTCTCTATATATATATATATACATACACATATATATGTGTATATATATACATATATATAATAAAAATATCTATCTATCATCTATCTATCTATCTATCTATCTATCTATCTATCTATCTATCTATCTATCTACTTATCTATCATCTATCCATCCATCTATCCATCCAAAATCTCTACATTCCTTCAACAGAAATCACTGGGGTCAGATGTATTTTAAAATTTAGTATCTTTCAGATTTTAGAAAAACATCATACCCTTTAAAACTGTGCTACATATTATACCTAGAAGGGTCTAGAGTAGTATTCTTAATCAAAATGATTACTAGTCTGTATTGAAAAATTAAGTATGACTATTCATATGAGGCTGGATAAAGACAATAGATACCGTCAGGTCAGGTTTTGTCACCAAACGAGTTTGGTGTTTCTCTAAGAAAAAGGACAACACTGAATATAAGAAAAAGTGGTAGATAATTATGTCCCAGAACAAGTGAATGTGAAAATAAACGGAGAGGAATCATTTGCTTTCACCATTCTCATGTGATAGAGGATTACATTTTCTTCATGGGTCCAATCATCTTAGTTCTGTTATGAGTAATGTTTACATAATCACATTGACAACCATTAATAAATGATGTTTACTGGTTTTTCAACTTTTGGAGTAAATTTTAGAGTGGGAAGACATGAATGTTTTGTTGTTTAGGTCCTCAATTCTGATAGGTTTAGAAACTACTGTGAAGCATAGGTTAATATATATTTTCCTATATGGCATCTGATAAATATTTGAACCAATAAACACTACATTATTTAAAAAACAGAAACAAAAACAAAAACCAGGGTTAGAACACTGTAATGACCAGAGAAGATTTAATTTTTTTAATGTTTACTTTGGTATGGACTAGTATTTTTATCTTATGGCCTGAAATTAATTCTGAAATGTGAAATGACTGCTGTATTCTAGAGTTATAACAACATTAAAATGATTTCAATAGTTTCTCAAAAATTTTATAATTGTTTAAAAATATTAACAACTTATCAAGTAGTGATGGAGAAATGGCATATTTATATCATTTATGGGAGTATAAATTGACGCATGCGCTCTGAAGGCATAACTTGCAATATACCTTAATATGTACATACTCCTCTCTAGGAATCCATTATGAAAAAATACTTGTATAAGTGTTCAAGGATATAATATATATAAATAAAATAAAATGTCCATTAAAAAGCATTTTTTAAATAAGAGAGACAAACCAGAGGCAAATTTAATGCTTATCAATTGGGTCATGACATAAATTATAGTACATACATATTTTGAAAAACTCTGATCGATACTATTGAAAAAATGAAGTACGTCTATATAAACTGAAACAGAAGGATATTTAAGAAAATAAAGGAAACCAAGAATTATGTAGAGTAAAATGCGGTTTTTGTAAACAAAGCAAACAAAACCCACCAAAATAAACCATGACAAAAACCCCAATTACCTATTTATATAACTATGTAACTATGTAAGCATAAATACATGTTTGGAATTGCACTGTCCTGAGATTAACATAATTTCTAAACAGCGGGCAAAGAATCACTCACCTGTTGAATTTAACAGCAAGGCCCAAGTCAGCAATGCAACAACTTCCATTTTTCTTGATGAGAATGTTTTTGCTCTTTAGGTCTCGGTGAGCAATTGCAGGCTTTCCTTGGGTGCCATAAATTTCTGTGTGGAGATGGCACAGACCACAAGCAGCTGAATAAGCCAACTTGAGGAGAGCTCTGGTGTCTAATGTAGCACACTTCAGGAAATCATAGAGAGATCCATTTTCATGGTAGTCAGTAATCAAATAGAGCTGAGTCCAGGAACCTGTACCTTTAATGTCTGCTGCTATAAAACCTGTTTAATTAACGAGTTCAAAAGGTTAGTTATCAGACGTGGCTATGGAGGATAATGAATGCTCATTCAAGATACTGAGAATAACTCAGGTACCATGTAGACATTAAACATTAAATTTGCCTAACAAAATCTCTTGAATTTGTTCCCAAGATTTTTATTTCTGCCATTTACACTTATAACTCTATATTTCTGCAATAAACTTAATATAATGATCATGAAAATTATAATATAACTAAGAAGATCACATAAATAATAATCTGGGAGAGTGTTTACAGCTATGTGATTCCGTAAACATGA
Source organism: Pteropus medius (assembly GCF_902729225.1). Taxonomy (NCBI): domain Eukaryota; kingdom Metazoa; phylum Chordata; class Mammalia; order Chiroptera; family Pteropodidae; genus Pteropus; species Pteropus medius. The sequence goes on along the minus strand of NW_024344378.1, from coordinate 57,525,677 downwards.
AGAGCCATAAAAAAGGAACATGAAAAAGGCTCTCGATTTCAAATCGAAAAGTGGATACATTACAATACTAAAGTTAAAAATGTTCATCTAAGAGTTTGCACCTAATTAAGCCAATTCCATTTTCCCATCAATGCCTCCTTTACAGTCTGGCTTGTTGACAAACAGGTCCATAATAGTGACCCCCTTTCCTTCTCCTTTCTCCTTTAAGAAAAAGGCCAGTAAAAGTGCTGGGTTGAATAGTGTTCTCTCAAATTCATGTACGTATGGCAACTGTAAATGTGACTTTATTTTGAAATGGTCTTTGCAGATGTAATGAAATTCAGATCAGGTCATATTAGATTAAAGTGGGTCATAATTAAATGACTGGTATCCTTAAAAGAGGCAAATTTGAACACAGACACAGGGGGGAGGCCATGTGATAACAGGGACAGAGATAGGAAAGAGTGCTGTCTCTAAGCCAAGGAACACCAAAGATTGCTGGCAATCACCAGAAGGCAAGAAGAAGCAAGGAAGGGTCCTCTCCTAAAGCCTTCAGAGAGCATGGCCCCACCAACACCTTGATTTTAAACTTCAGGCCTCAAAACTCAGAGAAAATAAATTTCCATGGTTTTAAATTACCGAGTTTGTGGTAACTTGTTATGACAGCCTTAGGAAATTGATACAAGTGCCTATTATACTCTTGAGCATTGTGCTATACACTGTCTAAAAGAGAAACAGTAGCTGAAAAGAAAAGTCAGAAAAGCTAGATGAGTTTACGTATCCTACTGACCAGATCATAACTAAATTATTTTCCTACTGTGTAAATGGGAGAGTGGGGAGGAAGAGACCTACTAAGCATAGAATATTAAGCTACATCATATGGTGGTAGCAGTTTAGTTTACAAAAGGCAAAAGGTATATATAAAGTTATCCTATAAAATTACTTACATTACTTAAAAAAGACATGGTTTTTGTTACTGTATGATAAGTCCAATAAACTGACATCACTTCCAATTTGAAACTACCACTGTCTCACCAGTAGGGTAGTAAATAAACCGGCTGGTTGGCATTAGGGGCTTATTGTATTTAAACTGTGTATTTAAACTATGTATTCTACTGGGTTTCCTTTAGCCTAATGCCTATAACGGAATTCAAATGTTTTCAGAGCCCATGTGGCAAGCTTCCACCCACACCCTACTAACCTTGTCAGAATATGGAATTGACTGAAATGAAATGTGTACCTACCAAGTATATTTTCATGGCGCATTAGCACAGTTTGATAGATTTCTGTTTCTCGAAACCAGCTAGCTTCTTCAGTGGTAAAAAACACTTTGACTGCTACTTTTTCACCACGCCATTTACCCATCCACACTTCTCCGTATCGGCCTTTACCAACTTGCCGAACCATCTGAATCTGTTTGGCAATAGTTCGCTGAACCTTCATAAAAAAAAAAAAAAAAAAAAAAATTTTGAGCTCTTGATGAAAAGAACCTATTATTTATATATGTATTTGTCTGAATTCCATCCCACCCTGTTCACAAAATACAGGTACTTATTTGAGACAATACCTGGGGTATAGTAAATGCTTTCATTAATATTTCTTGAATGAAAGATGTACATTAATTACTACCTTTCATTTTCAGAAGCATAGTGGCCATTCTAAATTAAAAATGACACTAAGTTCCAGGATGAAATGCACTTAAAATGGGCTAGATTTTGTGCACACCTAAACTAACTTACTTGAGGAATCATTTTATTGCAGAATCCTTTTATAATTTTTTTCAGAAACTCAGGATTATTGAGGTATCATTTACATATAATAAAATTCACCGTTTTTGAGAACTGTGTTTTGACAAATGTGTAGAGTCATGTAATAGCCATCACTCAAAAAAGTTCCCTTTTAGCCTCTTTAAAGTCAATCCTCCCTCACCCACCCCCAGTCTCTGGCATCACTGATCTGTTTTGTACCTACAGTTTGGCCTTTCTAGAATATCACATAAATAGAAACATACAGCATGTAGTCTTTTGTGTCTCAGCTTTTTCACTTAACATAAAACGCTTTCAAATTCATCATGTTGCATGTATCAGCAGTCTGTTCCTTTTTATTGGTGAGTTGTATTCCACTCTATGAATGTACCACCACTTATCCACATAACAACTGATGAACTTTTGTTTACAATTTGTATCTATTATGAATAAAGCTGCTATAAACATTCACATTCAGGTCTTTGTCTGGCCATGTTTGCATAGCTCTTATGCAAATACTTAGCAGGACTGCTTCGCTGTGTGTTTAAGTTTTCAGTCAACTGTCAAACTATTCTCAAAGTGGCTGTATCACTGTGCATTTCAATCAGCAATATATGAGATTTCTAGTTGATATCCTCAGTCTCAGCCATATTAGTGGATGCATAGTAGCATTTCATTGTGTTAGTTTGTATTCTCTCATGATGATTAGTATCTTTTCATATGCTTATTTGCCATTCTTATATCTTCTTTGGGAAAGTGTCTATTCACATTTTTTGTCCATTTTAAAACTGAATTGTTTGTCTTAATACTGAATTATAAAAGTTCTTTATATACTCTGTAACACAAATTCTTTATCTGATCTATACCAGTTTGTGACTTTATTTTTCATTTTAACAACAGTGTCTTCAGAATAGGAAAAGCCTTAAATTTTGATAAAGTGCCTAATTTATCACTACAAAATGATTCACGCCTTTTGTGTGCTAAAGAAATCTGTGCTCAACCCGAAGTCACAATGATTTTCTAAAATATTTTCTTTTAAAGGTTTTATATTTTAACTTTTACATTTAGGTCTATGATCTATTCTAAGGTAATTTTGTATATGGAATGAGGTAAGGGTTGGGATTCTCTTTTTGGCAAATGGATGCCCAATTTTTCCTGCACCATTTGTTGAACAGACTGTCTTCCCCACTGAATTATTCTGGCACAAAACTCAATTGATCATATATGTGTGTGTCCATTTCTAGACTCTCTATTCTATTTCACTGATAAACATATTTATCCTTATGCTTGCAGCACAGTGTTGATTACTGCAGCTTTATACTAAATCCAGAAATCAGGTAGTGAATTGTTTGGGGTTTTTTTTCTCCAAAACTCTTTTGGCTCTTACAGGTCTTTTTGCATTTCCATATAAATGTTAGAATCAGCTCATCAATTTCTATAAAAGCTTGTTTTGGTTTTGATTTGCATTGAATTGAAACTGTAAGTCAATTTTAGAAAATCTGACATCAATACTGAGTCCTTTGAATCACAAACAGGATATACATCTCCACTTATTTGGGGCTGTTAATTCTTTTTGGCAATGTTTTCTAATTTTCAGTGTACAGGTCTTAACATAAATTTTGTTAAGCTTATTCCATATAGTGAATTTTTTATGATGCTATTTCAACTGATGCAGCTTAAAAAATTTTTAATTCCTAATTGTTTCTTGCCAGTGTACATAAATTCAATGATTTTTGTACAATGACCTTATATTCTACAACCCTGACAAACTCACTTATTGGTTGTTGTAGCTTTATGGTATCATCCTTGAGATTTTTTACATATAGACAGTCATGTTGTCTGCATATAAACACAGTTTTACTTTACCTTTCCAATTCGATTACAGAATTATTTAATTCGATGAATTTTTAAATTAGAGATAACTGTATTTAAACAAATACAATTAAACAAATATCTATCTGAATATCTGATGTTTATTATAAGGGTCCTCTCAACCCCTAAATCTGAGTATTTCCTTACATATAACCCTCTTATTGGAATTATTAACAATTCTCTTTAAAATTATTTGTACAAACTGTGTTTTGGTAATATGGTATAATATTGAGGGAAGCATCTTCTCTATGAAAATATGTGGAAGAAACTTCTCTTTGATTTCAGAATCTGAAAGTTATACTTCTCCCAACCATCAGTTTAATCTTATAGATGTATTTTATACCCAATTCCTCTTCAAGTTGGCTGTTAAAAGCAAAACTTGTGAGCTAACTCTAGCACATATATAATACTTTATGACCATATTTTCTTTCCTAACCTTGCTTGTGGCTCTCTTACTTGCCTATTCTATTTTTCTTATTTCACTCATATTTCTTATTTTTAACTAATTTCATTTTGCATTACTACTGTCATCTTTCCAAATAAGGGAAAAAAATATGCGCAGCAATGTTCTCTAATCTGTAGTAATTATGCTATCTATCATAGGAGGACACATTCTGTATCAATAAATCATTCATGTTTCTGTGACATTTTATCTTACCAATAAAGGTAGTCCAGATCCACTACCAGAACTTTGTGACTGGTCAATAAGGTCTTTTAATGATTCTCCAACTGGAATAAATGCTTCATCCTGTTCCAAATCACGATTATAACGACTTCTGCTTGAGATGCTCTTACAATAATGTCTTTTAAAAAAGCAGAAAATGATCTACATTAAAATTCTACAACTATAAAGTTCAAAAGAAAATTTTGAAGTTGTCAACACCATTATCCTTCCTTTAGACAGGATCATATCAAAATTAAGCTACCATAGGATAATATATCCTCTATTAAAATAATGTCTAGAAATGGCATTTATGAGGTAGATTTCTATACAGCATGCTAAAATGGAAAGATGGCCATGATGCAGTAACCAGTGAAAAAATAGATCAAAAAACAGCATATAAATTGTGATCCTAGCTCTAAAAAGTGTTTAAATTATATATATTTAAATATGTCTAAAAATATCTGAAATTATATATAGCAAGTTATAAATAAGTTATTTCTGGGGATGTAGGAATATACACTTTCTATGTTACATAAGTATTTTCATTGGAATTTGTTAAGTATGTATTTTAGTATCAAAATGAACAGTAAATATATTTCCATTTTTAAAAAAAGGAAAAAAGAAGTTTATGGAAAAGAAATCAAACAAGTCCTCTTAATTTATTCTGATAGTTTTGAAGGCTTCTCTTTAAACTTTCAAATTATTAAAGATGCAGAGAGAAAGGTAGAGATTAATTTAATTGGCACCCCATGTGTACATCATTTAAGTTTAAAAAATATTAACATTATGCTATATCTATTTTAAATATATTTAAAATAAACATTAAAAATATTGGAAGCTCCAGCCATTTCCCTGATGATTCTATTTCCCTCCTTTACTCTCAAAAGGCAAACACTATCCTGAAGGTGATTACATCCTTTTAATGTACGTATTTACATTTTTATCATAACTGTATATATTCATAAACAATATTGTTTCCTGGATACAAATTTACATAAATGGTCTGTTCTATTAATATTTTACACCTTGCTTTTTAATTTAAAAAAACTCCCATGTTTTACATATTTATGCATGCTGATATACGAAAAAAACAGCAGCTCAATTTTGTTGATGCTGAGTGTGTCAGGCATTGTTCTATGACTCACTTCATCTTTACAAAACTCTTAAGAGGTTAAGTATTGTTATTCTCATTTTACAAATAAGGCAACTATGGCCCAGAAGTTCATCATCTTCTCTAAGTCACACAGCTGGCCAAGTAAAGCAGCTGGGATCTAAACCTAGAGGCCCTGATCAGGAATCCATGGTCTTAGTCACTACTATTCTGTCAAGGAAGTGATTTAAATGGTAACTAGTGTTCCTGTTTATGAATTTTGCCACAACTTACCTGATGCCATATTTTAGTTATTCCCAAAAGTCTGTTAATATAAACAGGGCCGCAAAAACCATTTTTGAGCCAGTCTCTTATGAAGATGTTTAAAAATTTCTTGAAGGTATACATATTTTCAATTTTATTGACATCTACCAAATTGCTCTCCAAAGTGGAGTAATTTATACTTCCATCAATAGTGTGATATCACAGTGTCCATTTCCCCACATTCCAAGCCAGTCTGGGCCCTGCTATATTTTTTGACTTTTGCCAACCTGATGTATATGAAATAGTGACATGTTTTCATTTGTTTTCCCCTGATTACAAGGGAGGCTGAAATTTTGTTTTTAATAGTTCGGTTTTCTCTGTGAACTGCCTGATCTTGTTTTTTTGCACTTTATTCAACTGGGGTGATTTATTATTTTTTTTTCTGTATTAATTCATAAGAGTTCTTTATATAATCTGGATACTAAATATTGGATAAGTATGTGTTACAAGAGTCTTCTCTCAGTTGTCACTGTCATGTCATTCCATTTATGGTACTTTTTGTCAGTTTTTAATTTTAATGTCAAATTAAATTCATCAAACCTTTCCTTCTTTTTCATATATGCTTTTATGTCCTGTTTAAGACAACTTAATGTCATAAATATACCTTCAAGGTTTAAAAATTTTGTTTCTCTCATTTAGTCTTTTAATTCATTTGGAACTTATAGTACAGAATGGAAATTAGGGAATAAATCAAATTAAATTTATTTTCCATATCGATAGCCCAGTATACATGACCACTTTTATAATTTTATTTTGATAAGTTAATAGGTAATTGCCTCAAACGGCTTAAAATTCAAAAGGCTTAAAGGGGTGTACAGTGAGAAACCTTCCTCCCATCTCTATCCCTGCGCCACCAACTTCATTTTCCTAGAAGGAACCTAGAACTGGAACTATTTCCAGTTTCATGGATGATCTTCTGGAGACCATTTATGCATATTCAAACAAAAACATATACATTGGTGTTTATTTCTCTTGCTTTTGCTTTTTTTTTCTTCCAGAAATGGTAGTATACAATATGTACTGTTCTGCATCTTGCTTTTTCACTTAGCATTATACGTGGGGGATTATTTCAGAGCAGTGCATAAGTAGCCTCTGTTTTATTTAATGGTTAAACAGTATTCCATTGTATAGCTCTTAATCATTCCCTTACTGGTAACATTTAGACTGTTTCTAGTCTTACTTCGCACAAGGCTAAAATGAAAAAAATTTCTGGCAAATCTGAAGTACAAGTTAGAAATGAATTTGGAATTTTGATAGAAGGCTCTATTGACTTCCTTGAAGCTTATACCAATTACTATCTCTCTACCATATATATGAGAGTGCCCATTTTCCCCACATTCTTATTCATACCCTTGTGTAGACGAACTTTTAGAACTTTGTTTTTAATTTTATCAAAGTTCTACATCTACTTATTTATTTATTTATTTATTATTTTAATTAAGTTTATTGGGGTAACACTGGTTAATACAATTATATAATTTTCAGGTGTATGTTATCATTTGATATCTATATAATATTCATTTATTTTTAAAAGGTACACATAGCAGGTCCTCAATTAATGTTTCATAACAATGAGAAGCCATAGGAACTTATATCAATCCCGTTTATATCAATTAGCCTATGGTAAAGCTGACTTCATGATACTTAGTTTCACTTAAAGTCACAGACCCTATCATTGACATTAAGTAAGGACTTACTGTAGTTCTTTGTGGCTTAGTAACAAAGCAGTAGTTCCCATCTCATCTCCTCTCTTCTTTTCACCTACTTTGCAATTCTCAGAAGCAAATATTTTCAATGTTTCTAAGCTGATTTGTTTAATGTTTACCTCATTATTACTAAATAACATGCTTATATTGACATTTTCAGTTTTTTAATCTTAGGCTCTAACTATTGACTTCACGCTGTGGAAGATGAAGATTTAACTCATCATTTATACTCCCGTTTCCCCAAACAAAAATACTTCTGTCCTCCGAACATAGTTATAGCATAGTATTTGTTTAGATCAATATTCAATGTTTGCATTATGATGACCAGATAAACTCTATCCATACCTGGATCTCACTGTATACCATGGTTATTTTTTGCTTTCCTGAAAACCCTGAGACAGTTTTTTTTTAATCTCAGTCTCTATTATTCTAAATGTGATATACAGCATTCAATTAGAAGTTATGAGACACACTAAAAAGCAAGGAAAAATAGCCCACTGTCAAGAAGTATGGGAATCACTAGAACCAGTCTAAGAGATAACTCATGTTAGAACTATCAGATAGTTTCCTTAAAATAACTATGATTAAAACGGTAAAGCATCTAGTGGAAAAGGTGGACAACGTAAATCAAAAAATGGAAAATAACAGAAATGGATGGAGTTGAATGAAAATGCTAGAAATGTAAAACACGGTATCAGAGATGAAGAATTCCCTTGCTAGGCACATCAGTGGATTGGACACAGCTGAGGAAAATAAAAGCTAATTTGAAAACAGGTGAATAGAAATTACCTGAACTAAATCACAAAGAGAAAAAATAATAAGAAATATTCAGTAAAAAATAAAAGAGCTGTGGGACAATATCAAATAATTTAAAATATGTGTAATTAGTATCGAAATGAGAACAGAGAAAGGAACAGAAAATATTTTGAGATAGTAGATAATAATTTTGAAAAAATAATGAAAGACATCAAGCCACTGATTCAATAAACTTGTGAATCTCAAATGAGTACCGAAAAAAGAAACACACATATCCTAAATATACTGTAGTCAAATTGCTTAAAACTAAAGATAAAAAGGAAACTCTTAAAAGAAGCCATAAAATATATATATGTATATATATAGTCGACCATAGATAAGAATTATGAATGAAATCATGTACAAAAGACAATGAAATCTGTAAAGAAAAACAAAGTCAACCAAGAATTCTATATCTCATGCAAATAACTTTGGAAAGAGAAGGCAAAAGATTTTTCAGAAAAACAAAAGCAGAATGAATTTATGGTCAGTAGACCTATAATGCAAGAAATTTAGTAAAAGGAAGTTCTTCGGACAAAAGAAATATACCAAACGAAAATTTAGACCTAAAACTTAGAACTAAACAAATAGAGAGTGCTGAAAATGATAAAAATGAACATGAACATAAAGGACTTTTTTCTTATTTTTAATCACTTTAAAGCTGATTGGCAGCTCCTTTTTCAGGTATATAATAAACGTTTATTATCTTTTTTATTAAATGAAACATTACTTGGGAATATTTTTTGCTGTAATTACTTTACTTTTAGTCATCCATTTCTAATACTGAATTACTGTGGGGCTGAGATGTTCCCTAATGGCAGTGAGAATGATAGGCCAATTATAAACCTGGAAGTAGGTTTTATATCTGATAAATTAATCTGTGATACTGCTTCCAAGCAAACATTTTGGGTCAGGGGAGGTTGTGCATCAAGCATGGGGAACACATTGATTCACATGTTCAACCTTAATACTTCAACAGAAAAGTGATAATTTATCAACCAGCCATCATCAATATCAATGGACAGGTAATCTCTACCATTATTGAGGTTCCTGTCCAATGGGAAAGGCAGAATTTAGGCAAAATGATTATAAATAAGTAAACAAATGATTGCAAATGAAAAAATGATAGGTAAAAGCAGTAAATGTTTTAGGGGTACATCATAATATCTAATTAGTTTTTTAAGGGTTAAAGAAATCATTTACAAAAAAGAACAGAAATTCCATGTCAGAGGAAAGTACAAAGAACTGGCAGTATGGAACAGAAATGATAGCTAATTCAGAATGAAGGGAGGTGATGGCTAGAGAAGACATTTTGGAGAAGGTATTGATTTCAAGGACCTAGTTATCATGAATGTAAATCAGATTGAAGAAGAATAAATCTGCAAATTTTTCTAGACTGGAAGTAAACAGTCATCAGAAAAGACATGGAATGAACTATTAATGAGAAACATAAAAGAGACTAACTTCAATATGTGGAAATATCCCTCTTTACTCTTATCCTTTTATGGCTTGTTTAGATAGAAGTTTTTGTCTTGTTAAAATCAATCTAAATGTGAATATACCAAATTACTAATCTTGTAAATCTGCTCAATAATTGGTCTCCGAGTAGATAAAACCGGTACATAAAATTCAAAATCTATATATACAGGGCAATCATGAGGGTTTCTGTAATATTTAGTTTAAAACTATAAAAGGAGCCTAAAAAAAAAAACAGTTCACGGTGTCTGTGTATTTTATGAGCTGCTCTAGGTCACTCAAGTGTCCAAGGCTTGACTCTGAGACAAACGTTCTTTTTAGTTAATCTTAAAAGACATTATTAGTTTAGTTTGTGTCAGGGTTCCCTTGATCTTCATTTCCAATGCTCTTTATTCTTTTGTGTAGCTTTATATTTCTACCTGGCATAATTTTCTATTTGAAGAACTTCCTTTAACATTTCTTGTGTAGATATGCTGGTGAATTCTTTCAAGCTTTTGTATGTCTAAAAGTCTTTATTTCACCTTTGTTTTTGAAAATTATTTTCTCTATGAGTATAGAATTCTAGGTTCATGACTTTTTCCTTTAAGTACTCTAAAGATCGTGCTCAGCTACATTCTTGCTTACTTTGTTCCCCAGGAAAAGTTGGCTACCATCCTTAACTTTCTTCTTCTGTACATAATCTGCCTTTTTTCTCCGGTAGCATTAAAAATTTTTCTCATGATCACTGTTTTTGAGCAATTTGATTATGATTTGCCTCGGTGCAGTTTTCTCCATGTTTCTTGTACTACAGGGTTTGTTGAGCTTTTTGGATCTATGGTTTATAGTTTTCACTAACTTTAGAAAAATTTTGGTCATTTCTTAAAATATTTTTTGTCTCTTCCTTTCTTTGGGAACTCCAATTATATGTACATATATATGTCATATATGTTATGTAGCTATATATAAATATAAAATATATATTTTAGGCTGTTTGAAGTGCCACAGCTCAATGGTGCTCGACTCTTTTAAGTTCTTTTTTTAATGTTTGTTTAGCTTCTATTGCTGTTTTCATGTTTACTGCCATTAATCTCACCCCGTGTATATCTGATTTCAGATATTACAGATTTCATTTCCTGAAGTTTGATTTGGGTCTCTTATATCTTCCATGTCTCTAACTTTGGAACATATAAAATAGTTATAATAACTTTTAATGTCTTTGTCTGCTAATTTTAAAATCTAAATCATTTCTGAGTCAGTGGTAATATTTGCTTAAGTTTTTCCTCATTATAGGTTGTATTTTCCTACTTTTTGCATATTGGTAGTTGTTGAATGGATGGCAGATACTGTGAATTTTACTTTGTTGGGTGCTGGATATTTCAGTAATCCTATAAATATTCTTGAGCTTTGCTCTTGGATGTAGCTATCTGGAAACAGTACAATCCTTTTGGGTCTTGCTTTTGAGGCAGGCCCAGAGCCATGAATAGTGTAGGGAGTGCTGAGGCAAGGCCCTTCTGAGTACTCTAACCAAACCCTGTGAATTATGAGCTTTTCAAGTCTCACAGTTGGTGGGAACAGACCGAATTCCCAGCCTTGTGTGAGCACTAAATACTGTTTCCTTCAATTTTTTCAAGCATTCTTTCCCAGCTGTGGGTAGTTTCCCCACTTGTATTCGCTAATCAAGACTCAGATGAATATTCAATGGGAACCTCCTGCAGCTCTTCAAATTCTTTCTCTATGAGGCTCTCTTCTCTCCATTACTGTCCTATGAACTACAGCTGCTGTTCTCTCTCCAGGTCTCAGCTTTGTCTCCTCAATTCAGAGTCTGCTGGGCTATACCTGGTTTCCTCCTGTGTCCTGCAGCCAGAAACTCTTCAGGCAGTAAACTGGGTAATCATAAGGCTCACCTCACTTGTTTCCTGTTTCTCAGGGATTGATCGATATCCTTTACTGCCTGATTGTTAGCTGTTAGTATGTGAGTGAAGCTTATTGATTACAGGCTTCACTGTAAGATAATATGTCTGAGCCATTTCACTGGCCCTAATGTCATTATATTTAGTTTTTTTCCTCTGGGAGCTGGATGGATTTCCCTAAGAAAGTCTTCCTATCTGTTGTCTTGAGGGAACAAGCCTGGTTGACAGGGTTCTGGAAGGGTTGAGGGGCCTACCAATCATTACATAAATGCTCACTTTACCTCCTTGTTTTCACTATAATACCTGACCCTAAATAACAGCATACCACAGATGAGAACCTTATTTTTGTTCTTTCCAGAGAATATACTTCTAGCCTTCTGTTAGGGAGATGGTGGGGAAGTCACATGATTATTCATAATAGGAGTGGGGATCTCAATGTCTGTGGTACTTGGCATCCAAAATGGCCTGTGAAGATCCTCACCTCTTGCTATGCATGTCCTTGTTTACTTCTCTTTCATAATGTACTTAGGGCTGACCTGTGTGACCAATAGAATATGGAAGAAGTGATGATGTGATGTCTGAGTGTAAATGATAAATAGCATTGGAGCCTCCACTTTGGTCTCTTAGATTACTCACTCTGGAGGCAAGCCAGGCTTAATGCTGTGAGGACACTCAAGTAGTGCTATAGGGAAGTGCACATGAGAGGAACTAAGGTCTCCTACATACTTGTAAGCCTTAGAGGTGAGCTACTTGGAAAGTGATCTGCAGCTCCAGTTGATCCTTCAGGTAAGATCCTGAGCCAATCAGTCAAGTCACTCCTGAATTCCTGACCCACAGAAACAATGAGAGATAGTAACTGCTGTTTTAAGTCACTAAATTTGAGAGTGATTTCTTCATACATTATTAGATAACCATATAGTCTCTGACTTCCTAAAAATAGATTTTTAAGCAATTTTCTTGGTTTTACTGCCACTCTCAACTTCACTTCCAGGGATAAGTGGTATTGCCAATTCCTGAGCTTCTCAGAGAATTCTATAGTATAAATTGGTTGCTTTTTGGCTCTCAATTTCTAAACTAGTCAGTTAAGTTACTTACTACTAATCCATATGCTTCACAGGTTCCTAGGTTGTTTGCTGTTATCTCCTGCGTTCCTTCTCCTAGTTAGACAAAGCGGTTAAAAACTATTGCTAATTTAGTGAGAAGAGCAAAAGTAAGTATGCTCAATCTGCCTCTTTATCTAAAAGACATTACCAAACATTTAAATCTTTGCCAGTGTAACAGGTGAAAAACAATATCTCAGTATAATTTTAATTTATATTTTTCATATTATAAGCATTGGTGAGTTATCTTTTAATTTTTCTTTTAAGAGTCATACGAATTTCTTTTTGGATAAATCATGTGTTCATTTTTGTGGCTTATTTTCCCAATGACTTGCTAGATTTTCCTTTCTAATTTATAGAAGCTCTTTATATTTGAGAAATCAGTTCTTTGTAATATGAGCTACTAATGTTTTTCACTAGTAGTCTGTCTTCTGACTCTTTTTGGTAGTTTCAGCCACATAGTAAAGTTTTATTTTTGTGTAGTTGATACCATCGATCTTTTCACTTTTAATTCTAAATAAGGGTTTTTTTGCTTCTAATTTTTTTTTAAATAGGGTCATAGGGGGATTTTTTAAAACAATTTTTTAATTTTTCAACTACAGTTGACATACAATATTATATTAGTTTCAGGTGTACAACACGGTGATTAGACATTTATATAACTTATGAAGTAATGACCCTGATAAATCTAGTACCCATATGACCCGTAGTTATTACAATATTATTGACTATATTCCCTATGCTATACTTGACATACCCATGACTATCCTGTAACTACCAATTTGTATTTCTTAATCCCTTCCCCTTTTTCTCACTCCCTAACCCCGCTCCCACCTGGCAACCATCAAAATGTTCTCTATGAGTTTGTTTCTGTTTTGTTTGTTCGTTTATTTTTATACTTTAGATTCCACAAATAAGTGAAATCATATGGCATTTGTCTTTCTTTGTCTGACTTACACTCAGCACAGTGCCCTCTAGGGTCTAACCAGGTGGATGCAAATGACAAGATTTCATTCTTTTTTATGGCTGAGTCCATTGCATATATGTACCACCTCTTCTTTATCCATGGATGGATACCCAGGAAGCCTCCATATCTTGGCTACTGTAAATAATGCTGCAATGAACATATGGATATACATGTCCCTTTGAAGTAGTGTTTTGGGTTTCCTCAGATAAATACCCAGAAGTGAAATTACTGCGTCCTTATTTGTCTCATTATAGCCTTTTTAAAAAATCTATTTTATCTGGTATAAGTACAGCCGCCTCAGTTTTTTTTTGTTTCTTTCTATTTTCAAGAAATATCTTTTTCCATCCCTTTATTTTCAGTCTGTGTCTTGTGATCTGAAGTGAGTCTCTTGTAGGCATATGGTAAGGGTCTTGTTTTCTTATCCATTCAGCCACTTGATGTCTTTTGATTGGAGTATTTAATCTATTTACGTTTAAAGTAATTGTTGATAGATATGTAGTTATTACCATTTTATTATTCATAACTTTGGTCTTTTTTTCTTCTTAAAAAAGTCTTTTTAACATTTCTTGTAATATTGGCTTGGTGTTGATGAATTCCCTTAGCTTTTTCCTATTTGGAAACCAATTTATCTTACTTTCAACTTTTTTTTTTTAATTAAGTTTATTAGGGTAACACTGGTTAATACGATTATATAATTTTCAGGTGTACATTATCATTTGACATCTGTATATTCTATTGTGTGTTTACCACCTGCAGTCCAGTTTCCTTCAGCTACCATATATTTGATCCCCTTTACCCACTTCACCCTCCCCCTACCCCCTATATTTGACCCCATTTTACCCTTTCGCTTCACTCTCCCTCCTCCTCCTGCACCCCACTAGTAACCACTACTCTATAGTCCATGAGTCTCTGTTTGGTTGTCTTATTCATTTGTTGCTTTTAGTTTTATATCCCACATATAACTGATATCATGTGATTTTCAACTTTTTCTGTCTGGCTTATTTCGCTTAGCATGATTATTTCAAGCTCCATCCATGTTGTTGCAAATGGCAGTATTTTATCTCTTCTTATGGCTGAGTAATATTCCATTGTATATATGTTTCACAGCTTCTTTAGCCAATCATCTATTGTAGGACACTTTGGTTGCTTCTTTGTTCCAGCCACTATGAATAGTGCTGCTATGAACATCGGTGTGCAAATATCTTTTCGGATATGGGTTCGCAAGTCTTTGGGGTAAATACCCAGTAGAGGGATTGCTGGATCATATGGTAGGTCAATTCTTAGTTTTTTGAGGAACCTCCATACCACTTTCCATAGTGGCTGTACCAATTAGCAGTCCCATTAGCAGTGTATGAGGGCTCCTATTTCTCCACATCCTCTCCCGCATTTTTTATTACTTGTCCTATTGATTATAGCTTTTCTAACAGGTGTGAGATGGTATCTCATTGTAGCATCTTTTCATATATTTGTTTGCCATTTGTATGTCCTTTAGGGAGAAGTGTTTGTTCAGGTCCTCTGCCCATTATTTGACTGGATCATTTTTTTGTTGTTATTTTGAATTGTGTGAGTTTTTTGTATATTTTGGATATTAGGCCCTTATTGGAGGTGTTGCTTGCAAATATATTTTCGCATTCGATGGCTGTCTCTTTACCTTGTTGACTGTTTCTTTTGCTCGGCAGAAGCTTTTTAGTTTGATGTAGTCCCATTCATTAATTTTAACTTTTACTTCCCTTGTCTTAGAGGTCAAATTCATAAGATCCTCTTTAAGTCCAAGGTCCATGAGTTTCATTCCTATGTTTTCTTCTATGTATTTTACTGTTTCAGGTCTTATATTTAGGTCCCTAATCCATTTTGAGTTAATTTTGGTGTTGGTGATAGACAACAGTCTAGTTTCAATCTTCTGCAGGTAGCTTTCCAGTTTTCCCAGCACCATTTATCGAAGAGGCTTTCCTTTCTCTGCTATATGTTTTTGGCTCTTTTGTCGAAAATTACTTGCCCATATAAATATGGGTTTACTTCTGGACTCTCGATTCTGTTCCACTGGTCCATGTGTCTGTTTTGCTGCCAATACCATGCTGTTTTGATTACTGTTGCTTTGTAGTCTAATTTGAAGTCAGGCAGAGTGATGCCTCCAGCCTCATTCTTTTTTCTCAGGATGGCTTTGGCAATTCAGTTACCTTCAATTTTACTTGACGGCCTTGCTGGGTAGATCTTGGTTGTAGGTCCTTACTTTTCATCATTTTGATTATTTCATGCCAGTCCCTCTGGCCATCATAGTTTCTGTTTAGAAATCAGCTGACAGTCTTATGTGAGCTCCCTTGTAGGTAACAAACTGCTTTTGCCTTTCCCTTGCTGCTTTTAAGAGTTTCTCTTTGTCTCTGCTTTATCTAATCTACTGTTGATTCTCTCTAATGTATACTTTATTTGTTATTGTAGTGTCCATTTCTGACTCATTCTTTTTTGTTTCCTATTTTTATGTTTTCTATCTCTTTGCTGAAGTTTTGAGATCAATAAGCATCCTTATAACCAGTGTTTTGAACTCTGCATCTGGTAGATTGCTTGTCTCCATTTTGTTTAGTTCTTTTTCTGGAGCCTAGCTCTGCTCTTTTATTGGGGTCATGTTTCTTTGTCTCCCCATTTTGGCTGCCTCCTTGTTTTTGTTTCTATGTATTAGGTAGAACACTTTGTCTCCTGTTTTTAGTAGAGTGGCCTTATGTAGGTGTCCTGTAGGGCCCAGTGGTGCAATCTCCCTAGTCACCTGAGCTGGGTACTACAGGTGTTTCCTTCATGTGGGTGGTATATGCTCTTCTGTTGTAATTGAGCTTTGCTTGCTGTTTGCACATCAATGAGAATGACTGACTCTGGGGCTGATTGGATGTGAAGACTGGCTGTGACTACAGTGGAGGAGCTGATATACATAAGCGGATCCTACAGAGCAGGATTTGCTTTAGCGGGGCTCTGGAGCCTGCCCAATCTGCCCTTTGAGTGTATTGTTTGTGGAGGTATTTGGGTGGTGCTCTCGTGTGGCCTAAAGCTAGTTACTGGATGTGTTGGTTCTGAGGTCTCTTGGGAGGGGCTCTGTTGCTGGCCAAGGTCAGCCACTGCCTGTGCCCTGTCCCGGGGCACTAAGTGTGAACTACAAAGTGATCTGCAGATTGTTGCTACTAGAGCTGAGCTTAGTGGTGCCTAGGAGAGGCTACGCTGTGAACTGAGGCCAGCTGCCGCTAGTACTGGGCTTGGGGGCTGCTTACCAAGAGGTATGGGACATGTCATAGCCAGATGCTGCTTATCTGGGGTTTGTGAACCTTTGAGAAATTTTAGGAGAGTCTGCAGCATAAGCTAAGACAGGCCATCTGTATGAAAAAGTCACTGGAAGTGGCTTGGGTGGGCTTGCAAATTGGTAGGCCAAGGTCTCAGGGAATCACCAGAGTAGGGCAATTGGTATTAGCCAGGTTGATGGAGACTCAGATAAGGCATCTGCCTGCGCATTCACTGGGTTGGCGGGGGGTGGAGGGGTTGGGGACTGAACAAATGGCTTCTGTTAGCACTTCTGTCTGGGAGAAAGCTGTCCCTCCAGCCCTTGCTCTGAAGCCAGACAATTCAGTTCATGCCCATAGGTCTCTGGCACCTTTCAGGCTGCTGCCCCAGCGCTGAAACTCAGAGCAAGTGAGCCCATCAGTGAATAAGGCCATGCATGGGCCCTTTAAGAGAAATACCTGACACCCCATCGGCCCTCCATCTCGCTCAGCCACAATCTCCTCTGGTTTTCACAGCCAGAAGTTGTGAAGACTTCTCTTTTGGCACTGAAACCCTGGGCTGGGGAAGCTGGTATGAGGCTGGGACTCCTCGCTTCTCATAGGGGACCTCTGCAGCAGAGATATCTCTGCCGATTTTTAACTGCCACACGCGGGTGTGGGGCCAGCTGGTTCAGTGTCTCCGCCCCTCCTACCAGTCTGGAAATGGATTCTTCAGTATGTCTTTAGTTGTAGGACTTTAGATCACCTAGATTTCAAGTGATTCTCAATGATGGTTGTTCTGTAGTTTAGTTGTAATTCTGAAGTAGTTATGAGAGGAGGCAAGCACAGCATTCACCTACTCCGCCATCCTGACTAGGAGCTTCGAAGTTGTGTGTCAGACACATGAAGGTCTTCTATACTCAGACTATTTTTAAAATTTCTCCATAGGTTGTTGGTTAAAATTTATTTTAGTGTAGGGAACTGATTCAACTTCATTTTTTTCCTATATAGCTCCCTATTCCCAAATCTACTTATTGAATAATCCATCTTTTCCTCAGTGATCTGAAATGTTACCTTTATCATGTATTTCTTTATATACTTGTGTCTATTTATGGGTTTAGTAACCTGTTCCTGATCTCTGTCTATTCATATGCTAGTAAGATAATGTTTTATTTTTTGAAATTCACTCCCTCATTACTCTTCTCTTTTGGTAACTTCTTATGAAATCATGACTAAATGGAAATGATTCTTAAGACCCAAATAACTAAAAATTGATAATACAGTTGGTTTCTTGGAATTGGTTTTAAATATTCAGATGTAAGAAAATTCAATATTTCGTAAATAAGAAAATCATAAGTACTCATGAATATAACAAGAAGTATAAAGTTGTGTCCAATGAAATGACTGGTAATAAGATCCTCTTTTCTCTTAAGGAAACTATAATCTAGTTAATTAAAGGAGGCATAACCAGTAAATGCAAGTTAATGGTTTCTGAATTACATTTAGCAGTCAATGATTTCTGTCCATTGGCTTTAAGAACAACTATTTATTCCTAATATTCAACAAAATGTTTTACATCAAAATAATTATTGTCTTACTTGTAACAAAAGCAGCTGGAGAAGATGATCATAGCAATTATGCAGATAGCCATTGAAATGAGCACAACCAGCCATCGAATGCTACCATCGAAAAATGGACCTGACAATGAAAGTAAACAATGAAGTAAACGTATTATCTTTTACATATTATTAAAAAGAAAAAATAATCTGTAGTGTTAAATTCTAAAAAGCTTGCTTATTGTTAAAACCAAAGAAAACATTTTATTGAGAATCATAATCACACTTTTCTCTGCTAACCTACCTATAACAACAGGGGGCAGCGTAGGCTGTAAATACTGGTTACATAAATTGGTCCGACAGCATTCTATTGTCCGGCGTAGCTGGGCTTTTGGTGAATCCTAGAGGAAGAGAAATGATAAAATTAGAAATGGTTTGATACACTAAATTGCTGATGAAAAATTTTTTAATATTCAAAAAATATAATTTCGAATTCAGTGAGTAAAAAGAATCTGCAAATTTTATGTGTAAAAAAAATTTAAAAATAGGATTTGTGCTGAAATGGTTTATAGTTGTTAAGAATATAAAATGGTTTTTCTTAAGGAAAACCTATATATGTAGATGGTATGTTAGAACACTAGAGCATAACCAATTATAAACAAAAGTTGATAAGCACTGTCCACCAAACTTTGATATTACTATTCATTAGTATTTAGTTAAAAAGTATTTAAAGTCATGAGACCTTTTCTTAAAAAACATGGGTAATATATTTCATTACAACGATAAATTAGTAGGGTAAATATGATCTAGAGTAGTGCTGAGACTTAGATGGATGAAATAAGATCAGACTAAAAAGTGCAGGATGTCTTAGGCCAAATAAGACAGGTTAGGAAAGGTCATGGAGTAAAGAGAAGATACTATAGATTTTGCATATAACAACTCTGTTGAAACTAATAAACTATGTGGAAGCAAACTGAAGCATACACAAGTGAGGAAAAGGGCAAAATATAAAAACGATATTCCTGAAAGTTTTTTAGAGGCCACCAACCAGATATGAGATGTGTTCCTAACAGGTCAGAAACAAGCACAGAGAAAAGACTGTAGTCATGGGAACAAATATCAACAATTACATGTGAAGTTTTATTTGACTAACAGTATAGTACTTAGTAAGCTCTTAACTTAAATGCTCATATTTCAGTACCTCCTGGGAGAATTGCCATTCTGGACCAAAATAGCAACACAAAGAAATTGCTTATTATAAAAGTAGCAAGAGTATAGGCAGAAAATGACTGGGTTATTCTTAAATATCAGATGGTGAGAAAGGAAATACCTCAGTATCATCAGGTATTACTTTAAAAATATGAACGAAAGTATAGGACTTCAGATTCTATCAGAGAAGATGGGTCAAGAACACTGGAAACCTCCAAAAGGACAAGTTTTACATTTTAACTAAATTTTTTACTTTTTAAAAACTGATCATAAAGAGAAAGAAAAATTTTAGGAGTTATGCCAGTGACTGAAATAATCCCAGATCTAGAAAAAAACCTTACACAAAAGATGGAATAGAGTATTACAATTAAAGATGAATAAAAGAAATGCCAAGCATCCAAGAATAGTTCCAGGAAGGCTAAAGTTCAAAATGAGCTTAGCTTTGCAGAAAAGAAAATGCAAAGAAAAACCAAGAGCGGGTTTCTCTGGCAGTGCTTGAAGACAGGCTACCAAGCAATTGATGTATTACTGACAAAACAGCAGGTAATGAAGAACAAAGAAAATGTACATTTCTTCAACTCCTGTTTTGTTTTGGTCTTCCCTATCAAGAATGATAATAAGAATGAAGAAGGCAGACCGAACAACAGTAAGTGGGAACTGATACCCTGGATGTATGAAGAGATCCTACAATGTTTCTATATCTGTATGAGTTCCTATCTTCTAAGCTAGGTGAATTATATCCCATGAAGATGAGAGTACTTGTGAGATGGCTGAAAGACAAGTATAATTTTAAAGATTTTAAAATAAGGTGTGTTGGCAACTAGATAGCTAAATGTTATATTCCTTTTCTTTAAAAAGTAAATGAAGTAGACTTTGCCAATAACAGATTGGAGGTAGCATAGTATTATGGAAAAAGTGAGGGCCCTGGAATAAAATAGCTTAAATCCTAGCTTTGCCACTTATTAACTGTGTGACTCTAAGCAATGAACTTACTTCTCTCTGGGCTTTAGTGTTCTCTACTATAAAATGGAAGATAAAAATTATCTGTCTTACAGGGTAACTAGGAGGAAATGGGGTACAATATACCAAGTACCTAGCATATTAAATACAAACAGTAAGTATTTAATAAATTAATTCTTCCTTTAGTGAACTTGACATGGATCATAGTCAAGATTCTAGAAAAAGCAGAAAATGCTTATAGCCCCCTAGAAGACTCGATGTGGTTTCACTATGAATAACCAACAGCAGACCCACCTCACATCTTTCTTTTATGCAGGTTAAGTGAGTAGGCTAAAGTCAGGTGTGTCTAGATTATAAAGTTGATGACACAACTTTTCCCATTCCTGTATTCCCCACTGCCCTCTTCCAAACAAGTCCATTTGTATCTCTAGATTTATGTGGGTAATAAAAATCCTCATGAGAAAACTCATTTGGCATTCGTGAAATAGGAGATTTATTGAGCTTGGGTGGGAAGAGGTGAGAGAATGGCACATGAAAAAGGAATTGAAACCAAATTATAAAGAATGGCAGAGTAGTTTCTGAGAAATAATTCATTCTACAGGAAGAAACAGAATAAGCTAGATTTAACAACAGAGACTGTGGGGGTTAGGAGGGAATCAAGGTCTGGGCAAAGCATGGTGATTATCATTTGAATCTGTTCTGATCCAAACCTGACAGTATGTAAAAGCACTAGGAGAAAAAAGTTTAGGGTGAAATTAAAAAAGTTGTTCTCTCCTCAGGTTAGGTGCTAAGGAAATGGGTAGTGATATTATAAGATACAAAGAAAGTTAGATAAGTTAAAATTTCTTGCTTGTGTAACCCCTAAAAGAGTTCTGAAAAACAATGTATCCCCACACACATTTTTAGGCTGCCACCTAACATTTTATTATAAATAGCTGCAAAGAATATGTTAATAATTTCTGGCTTACAGTACATGACATTTTAACATAAATTGTCATTCTTAAATCTATACAGTAGAATCTAAATAACATAGCAATTTGACACCCATTATCATTATTTAAAAAAAAAAATGTTTAACAATTAGAAATTTTAATGTTCCCTTTTTTAACTCCTATTTCCTTTCCACATGTCCCACAATAACTATGTCCTAATGTACTGACATGATTCTCCATATCAAAAATATATACAAATATAAATTAATGTATTTTACTTTTTGTGACAACACGACTTTAAGTTTTAAAAAATTATTCTCGTTTGATTTATCATCACAATTACTATGAGTATAAAATTGATCAAAACAATGTTATTAAAATACTAACAGTAAAAGAAAATTTTGTTGGAAAGGTATGAGATGGATGAAAATTTTTTTTAAAAAGTAGTTCATAAATTCATGGATAAATATTACTTATTGCTAGAATGAGAAAGTTCAGCATTAATTTTATTCCTGTTTTCCTATTTTGCTTTTTTGGGGGTCGGTACTAGCATACTTTGTTCACATAAAAGATAATAATGGAGGAGTTTGTTATACTGTTGTGTTGTAATTCTTTAAAGACCTTCCAATCATATGCTAAACTCACATAATGATCTATTATCAAAAATTTTCAAAGATCTAACAATTTGGTTGAAAGCAAAAAGTTGAAAACCACCTGACATGCAAACATATTTGACGTTCTCACATTTCCCACAGCATTAGATTTCTAATTACAACGCTGTTTGGAAACTTGAGGTTTTACATCCCAGATGCTTGATCTATAAACTGTGAAAAGGGTGACTGTGAAAAGAGAGGAGGGAAAAGAGAAATTGCTGTGAGGCTCTGTTCTTAGGGAGATAAATATTAACCAATGGGTCCAATGGAAGTGTAGGATCTGTAAACCTAAAGTGATTCCCTTAAAACCACCCACAAGTCTATGTGATCTTTGTGTAACATAGTCTGTGTTTACCCAGGAATATGTGTAATCCAGCTTAAAGACTGTTCAGTTACATAAAAAAATAGAGTAAAAGCTAAAAAGCTAATGTATATTAAGCTCTTACTATGTGCCAATTGTACTAAACTGTTTACATATATGCTATCTCATTTGATCCTTACAGCAACATCATTATAGATGAGAAAACAAGAGTAAAGCTCCTTGCCCAAAGTTTTACAACTAGTAAGAGGCAGCATATAGATTTGAACACAGATCATCAAGTTTAACAACTAACTTATATTGGTGAATTCAGTTTGGGATACGCTTAGTTCATGGAGCCTACAAGATACTGGTTCCTACTGCTGAGCTCAGTGCTCTAACAACAGTTCTTTCTTTGATATTTTTTAAGTATCGAAGAAATGTATAGTATGTGTGGTTAATAAACATGCAAATGGCATAAAACTTGGAAGAAACAACCAAATTAGCATCCCCCCAAATTCTGACAAATTACAGCAAAGGACTGATTCTAATATGATGAATTTAATATAGACAAGTATGTGACAACTATATAATAAAACTCGTTCTATTCCCATCAATTTATTTGTGTCAAGAAACCAACAGCATCAGTAAAGAATGAAGAGATGTGGCTAAGCAGTAGCATGAATGAAAGACATGGGGATTTCAGCTAAGAGAAAGCTCCGTGCTTCAAGAATATAGAGTGACAGTCAAGGATCTAACAAGAGTTGGCTGTTTTAGAAAAAGAGAAAAGAGTTACTCATTCTCTCCCTTTTTTTCCTGGTCAGACCACTCAATTCTGCATATTACAATGAGAAACTGGAGAGTTAGTAACTCTAAAGCTGATCATATAGGGAGCAGCTGAAGTCATTGTGAACTATTATTTTCATTGGGCAAAGACTAGAGGGTATGGGGAGGAAAGCAGGACAAAAAAAACTTCCTTCACATAGTAAAGGGCTATCATATTATAGAGGGATTAGATTTGTTCTCTATGGACCAAAAAGGCAGGAAGGAAGATAGACTCTGCAGTCATGGGGAGCTTTCTAAAGATCAAGTCAGGTCACTTTATAGATAAATATGTGGTCGTGGAAGGTAATGAGCTCCTGTAACACACAGAAAATAAATGGGATGCAGAGAGAGAAGAGGGAGGAGGAGGAGAGAGAGAGAGAAGAGAGAGAGAGTGTGTGTGTGTGTGTGTGTGTGTGTGTGTGTGTCTATTATGTGTGAGAGTGAGGGGGGTGGATTCCAAACATCAGCTGAGAAGTTGATGCATGTAACCTTTTAGGTTTCTATCAAACCTGAGAATTTCTTAATAATTCAAATAATTTTCTAAAATTGCCAAAGTTTAAATTTGTATGTGTAAACAGTTCTACCTTAAGCTGCTTTTCAGAAACATTGGCAGGATCCCCTGGGGCAAAATTACTACTCAGAATTTTGAAGAGATTAAGTTTATAACCCAGAGTACTATGGGGATGTTCATAAACCATTACTAATCCTCTGATTACTCTGCTGCTGCTGTTAAAATAGCTCCACTGAGATCTCCTTACAAGGACTTACCATTTCTAAGTTGTCTCAGAGTGATACAAAGATTATTGCCCAACACTTTAAAGTCTTTTCAGTCAATTTTATAATCTACAAATAAGTCACAAGTGTGACAGTACAATTTTTTGCAGCTATAATAATTTAGAATCAGAATGACTTAAAACTTTTTTTAAAAGTAAAATAATCTGGAACTTCAATTACCACAATCATAATACTTGAAGTAAGAGCTAAGCTTCTCCCAATATAGTAGCTTACAAGAACATACAACAATGTGCAGACCAGGCACACTTCTCCTAGGGAAAATCAATGCTTTTCATGTAGCCCCTCCCTTCTTTATTCCATAGGCCCCAAATTAGATCTTACCTTACACTGAAAATCTGATCCTTCATATTTCATACACCCTGAAGCTAATGTGGTTTCTCCCTGGTCATCTTCTTCTATGATGGCAAAGCAATGCCCATTAGTTCTAAAAGAAAAAAAGAAACAAACAAAAAACTAAAAAACTAAAAAAAAAAAAAGAACAAAAAACATAACTTCATATCAGAAATTACTAAATTGAAGTTTAAATTTGACCAGGTACTGATCACCTTTAGTACCTTATTTTTTAAATTAGAATTGTATTCACGTGTAATTTATTGGCAAACAGCATGGGTTTTAAAGCAAATGAAAGCTGTCACATCTGAACTAAAACCTAAAGGTCTAATAAGAGCCCTTTTGTAAGGTGGAAAAGGATTTCTGTTAAATAAGTTCTCTAAATATGAATTATTATGTAACTTCTCTTTGCTAATCACAGTCATATGACTACAGAAAGCTGATTTGTTTAAAAATATACTTAAAAATAACTTTGTCTTTTTTTTACCCATAAGATTTTCAGTATTCACATACTGTTCATAATAATAACAAAAACAAACTTTTCTGTGAAACATACAAAAACAGACTCAATGACAAAGTATACTTGGGAAGAACAGACTAAGATCCTGAGAGGCATTTTTTACTGAACATAAAAAAGAACTTTTGAACAGCTGAATTTTTAAGAAATTTACACAAATGTATTTGCATCTAATGAAATTTTGTCATTTTAATATTAGTATGTTGGAGTTTCCCCCTAATATATTCATTTAGACTTTAATGGGTAGAAAAAAACTTCCAAAAGCTTTTTGTGTGCTCCCACTTATTGTTCACATCTTTAAGTATATTGCTTCTACTTAAAAGAATCTAAGAATTAGTCATTTTCTTTTTCTTTTTAGCATTATTTATTTTCTGTAAGGAGAAAATATTAAGTGTGGGGCAAATTTCTGTTAATATTGATGATTCAGTTATACTCTGGATTACTCAGTCACTAACAAATACCCGGCAGGCACTACAGACAAGAATTTTGGCAAGAAATTGCTTGGTGACATAGTGGGGGAGTACTCCTCTATGACAGATCACCTAGTCTGTCACAATAAAGTCAACCACCATCAGAAGACAAACAACAAATATAAGAGGTAAGAAACTATCATATACTTTCAAGATTTTACATGTAAACATTTATGCTTTATATTGGTCACATTCAAAGAACATACAATTATCAGGACAATACAGAACAAGACATTGATTATTACCCTTATAAAATGGAGAGAACTAATTGACAGATGAGATTAGGTTCTTCAGAGAATTTTTTGGCTAGTAAACTAATTCTTCAAATATGGAATAGAATTACATGATCATATATAAATGTAAACATAAAATTAAGTAGCTAACAATGAAGTAGGAAAATTAAAATGGTTATATAAATCAGATTTGGATTGTGAAGTTTGTAAGACGATAACATAAAATTAAATAAATATAATATTCTTACATATCTGTAAAATATATCAGACAATTTAGAATTACAAGTTTTTAGTGGAATTTTCATATTTTTGGTAATGTTTTCTTTAATGACTATTAATAACTTTATGATAAAAAGATCATTAAATAAACTCAAAATGTTACACAAATACCCGATTCCTTTTATCTCATTTAAAAAGCTATATCGCAATGTTACTCTAGAAAGAAACCATGTATTACAATAGTAACACATGTTCCTATATACAGTACAAAAAGCTTTTCGGCTCTTTGGAAAGACATGATATATATAAAGTTAAAAAAAAAACTTAGACAATGTAAACAATTCTTAAAATGCCACTAAATGCAACCCTATTCTCCCAACTTAAAGAAAGGCTGCATAATATACTTACATGCATGTGTTATTAATAGCATCATCCGGGCAGTGTCCTGAGCAATAGCACTTTAAAAAAGGCAAGGTATCCTCTGGTGCTAAGGTTACTCCATTTTCTGACTTTTTCTGGTCGGAGTCTGATTTCATCCCAGTACCATGGAGCATACTGTCTAGATTCTGCCCTATAATCATAAATAAAATTTGTAAATAAACCATTTCTGAAAAGTTAATTCTTTGACTTCAATATTCAATGAGGAAAAGTTTCTAAGCTTTCCTATCTCAATAATTGCAGCTAACGTGTTTCCTTAATTAAAATTTCATTCACACAGGTAACAGACATTTATTAATAACCTATTATGCACAGAATTACTATCTCAGGTACTGATGAGATATATAGAGATGACTATGTCACAACTTTTGCACTAGTGAAAGATAAAAAAGAAGCACAAGGAAGAATACGGTCATAATTTTTAAGAAAGGTACATGGAAGGAATTGCAGGGAAGGCCGAGATTGCCTGTAATCATTAAAAAACATACAAATTATGTTTCTTTTCTTAAACTCTTTGGTTCAAAACTTGTGACTAGCTTAAAAAAATAAGTCTTTTACTTGTGCCTCTATGCAAAAGTGGAGTTACTAAGCATCTTGCTTTGGACTTTAATTGCTTAAGTAAAGGAATTGTGAGAGCATGGGGACTAATCATTTTATCTGGTGCCTTTTATCTTAAGGTCACTGGTTCAAATCCAGACTATGCTGCCAGAAAATGAAAGTTATTCTTGCATCGGAGTCTAGTAGCCTCAAATGACAGATAATGTCATATCTGGTACAGCCTGAAAGCAGAACAAAACTAAATGTTTTAGTATTCCTTCCTCCCCTTGAATAATCTGAAATCAACTAGGCTATTCCTTATAAGGTTGATCTCAAGGGAATAAAATATAGAGACAAACAAGCATAAAAGATTAAGAGAATTGGGTATGTATTTAATTATAAATGTTAAATAAATGGCTCAAGGCTTAATAATGTGGACTTGACTTTAAATTTAGCCATACTGGTGAGATGAACTATTGAAAGAGAAGAAAAAGCACGTATCTACAAGTGATAACAGGAAAAGAATGTACTGCTAAATAAGTTTTAGTGATTCCATATCTTGAATTTTAATAATCTTCACTTAATCCTATAAATACTACAAAACTTAAAGACCTCATTTATGTTAAGATGTAAAAAAAAAAAAAGTGAGGAGGTGCAGGAAGAGTTATCCACTGAGCTGGAAATGAAGAAACCTGGATTCTAGTCTGCTATGGTTTAGCTAGCTGGAAACTGATCTCGTCCTTAAGAAACTTGGAATGAGGTGAAGGGGAAAGGGGTGACAAGCACATAAGTAAACACAATTTGAAAACTGATATAATACAAAGGTGTAATGTAAACAAAGGAAGGAGCTAATAACACAAATTCATCCTAGGGTATCAATAGCAATGAAATCTGAGCCACATCTTAAAGCTGTAAGATTTCAAAAAGCAGAGGCATGGATACAAAGAAAAATATCTAGCAACAGCTTCTCTGCACTCTCTCCCTAGCACCCATTCCCATGGTTAACAAATCTTTTTGCTGATGGTTCCTCAATTTATCCCTCCAGCCTCAACATGCTTCATTATCTCAAAATTAACTTGTCCAAAATGGAACTCTTTTATCCTCAAAGCTGGTTCTCCCCTAGTCTTTTGGCTCAACCTCCAAAATATACCTCATTTTTTTCCCATTTTTCTGCAACTCCACTGCTATT
The DNA here is from genome assembly GCF_902729225.1 of Pteropus medius. NCBI lineage: Eukaryota > Metazoa > Chordata > Mammalia > Chiroptera > Pteropodidae > Pteropus > Pteropus medius. The sequence goes on along the minus strand of NW_024344378.1, from coordinate 57,497,673 downwards.
ACCTGGACCCATTATATCAAGCAACTTCTAAGGTAAGAATCTCCACACTGATCTCTCCACTTCTGTTTTTGGCCCCTCCAGTCCATTTCCCATGTAGCAGCCAGTTATCTTATAAACATAAATTGGATCCCATCATTCTGCTACTTAAAACCAATTAATGGCATATGCACTCAGAATAAAATCCACCATCCTCCACCATGCCTACTGAGGCCCAGCAGGATTTGGACCCTGTGTACCTCTCCAACATCAACTCACAACACCTCCCATTCATCTTGCTCAGGCAAACTGGCCTTCTGTCAGTTCCTGAGACATGTCGATCTCTTTCTACCAGCAAGTGTTATTATTTACAAAGTATAAAATTAAGAGGCCTGGGGTGGGCTGGGGCTATAGATTATGTTTCAAAACAAACACATGCAAAAAATATTTCATAGCTTACATGCTTAGAAAAACATCCAAATACATATAGCTGAAAGACAGAAGTAACTGTATACAGGAACATTTATACCAGGCTCCTTTTGTCATTCATATAGCAAATTTGGCATCAATGATTTTATTAGATTTTCATTTCTCACTAAACAATTTTTCCTACTTTCCCAGAAATCTTATTGGCTTCCTTTGTATAAGAAGAGGAACTCTCCCTCCCTATTCTTTAAGATGAAACATCTAGAATATGAATCAGAAAGCAAAAGACAGGAGAGTTGTAGAGACCAGTGAGATATCAATGCATTGCATGTATGAGGTAATCGACAGTAGTTTTCCTTAATCTATGTGCTATGGAACAGTGACTACTAAAGGTTTTTTCAAAGTCTTCCCTCCTCTGAGTGGGAGTTTATATAGTACTTATCCTATTTTTTCTTCATCATTGAATACTAGGTGTGCTAGGCATCAATAATTTCTCTTTTAGTCACACATTGCTGGACCATGAAGAGTCACATCTGGACCTGATGGAGAAATCTATATACTTTCCAGAAGTCCTGGATTAGTAGCTGAGTATATTAAGTGGATGAAATTCTGGGTTACAAATCCCCTTGAGGAGAAACTGAACATTTCATATCAACATAAGCACTTTTCATTTGTGCATGGGGGAAAGGGCATTTATGATGTTAGAAAGACAAATGTGGTGCCCTACCACAGATACTGTTAGTTGTTCTACTCCCCTTTACCTGCTGGCAATACACACACACACACACACACACACACACACACACATACACACACACACACATTTTTTTTTGTTTAAGTGTTTGCCCCTCTTTCATGTGATTCAAGGAAGCACAGCCCTACCCTCAGTAGAGATAATCGTATGTCTAATCTAACAATTTTAGTTCCTTTCCCTTTGCCACTGTTTACATGAGAGCAAATAATAAATTCTGTCCAATACCATGAGAAGGAAGTCTGTTGGGGGAAAAGTGGGGCCGTGCCTGGGGAAAGATTTTTTTACCAAGTGAAAAGAGACATCCATCCCTCTTCTTCCACTGAATGCCATCAACTCGAAGTTGCTCCATCTGCATGAGATGTCTGGCCCCTCAGCAGCCATATTGTGGCCATGAACTGAGTTAACGTATGGATAAACTGCTATATGGAGAACAGCACAGTTGAAATAAAGAACCTGATGAGCCAATGACTCAGTTGACTGGACTATTCTTGTGTTCGGAGTTTTTGACATGTGATCTTACATTTTCCTTACTGTTTATGCCATTTTATTTTGGGTTTTTGTTACTTATAGCTGAAAATATCTTAACTAATAAGAGATAGAATCTATTCCAGACCCTTTTAGTTGCCCCATGAATATCTATCCCTGCACATGCCACTCCCCCTCCCCAATACCCTGTCTTCCTAGTTAACAGAACTCTGATTTTGTCTGGGGGGAAATATGTACCCAGCCCTAGGCAATGGATTTAGATATTAACCTAAGCTGATTGTGACAATCCTGTTTCCCAGTTTTCCAGTAGCCCTAGCAACTGTCTCAGTTTAGCTAATAAAACAAGATAAAGTCAGAGGATTAGTTTTTGGGAACACTTTTGCTTTCCTGATATATGGTCCAGTGGAGGCAAGTGCTGATCGTTTCCCCATTTTTCCTTACTCCAATGCAGATAGCAGCAGCCATTTTGTAACCATGAGGGAAAAGCCAAAAGTATCACAAAGGTGTCAACCTTGACACCATTCAACTACTGAATGAACACCAGAAAACACCTACCATCTTTGTAAAAAACCAAATCTCTATTTGTTTAAGTTGTTGGGTAATTTTTACTTAAAGCTAAATCCATTTCTAAAATTTGTGACCAAGTCAAAAACAAGGACTAAATATCTATCAGATAGTAATATCAGATGATTCATTCCTCTGTTCCAACTGAACTTTATCTCAGTGTAAAAGCACTTTAATCTATATTATAACATTTGATGCTCAAAATACTCCTGCTTATGTTTAGGGTAAGTTTTGTTATTTCTATTTTCTAATAAGGGAACCAAGGTACAGAGAAATTTACTTTCCCAAGGCACAATTCAAGAAAAAGTTGAAGATAAAGTCAAAATCATTTCCATTAACACCATTCAAAATCATGTCCATTAACACCAATCCTTCTTAGTAATCTCTAAGAAATAACATTTTTCCCACATTGGTTTTAGTTCTTTTCTTTAAGAGCGAACATTTTTTTCTTACCATGTGAACCAACTACAAACTAATCTTTTTTGAAAGAAAATATAACAAATTTTGCTCTTTACCTGATAAATATAATTCTAAGATTTTTTTTTCACTTACACTTGATAACTAATTACCAATTTACATCATTTAAAAAAGTTTATTATAGAACAACTTGAATCAGGTTGGAAAATGAGACTCATATCATATTGCCTGTGTGTGAGCTATATAGATTTTAAAAAAATTAACAGGCTAGATTACTTGGGAGCGAAGTAGCAAATATAAATGTTACTATTAATTTAACTCATCTTCAAAACTACTACAGCTTTGATTGATGCTAATCAGCAAGGCATATAACAACAGATGCTAAAGTAAAGGTGTTTTATTAAATATTGTGGTGTTTAAAAAGTGGCTTTTTGCAAGAGGGCTCTATTTTAGCATGGTAATAAGGCTATTTATACCTAACCAAATACAAAGAAGCTACAGAATTCATTATGTTCACACACTAAAGTGAAATTGTTCAAAAGATTTATGCTGTTAATCATATTTCTTCTTGTTTGTAGATATTAATCCATATCACTGTGAACAAAACATTATGAAAGAGCAATCTATAAAGTCATAAATTTAAGATAATGAAGATGTCCAATAAGTTCTATCTAAAATCCATTTGCAAAATAGTACTTTCTCTTCAGTTTAAAATACTGTTCTGATTAAACTGTACAGGAAAAAACTCATGTGCAAATACAGTCTATCTGATCCTAAAAGTAATCACAATAACTTCCTGTTTGGGAGGTCTAAGCTGTGAACACACAATAGTAAAGTTACAATGTTGGTTATAAGTAAAACTTTGAGTACTTTATGAAGAAATTTTAGTATGCGGCATACACAAGTGCAATTTATATTTCTAAAGTCTTTTAACAACAATGAAATGATTTTAAAATGATTTATATTCCTATTGTATTTTAAAGAAGATATGAATTTTAAAACTAAGTTTTGAATACCTATTACCCTGTGCCTTAGGCAGTAGGTCAGGTATTTTATTTTATCTCATTTTATCCTCATAAGACCTGATGCTGTGAATCATAATACCTAACAATGCTTATGTTACAGATAAGAGAATAGGTTCAGAGAGGCTGAAGTATTTTACAATACTTGAAAAGGCCCCTATCACAATTAAGTTAAAAAATTATTTAACATATGTGTTCTTTGTCTCTTTACTTAAAAGTTATGCTGCGAACTGGGCCTAACTGTTCAAAAAGGGACAAAAAGCAATTGTTACAATGAGTACTTTTTTATATACAGAAATAAATTATTTAAAAGATAAGATTGCTTAAATGAACACCGGTTTACCTTGAACACGAGAAATGATGAACAGATAGGCTCCCAATAATCTGATATAAATATACAGCTGAGTCATTGTTCGATTCTAATGTTTCCTGTACACTGTCACCTTAAATAACTGGTCTTGTTATATCATTAATTTAAAAATGACTTTTATTCAATGAGATTTTCTTGTAAAAGGTCTCAATCACTTGACAATGACTTCAACTTCCACTTGTCTCTCCTGGTTCCTGAAAAATAAAAATATGAAGAAGGTAATATGACTGAATTCTGAAGAGTTTTCAAAACCAATCCCAGATAGAACTTTAAACAATGAAATATATTTTTAAAGATTAAAGCTATCTTTGTTTAAAAAGAAAGGCATTGTAATGCAGAAGCTTAAATAATTTAGTAATAGGTTATCACCTCTCCTGACTTTAGATTAACCATATGTAGTAAAACAATTTAAGTACACTAAATAATCTCAATAGTCTCTTCTGGCTGCTCTAAAGTAATTATTTTGTTACTACCAAAAAAAATTTCTAAATATATTAAGAATAAAACAGGAAAAGTTGAATTTAAAATACTATTCATTAATAATCTTTCAAATCTTAGCAGATATGATAAAAATATCTTAAATCTTTCTAATAATTTATTCTATAGATAGAAGAGAAAACCTATCTAGAAAATCACACATTTTAAATGTGCCATGTTCTTCATCATTAAAGCAAAACTAATAGGAATATATCTTAAAATTATTTTCCTAAAATACTGCAAAGATGACTTTATTAGGATAAAATTGAGCTTTTAATATGGATGATGTGAAACATAACCTTTAAAAATAAAGTTTAGCAATTATAAAATAGTTAAATAGATAACAGAAAAAAAAGGCTAGTTTGTATAAAGGTGAATATAATTGTTTTCCCCCATTCTGTTGGTTCAGGCAAATTGATTTTATTGACTTCAGCCTGAATTATTCCTAAATGAAAAAGATTTTATTTATTTATGATGCAATTACCCCGACATAATATCTATCATAAGTAACCTGAGCTTTCTATTTTATCTACCTAAGAATTTTCTACTTTAATTAGCACTCCAAAGTTATTTAACAGTATTTAGAAAATAAGGCTTATAAGTAAGATGTCATTTATATTGTACATTTTATATATGGCTTAGTTCTAAAATCTCTGCAATTTCTCCCTTCTCTACTATAAAATTAATGTGCTTCTCATCTATATAATGCTGAGAGAGTAAGATGTAAAGTCTAAAATATTACAGAATGACATCTGTAATGTGACAACAGTATTTCTTGGGAAAACTTATTATACAATATGGTTCTAGAGATACTTGTTCCAGGTTTCAAACTCAAAAGAAGTTTCCAATATTTTTCCAACCCTGATCTCTGTCTCTATTTCTATTTGGCTATTAAATATCTCTAAGAGGATTATACTCCACCTGTCTAAATCATCTCTAGCTTTTCTTCTTACTTCTCTAGACTAGACCTGCTTTCTCCTCCTCCACTTGCTACCACAGTGAAACGTGGTGCTGTCTAGTTACCCATACCAAAAACCCTGGCATCATTTCTGCCTCCTTTACTAGCTCCAGCTCTCACCTCCTCAAAGCTTTCCTCTATTTATTCATTCACTCACTCATTCACCAACAGCAGTTTTTGAGTACATGTTATATATAAGTAAGTGTAAGGTACTAGGAAAAACAAATAGGAGCATGACAGTTTCTGCTTCAAGGAGCTCATAGTTTTGAACAGGAAACTGATTGCTATGATTGGTTCTATCTTTCAGTGTCAGTTTCTTCACCAATTTATTTAAAACTAATATGCTGTCTTGTCTCATTGGAGGTAAAACCAAGGTATCATGCAGGGTGGTCGAAAGACTCTCAGCACCTGCCACACTCACAATCTCTTTCAAGCGGAAGGGATTATGTGTGATTCCTTCCACAGAAACATCTGTGACTCTGCTACCCTGGGCACAGTTCAATTCCTGGATCTGCCTTAAATAGGTAACCTAATCTTTCTGGGTAAGTTTCCCTATCTGTGAAACTAGAATTATATTACTAACTCATAATTCTTTTGAGAACTAAATGAGATAATAACACATATTCACCTCTATGCACCAGCACCATTATAAATGCTTGAATATATTAATATTAATTTATCAAATCATCACTACTTTATAAGAGAGATACAACTATTTTAATTTTACAGATGAGGAAATCGAGGCAAGCAAAGTTTAAGAAAGATCACACAGCTGGGAAGTGTAGAACTATAATTCTCATCAAGGACATATGCTTCCACAGTCCAGATCTTAACTGCTACCCTATACTCCCCTTCTGAATATTTTATGTATATTATATAATGTAAACTATACATTATGAAATATTTTGGAGAGCCTGCTACAGAGTAGGTGCCCAATATATGTTTCCTCATCTCATACATGTTTATTACACACTTGCCAACCAGGCACAGGAAGTTAACAGGTGCTTATCCATGAAGATCCCATCTTCAAGAAATTTTTATAGACTAAAAAATCCTACAATAACTTATATGGAGAACAGCTACCAGCCAATGAAAGGCTAAAGGTAAAATGGTTTCAAATGCCTCATTGTAATCTAACAATGGAAATCCCTAATCTTTTAAAGAAAAATGTTGAGTTTCAGCTGATTACAAACTCACTATGCTATGACAATTGCTAAGACATGAAGGCAATCTTATCAAGTATTGATTGAAGCACACTGCTATAATCAAAGAGGGTAAGTAACCATCTTCATTCCACCTAGTCAGGCCCCTTAAACACTTTAGAGAAGAATGACAGGAATGCAAAGGCTAGAAAATTGACTACACTTGAGACAATTAAAAGAACTGGGGGTCTTTGCTCACAGAGTAGCAAAAGAAAAAATGTGTGAATGTACCTTTGTCAAGGACACAACAGGCATGATGGAAACAAACTAATTAAAAGACCAGATTCCTTCCAACTCTGAAGTCCTTCATGAACGGTGTTCTTGCTATTGAATATTTACTAAATATTTATTAAGTGCCTATTTTACCTCAATCATATGCATGATTCTATATTACACACCAAGAAAACAGTGATGAGAGCAAAAAGACCCAGCTTTCATGGAGTTCACAGTCATTAAACAAGACAATTGAGATGTTCAGATATCAAACCAGACAATACAAATGATACTCATAACTTGTGGAATATGCAAAGAAAGAAAAGTACTATGTCCTGGAGGGACATGGGCTAGTGATCTAATTTAAACTAGATGGAGAGGTCAAGGGAGCAATGATGAAAAGTGGCATTTAAGTTGAGATCTGAAGAATAAAAGAATTAGCCAGATAAAGAAGGGGGGAAGCAGTTTAGGAATAAGGCACAGTCTGTGCAAAGATCCTGAGGCACAGAAGAGCAAAGTAAGTACAATGTTTCTGAAATGTTGAGAATAAGAGGTAGTGTGGTGGGAGGGAAGGTTGAAGAGACAAAAGGCAAGGACCAAGTCAAGCAAGATCATATGAAGGAGTTGCAATTTAAATGGGATGGGAAGGCAATTATCTGGTTTCTATGTAATAGGCTGGAGAGAACAAAAGCAGAAGCAAGTAGACCAGTAAGAAGGATATTGCAGCAATCTAGGAGAAGGATAATGGCAGTTAAGATTAGGGTGGTAGTGGTACATGGATGAATTCAAGATATAGTTCACAAATAGACTCAATAGGACTTGGTAATGGGTTAGATGAGGGGAAGTAAGGAGTCAAAGAAGAGTCCTACATTTCTGGCATGAGCGATTACTCAAGTGGGGGCAAGTGGATTTTTAAAGAATGAGGAGAAGAGATCAAGTGTTCAATTTTAGACATTTGAGATTACTCGAAGGGAATTTCTAATGAGTATTTGGTTCTGAAGCTTAAAGGAAATATCTAGGATTGAAGATATAAATGTGTTGACAGCATAGATATATTTAAAGCTATGGCTCTGTATGAGACGGCCTTCTAAGAATGAAAAGAGGGCTCCCAAACACCAATGTTCATTTAAAAGTTGGATTAATGAAAACATTAATACCTCATATATTTATGGTCCAGGATCCGTTATGAACAATATTAATGTAGTTTATATTTCAGGTGTGGTATCACTGTTCACAAAAGATATTTTCCTCACAGTTAAAAAAATCTACTAAAGATCATTGCCTGATCTAAAATATGTTCACAAGTGCTCTCAATACTACATTCAAAAAGTAGAGCCTAATTCTTTCCCTTGAATTCCCACTTCTAACAAATAAGATGGAAACAATAGAGTGTGACTTACATGCTGTAAGGGCACTAAAGCAGCCTTACAGAGAGGCCCATGTGGCAAGGAATCCAGGCCTCCTGCCAGCAGCCATGTGAGTTAGCCACCTTGGACATGGATCTGTCAGCCCCAAGGAAGCTTTCAGGGTGACTAGCTTCACAGACATCTTAACCACAATTCACTATCATCCTAAACTAGGACCATCCAGCTAAGCCCCTGGTAGATTCCTGACCCTCAGAAAATGTATAGGATAATAAATGTTGGTTGTTTTAAGCTGCTAAATCTGTTGGGCTCCAATAGATAGCATTCATTGCTATAATACAGTCATTATGAGAAATTTGCTGAAATAATAACTCTGAGTTACTGCACAATCAAAGACAGAAGTCTGGAAAACACAGTTAAGAAAACTAAAAGGACTAACTGGATAATATATATAACTGACATCTTTCTTTCAAAAGAGTAACCAAAAGTGTGCTCTTTGTTTTTAAATTATATCAACAAGTAAGGCTCACACTTCTTTTGGGGGGAAAACTGCCCCTAGTTCTACACTATATACTGTAACTTTGCCCTTTTAAACTATGGATTCCATAAAGATGATATTAGTTTTGAATTCTAGGTAAAGGCACTTTTCATATAATATTAAAATAAGAGAGTGAATTCTGATGTCAGCCTATTGATTTTGCGGGGGTTAGGAGCTGAGTGTCCTCAGAATGTGCCACCCTGGCATGCAGATTACTTAGAGTTAAAAACAGTTAATGCCCAACAAACTCAAGAAGTTTTCTTTTGTTGTTGTTTTTATCTCCCTAAAGACGTTCATATAGAAAAACATGCTTCAGGAAGGGAATCTTAGGATATTCACCTTACCACATAAAACTTAAATGTGGCAGAGAGGATCCGAGCAAAAATCTGTTCACTGGATTCTCCTTTTGTGTCTCACTGTTTCTGGGTGGCCCTGCAAAAATTTGTTTACCAAATGTTTACTCTTTCCCATCTCTCTGTGAATTACCTACCTCCCCTTCCTTAGTCTAAAATGACATATATATATCTGATTTTGCCTCACTGCCTTCAGAATTTTCATGTCTACCTGAATTCCCCTATGCACGAATTAAAATTTGACTTTCTCCTGTTAATAAGCTGTATGTCTTCTGAATTATTGACCAATCAGAAGAACTAAATAGGTAAGGGGAATGCTTCCCGGTCCTGACAGTTTCAAATATCAGCTCTGGTATATTTCTTTGCTATGTAATTTTGGGGAAATTTACTCAAGTTATCTGGGTCTCAGTTTCCTTAGCCATAAAATGGGTATAATGTTACTAACCCAACTGAGTTAGTATTTTGCACCTTGATATTAAATATTCAATAAATAATAGATCAGTTTTATTACTGATTGTTAATAATATAAATGCTGATGACTTTCCATGTATTTGTTCCATAATAGTAACTGTTTCTATAATTATGATATAGCAAAATAGTAACCATTCTTGAAACTATTTCATAATTCTAACATCTGAAAATAAAATATTTTTTAATCCTAGAATAATTTATCAGAATTTTTATGTTAAAATTAAAATTATCTAATCTTGCAATGTTAAGAACATAAGGAAATACAGACATTTGAAATACTGCATAATCAAAATTTTAAAATGATGCTGACATTTAAAAGTTATTATTAAATAGTTCAAATAGGCATCTAAATAAAGTTCCTTCACAATAAACACAGATTGGTGTAGTTTCCTCTTCAGGAAAATAATATTAAGGCAAAGTTACTCAATAAAGTATAAATAATTTCTTTTTAAACAAAAAAAAAATACAGCTTTGTAAACAGTAAGAAGACTGAACCAATACCTCAATCAGAATTTAAAAAAAAAAAAAAAAAAAAAAAAAGGCTGAAGTCAGCTGAAAAAACAGAATAAAGTCATTCTTTCCTCTTCCTGTTAAGCCCCCCCACCCTTAATTTTTTATTTTCTATTAGTGAAGTTCGGGAATTTTCAACAAGCTGGCCTGCCGCCAATTCCATCAAGCAATAAGGAGAAGACCCCCAACCCCCTCCACCCTGCTCCAAAGGTCCTTTCCCCTAGGCAGCTCCAGGCGCCGGGTCTGACGAGCTTTCTGAGAAAGCCTAGACTCACAGCAGACTTTCTGGCTCCACAGCCATTGTTTGCACGGCTGCTTTGCTCCTTATCCAGGGCTTAGATTAGCATAAGAATATTGTCTTTTCCCTTAACAAGCAACTCATCCATTCCTTCCCCATTTCTAACCTCCACCCCCATCAATTCCTAAACTAATACATACACATATGACTGGAGCAACACTACTCATGGTTATTTTTATGTGAATGTAAAAAACAATCTCACCCCAATCTAAACATAAACCCTTAAGAAAACAACATGCTTAAATAGTTATGTGACCATATCTGTGGTAATAAACAGGAATCTCACCAAAAAGCCTGCCTTGGAATCGATGCTGTGAGAACTTATGATGGGTAAGACATTCATAATGAGGTCGTTGGAAAGTCTGAAAAGGAGCGATAAGAACCAACTATCTAGCTAAATTCTGACCTATAGCAGGGTTGGGTAAGTTCTACTTTATAAAGACATTTCTAACTGCCACATCTTCATCACCTAGAAGTCACTTATTTCATCATCACCCCTGATATTACTTTCCAACTACACTTTACCTGTCCCCAACACTCAATTATTTACTCAAAACAAATTTAATACATTTGGTATTTCTGCTTAATCATCCCCTCTTTATTCAAAACCTTTCACTTTTCTTCTATGCCAAGAGACTATTAGCCCTAACACAAGTATAAATTCTTCTGTGGATAAAAAAAGGGGTTCTATGGAAAATTAACCTCACAGGGTGATCTGATCATAAATTCCTAACTGGGCAGGTCACAGTGGGTAGTCACACTCCAGGCCTGTGAAAGGTTTTAAGCCAGCCCTGTCTATTGTCTCTGTGCATCTAGGTTAGTCAGACATGAGCAATGGGGGAACAAAGGAATGAAGGCTCAGACCAGAGACAGCCCAAAGAACACCCCATTTGTAGTTAAAGAATCACTCCTGCATCCTGAGAGAAAAAGGACTCTGGAGGACCATAAACTTGTAGTTGGTTTAGTCCAGCCACAGAAGTTTGTGCAGAAGGTACTACCCTAACCTGCCCATAACCTCAGCCACATTATACCATCATTGTAATACCATGCCTGTGCCCAGAAGTTCACGAATCTAATTATAACAGACTGAATTTTGGGTAAGCACATGCAAGGGAGTTATATAATAACCAAATGTCAATCAAAATGACCTCGTATGCCAATCTCCTAGGAACACCTTTGTAATGACCCATCACGGCCCTAATATAGTACAGACCTTCCCACTTCTGGGTTGTTAAGCCGCCTTCTCTGAAAATCTGCTCCTCCTTTAGAGCGGATTTTTAACTTTTATCTTTTCACCTCCCAAATTCCACAGGGCTACAGCCTTCCTTAGTATGGCTCATCTCCTTCTAAAATATACTTTTAATAAATCTTACTTCTTCTAAACTTCGCTGTGCTGGAATTATCTCTGCATTAGCGAAAAGAACCAAGAATCTCCTGTGTTAACCAGGGCAGCACCAGAGTTGTTCAGGTCATCCTATACCCTGTACGGTAACACCACCTTTGAAATAAGCCTTAACCACCTTTAGGAAAGCACATAATCTTGCTAACTATCCTGTAATCCAGTTCCTGCCTTGCTTTCGCCCACCTTCATGTAATCTTCTTTACAATCCCTACAAAACTGTTATTGTCCAGAGCATCTGAGATCTTGTCATCCCCCACTCCCATACATTGTCAGTTTGGCTCAAGTAAACTCTTATAAAAATTCTGTACAGGTTTGAATGCATCTTAACGTTAACTCTTTTTAAGACCGAGAGGAAAGACAAACTAGTATGGCATTATATATACATGATGCATTTATAGATCTTATATTCTTCACTAGGGGTCTCAATATTAGATGCACAATAAATACTTCTTGGTTTATGAAGTAGTTTAAAAAACATGAGATAATCTATTTTCAAAAAACCATTCACCTTTGTACTACAAATTCCCTAAACTGGTTTCTCTAAAGCTTTTTAAATTATATTAAACGAACAAACAAACAAAAAATACCTTACAGATAATTAGAACTAGATGATGCTAATAAAGCAAATTTTGGCACATCTGTGCTCAGAAGAGATTCTTAATGCCAGCTGTTAATTGAGGGGCTCTGGGTGTTATTCTTCTGTCTCTCCTCTGGAATAAGCACAGATGACAAAAAAAAAAAAAAAAAACCAGGTAAAGTCAATCAATGGTTGCAGAAATGCCTGTGAGGGAAGAGAGCTTGGTCACCCTTACAGGTGTACTATGGGTAATGGTGAACAATACTGTCTGTGTTTCTGCACAGTATTTTTATAGAGATAAAATCAGGATAATGTAGTAGTGAAGAGTTCTGGGTCTAGCATAAGACAGATCTAGGTCTTCTTGCAGATTAAATGAGAGGAACTCATATGTAGTATTTAATGGTAACTTTACATTAACCATTATAACCATTAGTATGACCCTTACAGTAAGTATAATTATTCCTACTTTTACAGTGAAAAAGACAGGCTCAGGGAGCAAAAGTGACTCACCAAATTTCATACAGCTAGTAACTTGAAGGACAAACTAAAACCCAAGCCTTCTAATCCCAAGTGCAATGATTTATCCAGTAAGTACATGGATAAACACATCAAAAGTGAAACAGGAAGTTAATTTTTATTGAGCCATGTAAGATTTTATTTCATCTTCACAACTCTGAAGGAAAAAGTGAAGCTCAGCAAAGTTAAGAAACTTGCCCAAGTTCACATAACCAGTAAGTAGCAAGTCTGCTGTGGATAAAGCCTAAATTCCACTCACTACTGCATAGTCAGGAGCTGGCAGTTGATGAGAAAAAAAATAAAAAGTACTGTGCCCCTTAATATTATTATTATTGCTTTGTAACAAAAAAGCCCAAAACAACAAATTCACACTTCTATCTAAATACTCTGCTTTGTGATGTTGAACTGGGATATTGTTAATCCATCTTTCACTAGCTAGCTCCCTGATAGGTTCTGCCTATCTGGGAAACTACAAAAAGCTGGAGGAGGGGAGAAGAGACTTCTTCCTTCCTAATTTTGTTTGCTGTTCCTGTTAGTCACCTGAACGACACCCTTCGCCCTGGTAGCCGCAGTAGATTCCAGTTTCCAGCTTCCTTCCACACTCCCAGAACCAGCCTCCTGGCCCCCATTCAGACCCTGTGGTGCCTACACCTCAGGGTCTGAGTACCAGCTCAAGATCCCTGCTCTGAGCTCAGTATGTGTCAGCAGTAGCTGGGTTCTGAGCTCCTCAAAGGATCCACAGGGGCACATTTTGCCCAAGCTTCTAGGTTCTATAACTTCGACTTCTTCAGGGTAGTAGGTGTTTCCCACAATTACTATTTCTGTTTAATCCCAGGGTTCCTTTAGTTTTTCAATTCCCTAATACCTATGTAGTCAATTATCTATATCAAATTCTCTGTTAAAACAACCAGTGTAGTTTCAGCTTTCCCCTGATTGATACAAACACTTTCAGACAAAAGATCTGAAATAGCAGCAGGTTGACTATATAAAATCACCACACACACTTTTTAATATATATTCACTTCACGAAAAAGAAACCAACAGTATGTCTAATATTTCCTAAGTTCTTATAAAGCACATTGTTTTAATACATATATATATTCAAAGAACATGCTAAGATATTTTGAATTTAGGAATGAATTCTAGACTTAGTACATTTCAACTTTTTCTCACCACAAATAATTTTAACTCATCAAAGTTAGAAATTTGTTCAAGATTGGTTGGACTTTCTATTCTAACCTACGTGACCCAAGTCGAAATGCTTGAAAGAGTACCAAAATTTGGAATTAGTAATTCTGAATAAAGTTGAATAACTTAAAAAAAAAAAACTGATAAATAATTTTTAAAAAGGGGGTTGATAATGTATTTTTTTTAAAAACCCACAGACCAGTATAAGATTTACTTTTAAGACAGATCGAATAGTATAAAAATTGACTTAATGTGACCAGAAGCTATATAATTTATTCCTTCTGGTCTTTCTCTTCTCAACCTCCGTATCTGCTGGGCCCGTAGTCTTTCCCATTTCAGTTTATAGTCTCTCTGCTCCTCTAGTTTCTCATGCCTAAAATCTTGGAGTCATTCTTGACTACTCTCTCCTTCCTTTGCATACTTCATATCCTTTCTGTCTGCAAATCCTGTTGGTTCTACCCTCAAAATATATCCAGAACCTAAGTACTTCTCACTACCTCCACCTATTACCTTTCTGGTCCAAGCCACTAACAGTTTTTGCCTGGATTACTGAAACAGCCTCCTAAATGGTCTCCCTGCTTCTACCCTTGTTCGCCTACAATATCATCTCAACACAGCAGCCAAAGTGATAATAAAAAGCATATTAGATTACATCACTCTTCTGTTCAAAATCCCCCAATGGCTCCCCAACTCACTCAAGAGTAAATCTGAGACCCACAAGCCTCCACCAACTCCTCCATTCCCGGCACACTGGCCTCCTTGCTCCTTGAACATGCCAGGGATGGCCCTGCTGTAGGACCTTTGCATTTCCGGTCCCTCTACCTATTAACACTCCTCCCCAAGACATCTGTATAACTTATACCATACTTCTTCTAAGTGCTAAACCCAAATATCCCTTTATTTCCAGTGTTCCCACTCACCCTACTTAAAAATTCTAATACCATCCTCATCCCTAGCACTTCTCTCCTCTGATATTTTTTTTCCTCTTTAGCACTTGTCATGCTGTAATTTGATATAGAATTTACTATTTATTTTGTTTACTGCCGGCTACCTGCTCCAGAATGTATGTTCCATAAGCGCAGGGGTGTAGTCTATCTTTTTTGCTCTGTATTTCTATCACGTAGAACGGGGCTTAGTACATAACTGGTACTAAATAAATATTTGCTGAAGGAATTACTGAATATAGCAGAAGGAATTAAAACGTTATACCAATTCTTTTTGCTTTCATATACAAACAAGTCTTTCCCAAAAGGGCTGTGCTGTGGATAAACTATTCCATTTCCTTATCTCGACACAACTGAAATGATACAAAAACCACACCACTTCCTTTTGCTCACCTGGAACCCTGACTTGTATCAAGATCCAGTGAAAAAAATTTTCCACTATTTTCACTGCATATACTCAGGCCTGAGATATAAATTCAAAAGACTTGTGTAAGTAAACATCACTTCCCAAGTGATGCTTAAGGAAAACAATGGCTTATACTAGTTACAGCAAGCTAAATAATTATAGAAATAATCATAGACAAAAGGAAAATGCAGTCCTTTAGTACAATGTGGTCTGAGAAAAGGAACTTCAAAGTACCATCTAAATTCAACTGCTATCTTTTACTAAATAGACACAAGGTTCAAAGGTAATATTTACATGTAAATTATAAGTCACCAAAGGCCTGAATAAGATCAGAGGGTGTTAAAATCAGATGTTAACAATTCTTCCACAAACTATAGGAAACTAAATTTTGCATGCCTGCAGATCTAAGAAAGAATATCCTTAAGATTACAAATTTCTGTTTACAAACATGAAGCACTTGGAAATCCAGGAAGAGTATTCCCCCTTGTGGATGAAATATTTAGATTTTATTTTCTTTGTCAGAACATTTCTTTAGGTTAAAATTTGCTAGGTTAGAGTGTTTTCATGAAGAAGTTTTGTGTCATAGGAGGGACTTGACATTCACTTGTCAAATATATACAGCACTGCTATGCATATTAATAATTTTCTATAGATGTATAAAAATTGTATCCTTCTATGTGTGTATTTTTATCATTTGCTTATTTTTCAGTCAACATTGTTAGTAATTTCCAAGATATATACATATAGTTCCCTATAATTCATTTTAATTGTTAGTGTTCTATCCTAAAAACATCTTAAGCTGTATTTATCCATTCTCCTGTTGATGGACATTTTAGGTTGTTTTCATATTTTGGTATTTTAAGTAATGCTGCAAAAAAGTACTGTGTTTGGGCAAATACACTGACATAAAAATAATTTTCAAAGATTCCTGAAGGACACAAGAATAAACTTTAAAATATGTTAAGATATATTTACTGCATTGTGTACAGAAAGCCTCAATATCATATATGTCGATTCTTCCTAAGATAATTAAAAATTTACTGACACTATTACATTAAAGTTCCCTTCTATTCTTAGTTTGCTAAGTTTTCATCATAAATGGGGCTGAATTTCATCAAATGTTTTTTCACTATCTATTGATATGATCACAGTTATGATCCTCCTTCAATGTGTTAATGGATAAATAATAATCCATATTAAGAGCTTTTTAAAGAACAAATCATCTGTGGTAGTTTTCAAATATGTCCACAAATTCTTTCATATTCCCCTCTTCAAGAGGTAGAACATAATTACTTTGAGTGTGGGCTAGACTGACTCCCTTTTAACAAACAGAATAAAGTGAAAATGACAAAGTATGACTTCTGAGATTACACCTTAAAAGGCAATGTGGCTTTCTCCTTGCTCTCCTTCTTTTATCAATCATTCTAGAGAGAGCCAGTTGCCATAGTGTGAGAGCATTCAAAGAGTCTGTGAAGAGACCCATGGATGTGAAACTGAGGCCTCCTGCCAATAGCCACACAAGTGAGCCATTCTGGAAGTAGATCCTATCCCAGTCAAGTTTTCAGATGACTGCAGCCCCTGCCAACATCTTAACTACAATCTCATGAGATATCCTGAGCCAACACCACCCAGTATACTGTGCCTGAATTCTTGTACATTGAATTAAGTTTTTGTTGTTTCAAGTCACTAAGTTTTGGGATAAACTATTATACAGCAATGATAATTAACATGCTATCTTGGATTCCTGGGATGAATTCAAATTTGTCATTATTAAATAATAAATAATTTGTGTGGTGTCTGTTCCTAGTTCTTGGGAGAGAACCTCTAAATCCTTGGAATTTCTTGGGTAACAGGAGTATCTTTGTTTTTCAAGATCCTCATGGATCATACCTGAGCTTATGCTAATGGGTGACTCAGGATGGGAGCTGGTCATCAGAAATATCATGTGATTAGATGGCTAGAATTTTGAGCCAGCCCAACCTCCAGGGAGAGGATTGCACTGAAGACTGAATTCTATCATATGGCCAATTTTTCAATCATGCCTACACAATGAAACTACAATAAAAACTTTGTATATCACGCTTGGCTAAACTCCCTAGTTGGTGAAAATATCAATGTGCTGGCAGGATGACAAACCTTGATTCCCAGGGAAATGGTATGGAAGCTCCACCTTTGAAACTCTCTCAAACCTCACTCTATATATCTCTTTCATTTGGCTGGTCTCAATCTGTATCATCTATAATGAAACTATCATCATACCTATACCACTTTCTTGAGTCTTGTGAGTCATTTTAGTGAACTGTCAAACCTTAGTGGGATTGGGATTGTAAGGAGTCCTGTTAGAAGTGTGAGTGGCCTGGGGACCCATAAACTTGTGACTGACGTCTGAAATGAGGGCAGTCTTGTTAGGGACTGTGCCCTTAAACCTGTGGAATCTAATACTAATTCTGGATAAGCAATGTCTTAATTGTACTGCAGTACTGTAGACATGATAATGTTTAAATACACTACTGGATTTCTTTTGCTAATATTTTGTTACATTTTACTATCTATTCATAAGTAAGACTGGCCTATAATTTTTTCTCACATTATCCATGTCTGGCTTTGGTATCAAGGTTATCTAGCCACATATAATAAGTGGAGGAATGTTCCTTATTTTGCTATCCTCTGAAACAAGTCAGTAAATTTGGACATATCTATCATTTGAATAGTTTGGTAGAACTCACCTTTAAAATCAGATGGGCCAGGGATTAAACATGGCGGCGCGAGGGACGTACCCAGAACTCACCCCTTGAAACAATAAGCTGAACACCTAAGACTCAACAAAAAACACCCAAACTGCACACCAGCACGTCTGAGTGTGGGATCTGCACATAATAGCTACCACAGGTCAGAACTCTGGGTGTCAGGCAGTGGACTGGGCGTAACAAAGAAGCTGCCTCTTGCAGCCGGAGCTCCCTGTAGGAGGAAGGAGAGGGAAGAAGGAGCGGTGAGTTCCCTGAACAACCCTGCCTGAGAGTGCTGTGAGCTCCAGGAGGCCGGCGGCAGTGCCCAATCATCAGGACAGAAGGCAGAGAAACAGGGACGGCAGAAAAGCGGGGACAGCAAGAGAAACAACAGTTGATTTTTATCAGCTGCAGTTGCAAAACTGAGGCTGAGCTGCAGCTTCCAAACCTCAACCCAGAGGGCTCCTACCCCCATACCCTCCAAGACTAAACGCCGCAGAGCCCCAGGGGAATCTGAACAAATGCTACTGAAACTATCACTAACACTGACAGGAACTGAAACAGAGGTCAGTGAGCATGATTAAATAACTATAAGGGAAAAAAAGGCATTATTAACACTTTATATAAAGCAGAGATCCAAGAGGCTTAGATGCCACCTACTGGAAACCAAAAGAAAAACATCTTATTTGCAACTGGCTAGGGACTGTTATGTAATAAATCTTCTTTCTGGGGGGGGTGGGGGTGGAGCAAAACACACTTCCATTAATGCCCAGGCGGAGAAATAGTCCAGTAAACATCATGAACAACCAAAGTGACAAGGCATCTCAGAAAGAAAGAGAAAAATATCCAGAAAATAAGCTTACAGACAGAGAAATATGCAACTTAAATGACAGAATATTCAGGATGGTACTTCTGAAAAAACTCAGTGGGTTCCCAAATGAGTCATACCAACAATTTCAGGAATTGAAAAAACAACTTAATCAGCAGAATGAGTTCTTTAGCAAGGAGACTGAAACCTTCAAAAAGAACTGAATAGACCTTCTGATGATAAAGAACACACTGCAAGAGCTGAAAAATGAAATAGCAAGCTTAGGAAATAGAGTCAACCAAATAGAGGAAAGGATAAGTGATATGGAAGACAGAAATCTAGAAATAAATCAGAAGGAAGAAGAGAGAAACCAAAGAATGAAAAATAATGAAAGAGAAATACAAGAACTACCTGATACCATCAGGAGAGGAAGAAATATAAAAATAATGGGAATAGTCGAAGGGAGGAAAAGGAACAGGGATTAGAAAGCATGTTCAGACAAAGAGTGGACGAGAATTTCCCAAATCTACTCTGAGCTGGAGCTTGGAATCCAAGAAGTCAATAGCACACCCAATTATCTCAACCCAAAAAGGCCTTCACTAAGACACATCGTATTAAAATTATCAAAAATCAATGACAAAGACAGAATTCTCAAGGCAGCCAGGGAAAAGAACACGATAACCTAAAAAGGAAAACCCATTAGATTATGGTCAGACTTCTCAGCACAAATCTTACAAGCTAGAAAGGAGTGGAATCAAATATTCAAACTATTAAATGAAAGAAACTACCAGCCAAGAATAATGTATCCAGCTAAGCTCTCCTTTAGATATGAGGGAGAAATAAAGACCTTTCCAGACATACAAAAATTGAGGGAATTCTCCACTACAAGCCCTGCGCTACAAGAAATACTGAAAGAGGTCAGCTCACCTAAAACAAAATGAAAAAAAAAAAAAAAAGCATAATTAGGAGTAAGGTGACTAGGAGGCTGATAAGCAGGGAAGTGCAATCCTTACTACGAACAGGGCACTATAAGCTTAAAATAAGAAGAGATTTGCTATAGCAAGACAGTAATGAAAGTTCAGCATACATAGGGACAAAATGAGACAATGACTGAAAAGGGGAGGATTCAAAGATCCAAATTCTCAAAGGGGAATGGAGATAAGGCATACACAGAAGAAAAGGGATGACTGTATATACACAACTACCCTTTTCATATTCCTAATGGTAACCACAGGCCAAAGATTTAAAATCTAAGTATATGACATAAAACAAGAAGGACCAGAGGGAAACCCAGAAAAGCCAACAAAATAAAGAAAACAGAAACACAAGGACAAGGAAAGGATAAGTGAAACACCAAGCTACCAGAAAACAAAAGATAAAATGGCTATAAGAAGACCTCATATTTCAATAATCACTCTAAATGTAAATGGACTGAACTCACTAATAAAAAGGCACAGAGTTGCAGAATGAATCAAAAAACAAAACCCAACCATATGCTGCCTCCAGGAGACACATTTCAGCTCCAAAGACAAATACAGACTCAAAGTGAAAGGGTAGAAAATGATATTTCAAGAAAATGGCATTCAGAGAAAAGCGAAATAGACTTCAAAATAAAAAAGGTAAAGAATAATACTGAGGGATACTTCATAATGATAAAGGGAATCATGCACCAAGAAGACATAACACTTATTAATATCTATGCTCCCAATCAGGGAGCACCGAATTATGTAAAGCAATTACTAACAGAACTAAAGGGAGAAACACACCAAAACACTATTGTAGTAGAGGACCTAAATACCCCACTGTCAGATATGGACAGATCATCCAAACAGAAAATCATTAAGGATATAATATCCTTAAATGACACATTAGACCAACTGGACATAATTGACATTTACAGAGCCTTCCATCCCAAAACAGCTGCTTATACATTCTTCTCTAGTGCACATGGAACATTCTCAAGAATCGACCACATACTGGGACACAGAGATAGCCTCAACAAATATAAGAGGATTGAAATCATACCACTATATTCGTTGATTATAATGCTCTGAAACTAGAGATCAACTGCAAAAAGAAAGCAAGAAGAACCACAAATACATGGAGATTAAACAACATGCTAATGAAGAATAACTGGGTCAAAGAAGAAGTCAAAAGAGAGATCAAGAGATACATAGAAACGAATGATAATGATAGTACAACCTATCAAAACTTTTGGGACACCACAAAAGCGGTCATAAGAAGAAAGCTCATATCATTACAGGCCTATCTCCAAAAACAAGAACAAGCCCAAATAAACAACCTAACGCTTCATCCTAAAAAACTAGAAAAGGAAGAACAAATGAAGCCTAAAATCAGCAGAAGGAAAGAAATCATCAAAATTAGAGCAGAAATAAATGAAGTTGGAAACAAACAAACAAACAAAAACAATAGAAAAAATAAATGCAACAAAGAGCTGGTTCTTTGAGAAGGTTAATAAAATTGACAAAACCCTGGCTAGACTCACTAAAGAAAAAAAAAAGGACACAAATAAACAAAATCAGGGATGAAAGAGAGGAAATTACGACTGACATAGCAGAAATACAAAGGATCATACAAGAAATCTATGAAAAAGTATATAACACCAAATTTAATAACCTAGAAGAAACAGACCAGTACTTAGGAAAATACAACCTTCCTAGACTGAATCAAGAAGAACTGGAAAATCTAAATAGACTGATCAGCAGTATGAAAATGGAAACAATTATCAAAAACCTACCAAACAGTAAAAGTCCAGGACTAGATGGCTTCACCAGTGAATTCTATCAAACATTCAAAGAAGATTTAATACCTATTCTCCTCAAACTCTTCCAAAAAATCGAAGAGGAGGCAATTCTTCCCAACTCATTTTTTGAGGCCATTATTACCTTGATACCAAAACTTAGTAAAGATAACACAAAAAAAGAAAACTAAAGACCAGTATCTCTCATGAACACAGTCGCAAAATTCCTAAATAAGATACTAGTGACCGAATGCAGCAACATATTAAAAAGATTATAAACCACAATCAAGTGGGCTTCATTCCAGAGGCACAGGGATGGTTCAACATATGCAAATCAATTAATGTGATACACCACATAAACAAATTAGAAAATAGGAATCATATGATCATATCAATAGATGCAGAAAAAGCCTTCGACAAGATACAGCATTCATTTATGATCAAAACACTTAACGAAATCAGTATAGAAGTACCTTAACATAATAAAGGCCATATATGACAAGCCCTTAGCCAACATTAGATTTAATGGTGAAAAACGAAAAAACTTCCAAGATCAAGAACAAGGCAAGGCTGTCCACTATCACCACTGTTATTTAATATGACAAATGGGAGTCCTAGTAAGTGCAATCAGGCAAGAGAAAGATATAAAAGGCATCCGAATAGGAAACGAGGAAGTCAAACTGTCCGTATTTGCGGATGACATGACTCTCTATATAGAAAACCCTAAAGACTCCGCAAGAACACTACTAGAAACAATAAGCAAATACAATAAAGTTTCTGGATACAAAATCAATGTTCAAAAATTCATAGTGTTCCTATAATCTAATAACAAAGTGTCAGAAAAAGAAGTGGAAAAAAATAATTCCTTTTGCAATTGCAACAAAAAGAATAAAATACCTAGGAATAACTCTAATGAAACATGTGAAGGACCTATATGATGAAAACTACAAGACCCTATTAAAAGAAATCAAGAAGATACAAAGAAATGGAAAGATATTCCGTGTTCTTGGATTGGAAGAATAAACATAGTTAAGATGACCATATTACCTAAAACATTATACAGATTTAATGCAATTCCCATCAAAATCCCATCGGTATTTTTTAAAGAAATAGAACAAAAAATCATCAGATTTGTATGGAAGCACAAAAGACCCCAAATTGCCAAAGCCATCCTGAGAAAAAAGAATGAGGCTGGAGGCATCACTCTACCCAACTTCAAATTAGACTACAAAGCGACAGTAAGCAAAATGGCATGGTATTGGCAGCAAACAGACACACAGACCAGTGAACAGAATCAGAAGTCCAGAAGTAAACCCATATTTATATGGGCAAATAATTTTCAACAAAAGCACCAAAAATATACAGTGGAGAAAGGAAAGCCTCTTCAGTAAGTGGTACTGGGAAAACTAGAAAGCCACTTGCAAATGAATGAAACTAGACTGTTGTCTATCACCAACACCAAAATGAACTCAAAACGGATTAAGGAACTGAATATAAGACCTGAAACAATAAAATGCATAGAAGAAAACATAGGACTGAAACTCATGGACCTTGGACTTAAAGAGGATTTTATGAATTTGACCTCAAAGACAAGGGAAGAGCGAGCAAAAATAAATGAATGGGACTACATCAAACTAAAAAGCTTCTACCCAGCAAAAGAAACAGTCAACAAGGTAAAGAGACAACCATCGAATGCGAAAATATATTTGCAAGCAACACCTCCAATAAGGGCCTAATATCCAAAATATACAAAGAAGTCATACGACTCAACAACAACAAATAAACAAGTGATCCAATCAAATAATGGGCAGAGGACCTGAACAGACACTTCTCCCTAGAGGACATACAAATGACCAACAAATATATGAAAAGATGCTCAACATCGCTAGCTATCAGGGAAATGCAAATCAAAACCACAATGAGATACCATCTCATACCTGTTAGAATAGCTATAATCAACAGGACAAGTAATAAAAAATGTTGGGGAGGATGTGGAGAAATAGGAGCCCTCATACACTGCTGGTAGGACTGCAAACTGGTACAGCCACTATGGAAAGTGGTATGAAGGTTCCTCAAAAAACTAAGACTTGATCTACCATATGATCCAGCAATCACTCTACTGGGTATTTACCCCAAAGACTTGCGAACCCATATCCGAAAAGATATTTGCACACCGATGTTTATAGCAGCACTATTCAGAGGCCAGAACATGGAAGCAACCAGTATCCTACAACAGATGATTGGCTAAAGAAGCTGTGAAACATACATACAATGGAATATTACTCAGCCATAAGAAGAGATAAAATACTACCATTTGCAACAACATGGATGGAGCTTGAAATAATCATGCTAAGCGAAATAAGCCAGACAGAAAACGCTGAAAATCGTGTGATATGACTTATATGTGGGATATAAATCTAAAAGCAACAAAGGAACAGGACAAATAAAGAAACTCATGGACATGGACAATGGACTAGTGGTTATCAGAAGAAAGCGCAGAGCGGGGAAGGGGAAAATAAAAAATAAAATGTTAAAAAATTATGTATATGTATTACGAAAAAAATAAACTGGCATTTAAAAAAATAAAATGAAATAATATAAAATCATATGGGCCAAGGGCTTACCTGTGAGTATGTGGGAGGGGGCAGATCTTACACTACAAATTCAATTTCTTTAATAGTTTATTTATTCAAAGGTAATATTAGGTTGCTTTCTTTAGAAAATGATCATTTTATTTGAGTTGTAAAATTTATTGGCATAAAGTTATTCAAATATTCTTATTCAAAAATATCTCTTCTGTATCTGAGATTATATCCTCCTTTACATTTCCAACATTATTTGTGCTTTCTAGGTTTTTCTTGATCAATCATTCAAATGGTTTGTTTATCAGCCTTTTCAAGAGACCGACTTTTGGCTTTGTTAATGCTTTCCATTGAATCTTTGAAAAATATCTGTTTGAATTAATTTCAAACCTCAATTTTATCACTTATTAGCTAGAAGCTGGGAAAAATTTATCTCTGTGCTTTAGTTTTCTCATGTGTAAAGTGGGAACAGCGATGGCATCTACCTTTCAGGATTGGTGTAAAGGTTAAATGAGGAAAACCTTATAAAGTACATGGAAAAGTGCTTGGTAGATTGCAAGTTCTCTACAGGTGTTAGCTTTATCTTTATATCTATTTTACTTCACTTTAATTTGTTTTGTTCTTTTCCTAATCTAAATTAGATGCTTAGTTTATTGATATTTAATTTTTATTTTTAAATATGAGTACATAAGACTTCACTGTGTCACACAAGTTTTAATACGTCCTAATTTTCTTTATTATTTAATCCTAGGTGTTTTCTGATTTGCATTATCATTTTACTTTTGACCAGTGGGGTTTATATGTTACGCTTTTAAACTTCCAAATGTGGGTTTATATATACAGTTTGTTATTCATTTTAAATTTAGGTGCAGAAAATATGGTTCATATAATTATCTGAATGTATTAGAACTTGCTGTACAGACTAGTAAATGGTTACTGTTAATTAAATGCTAACTTCTAAAGCCAAACTTAACTTCTAAAACCAAATGACCTTGTCATGTTCTCTGCTTAAAAATCTATAAATATTCCCAGTTCACAGAATAGAATTACCAAGACATAAGCCTTTGCTGGGCTAATACCATCCTCCCACTCCTCCATACCCTTACAATGATCCAACTATGCTGAAATCACTGTAGCCTATCTTTATAGGCAGTCCCATTTAGACTTCCATTCCTTTGCATAGCCTTCGTGCTCTTCCCTTTGTTTTTCACCAGGTTAACTATAATTCACTCTTCAAGACCTGATCTATGAGTAATAATCTTTGTAAGCAATCCCTGATCTCTACTCATCAGGTTGAGGAAGTGTCCCATCCCTGTACTTCTAGTGTACTTAGAATATGTACCATAGCTACTTCACAGTTCTTGACTAACATCATTCAAAAACTATTTATTAATTACTTGGAATGTGTCACACTCTAATAACAGTACGTAAGACAGATGTGATTTCTCTGCTTATAAGGCTTATTTAGCCACGTGATTTTTTGTACTTATCTTGCAGCACTATAATATCCATTCTCTAGCACACTACTACTAAGTAAAGTAATAACCGTTTAATAAATCAATGAAATGAATAAAAAATAATAACCTTGTTAAGAAAAACATAATTGGGGAGTTAAAGCAACTATAAAATCACATAATATACTCTTAGTAGTTCTTTATAAGTACATTGAAACCTAAAAAGTCATCTCCCAAACATTATGGTTATAGCCAGTTACTAATAACCCAACAATCTCTAAGTATTAGCTCAAGAATTTTGCTCCCATAACACATTTTCTAGTGAATTCTGGAAGCCAAGGAAATTCAGATCCAAATCATAAAATGGGAACTTTAGTATATTTAAAAACTCTCTTCCCAAAACACATCTGATTTATTTCATATTTTGAATTACCTGAGCTCTAAGTTTATTAGCTTTTTCTTCAAATATTTTTTATACCATGAAACGAGAATGCTAATATGTTCTACATATTTTACATATATTAAATCATTTCAT
Source organism: Pteropus medius (assembly GCF_902729225.1). Taxonomy (NCBI): domain Eukaryota; kingdom Metazoa; phylum Chordata; class Mammalia; order Chiroptera; family Pteropodidae; genus Pteropus; species Pteropus medius. The sequence goes on along the minus strand of NW_024344378.1, from coordinate 57,471,375 downwards.
CCTCACACTAACTTTGAGGCAAGTATTCTCATTATGCATAATTTTACAGAATAAATCAGAGGAGAGGAAAAAATGGGGTAGATGATAGAGGCTTTGTTCATCCTTCTTGTGACCAAATCAAAATTGTAACTTTGGGAAGACAAAGTCATGACTTGGGGAAAACAAAGGGAAGAGCACCTAGGCTGTGCAAAGGAATGGAAGTCTAAATGGGACTGCCTATAAAGACAGGCTACAGTAATTTCAGTATAGTTGGATCAATGTAAGGGTATGGAGGAGTGGAAGGATCAAAAGACACTTGGAGCAAACAGCAAGGAAAGTCGCCTGGGATCTAGATGAACAGAAGCACTACAACTAGGGAGAGAAATAATTAATCAACCTGCAAAAGAAGAAAGGTAGGAGCGGGTGAAGACACGAGGCTGCCTGGTCCCCAGCAGCTGAGTGGGGCAGAGGCTATGGCAGCGACAGCCAGCAGCTCCAGATGCTTCTTAAAGGGGCCATGTCCACAAGGAGACTTTCACAATGACGATCCTGCTCACTCTGAGCACCAGTGCTGGACTGGCTGCTCAGGGGGCACCAGGGACTTACAGGAGACACTGAGTTGTCAGAATGAGGGCTAGAGGCGAGGCTCTCTCCAAGACAGAAGTGCCAGCGGTATCCATTGTTCCTCTGTTGAGTCCTCCCCTCCCAGTGTACAGACCCACAGCTGCCATAGCTGAGACTAGATAACAGAGGTTGCTCTACCCAGAGGATTCTCTGAAACTTCACCTCCCCCAACTCACGGCCCCACCCAAGCCACATCCAGGTGTGTCCTTGGTGAGTCCTGTAACTTGCTGAGCAGTGCCAAGAGACACACTGGTGGCAGCTGGCCTCAATTTCTGGCATGGTTTCTTGAGGCTGCTATAAGCACAGCATCTGTGGATTGCTTGCTGAATCTTAACAGGTGGCTCTGGAGGGGCACAGGCTGGGGCTAAACTTGGTCTGCAGCTGAACCCCTCTTAGGACTGTGCCACTGGACGCCTACCACACAAATCCACACTAATAAGACTGAGAAACTTAAGAGTTTTGCTTACTACATAGAAACAGACACAGAAAGGCAGCCAAAATGAGAAGACAAAGCAGCAGAAACCATATGAGAGAACAGAACAGAGATCCAGGAATAACGGAGTCAAGCAAACAGATGCAGAGTTCAAAACACTGGTTATAAAGATGCTCAATGAACTTAGGGGAAGTGTAGATGAATTCAGTGAGAACTTTAACAAAGATATAAAAAAAAAAATGGAAATGAAAATTATAAAAGGGAACCAATCAGAAATGAACAACACATTATCTGAGATAAACAGTATATTAGAGGGAATAAACAGAGTGGATAAAGAAGAGGATCAAACCACCAATACCGAGGATGGGGAAGCCAAGGACATTCAATCAGAACAGCAAGAAAAAAGAAGCCAAGACTATAATAATTTAAGGAGGCTATGGGACACTATTAAATGTAAAAACATCCATGTCGTGAGGGTTCCTGAAAGAAAACAAGACACTGAAGAAATAATGTTGGAAAACTTCCCTCACCTGGTGAAGGAAATAGACATACAACCCCAGGAAGACCAGACAGTCCCAAGAAAGAGGAACCCAAAGAGGCCCAGACCAAAACACATCATAATTAAAATGCCAAAGGTTAAATGTAAAGGGAGAATCTTAAAAGCAGCAAGAGAAAAGCAGTTAGTTATCTACAAGGGAGCACCCATAAGACTGGCAGCTGATTTCTCAAAAGAAACTATGCAGGACAGAAGGGCTTGGCACAAAATATTCGATGTGATGAAAACCCAGGATCTACAACAAAGAATATTTTGTCCAGTAGAGCTATCATTTGGAGTTGAAGGATAGAGCTTCTCAGGCAAAAATAAGCTAAAGAATTTATCAACACCAGTCAGTATTACAGTAAATGTTGGGGGGACTTCTTTAAGAAGAAAGAACATGTATCAAAAACAGGACTAAAGAATGATAACTACTTTCCTATCAACAAATACCTCAACGGGAAGATAATTAAGTGCTCCAACCAAAAGATAGAGTGGCTGAATGGATAAGAAAACAAGACCCCTACATATGCTGCCTACAAGAGTCTCACTTCAGATTAAAAGACACACACAGACTAAAAAGGAAGGAAATGGAAAAAGATATTGCTTTGATGGACCTAAAAGGTATTACTCTGAATGAAATGAGTCAGATAGAGAAAGACAAATACCACATGATTTCATATACATGTGGAATCTAAAGAACAGAATAAACGACAACAACAAAAGTGGAAATAATCTCATAGACACAGAGAATATTTTGAGGGCTACTAGATGGGAGAGGTGTTGGAGAGACAGCAAAAAAAAAGCAAAGGGATTAAGAGGTACAAATGGATAGTTGCAGAACAGACATGGAGATACAGAGGGTAGCATGGGGAAGATGGTTAATAATGTTGTAATAGATATGTAAGGGTGAAGAGGGGTACTAGATTTAGTGCGGTGATTGCTTTGTAAGTTATGTGGATCTCTGATCACTATGCTGTACAACTGAAACTGGTATATTATTGTATGCCAACTATAATTGAAAAAAATTCCTTGACTTGTAAATGTAAATATGAGCAACTAATTGTCTATGTTTCAATAAAGCTGGAAAAAATAAATCTGAAAATCAAGAAGTATTACATGATTTTTAAGAATGATATTAAAAACCAAAATTCACTCAAGAGAGTAGAATACATAAATTAATCAATAACCTGACTATAAAGTGGAAGTCAATGACATGGAAATGAAATGAAGGGGAAGGTGATGAGGAGGGCAATGGAGTGGAGGGTAGTGAAGGAGGACTTAGGCTTTGGTGTACACTGTTCGAAATTTTATTTAAGAACTTAGTCATATCTTGCTTATGTAATCTTTAAAAAATTAAAAAGCTGTTCTATAAAGAGACAATCAGACCTCCACTAACCCCAACCCACAAAGGATGGATGAAGGGTGAGAAGGAGGAAAGGAATAAAAGAAGAAAAGGTAAGAAGTAGATGGAGCTCAGAGAAATGGGAATTTCTATCTCAGAGACCTAGATTGGAAAGTATCTTATAATTGGAAATTATAAGATAGGAGAGCAGGAGAAAAGTATTAGGGTGGAAGATAAAGATATGAATTGAAATGTCACTATATAAGATGTAAAGATGCTACCATAAATCTTGTGACATGCTCTCCCCACGGTATCATATACACTTGTTAATTATACAAAAAAACTACCTGAATCTAAAAGCATTCAAACTGGAGAATGAGCAAATAAATAAACCAGGAACATATCCACCAAACTTAAATTAAGAAAAGAGTCATGGTTTCTTGGTTATGAAGAGGCAGTCTGAATTGAAGAGAACAAGAATAAACGTTCTCTGTTTCCCTTTCTGGAGGAGCATAATAACCAAAGAGTGGAGGGCAAGGCAGGTAGGATGTTTCTAAGACCATGAGTTCCAGGTTTCTGTACAGAATAGAGAAGTATGAGACTAAATTTTCAATGGGTTCCAAGGAGACGCCAATAGTAAAGATACAACTAAGCTTTTCCTCAAGCCTGGAGCTATAATTGCTTTACTGCAATGCAGAGTCTCAAGAGGCTGCTAGATCTAACAGATTTCAGCAGACTTAGAGGCAACCCTCCTCTGTTACAATGCTAAAGGATCTTGCAGTTGGGAGTGCCTGGAAGCACTGACTCCTCTCACAGGCTTCAAGACAGAGGTAACAATCTCTTGGTTCCTTTGTTATCAGTCCACAGGACAGAAAAAATCCTGCCTTCTATGCCCATTCATGGCCAATGAACAACAGATGGCTACAGTCCGAACTAAATGAGTGCTTAGGGAACCCAAAACCCCTGGATGTGGGTGTGAAAATATACGACTCATTTAAAGGGAACTCAGCAACTGGAGTGACAGCTAAGGTTAAAATAAGAATAGGTGGCTCCTATTTAAGCAGAACTAACAGACAAGATTGGGTGACAATGGACACCCAGGACACCTAGATGATGTCAGCTGTACCAGTGAAAGAGAAGAAACTCAGAGATATCAAAATTAAGGAGCTGCCCAACTGGATACCAATGTGAAATATCGCCCCCAAAGGCACTGTCGGATCATTTCAAAGAGGTTACTACCAGTATGACAACAAGTATGTCAGTGTGAAGAATGGAAGCATTCCTGGGTTTCTATGGTGCTGGCACTGACATGCTTTTCAACTCCCACTTTTCTTACAAAGAACTCAAACATGAATGGCTACACAGAAACCACCAAAGAGGGCCCAGCATGAAAGGTATACTCTGCATTCCTCACTATGACCTTCTTTGCCCTGCACCTTTCCTTGAAGAATTCAATCTTTGCTGAATCATTTTATATACTAATTGAAAGATGACTAGTACATTTAAAAAATTGAAAAATTTTTAAAAGATGAGACTGGGTGATTCAGAAGGCTGCCAGTTTGGGATTAGGACCTATAGGAGAAGAGGTTCTCAGCAGATCAAGCTCCAGTGCAAGCTGCCCTGGTGCTCAGACTCAACAGACTCAAAGGTACTATAGATATCTGTGGAAGACAGGGATGCTGTGTATATTCTCTGCCAGGTACTCATAGGTGAGTTGCAGCACAGACCTCTAGGTTTTCTGAAGCAAGAACATGCCTTCTATAACACTGTATAAAAAATGTAGCTTCTGGCCTGATATTGGACCTAGTACAGAATTTGACCATGGAACATCAAAGGTTTTGTGACCAGCACTACCCATCATGATCTACCAAGTCACAAGGTCACATGGAGAAGCAATCTATTGTATGATGGAAATGGTAATATTTATAATAAGGTCTAGGCAGGTCCAGAAGGCTCTAGTAAACTACAAGAGGTGGCCCAGAACCTCATGTCACCTACCCTTATCACACTGGCTTTACTTCTGCTCACACCGATGACTTAATGGTAGGTTCCTGGTGACTGATGATAAAAAAGAAAAACCTGGGGCCTGGTTAACATATACGAGTCAAAAATAAACTGCTATTGCTCTACAGTCCTACACAGATGGCTCTGAAAGACAATGATGATGTACAAATTCTCTCAGTGGGTATGATGAGGAGAGGAGTGACAAGAGAAAAAAAAACATGAACTCCTTGGGAGTGGTGAATGGTCTGGCTGATTGGTTAGTGGGTAGAAGCAGCAAAACTAGAAAATAAGAGATAAGGAATCTGGAGAACAGTCATATTAATGGCACAAAGTGCCAATCTTTATGTGTTTTGTTAATGCCCACTACAACGCACCAACAACAGAGACATTTAACTACATCCCAACTACAGTTGGAATGACTTATCAGTGGATGTCAGCCAGCTTCTGCTCTCTGCCACTTTGACTGCTTGACCAACAGGGCCATGAATGGAGAAACCACAGTGACAGAGGGGAAGCCTTTACACAGGCCAATGGCATGGGCTTCTTATAAAGGTGACCTAATTACTGCTACTGTAGAATGCCCACTGAACATGTAGGTGCAGAACTGACACTTACTCTAAATATGGGTTTGCCTTCTCTGCCACAGTATATCCCGTTGCTAGCACCACTATCCCAAGGTTTATAGAATATCTCCTGGGGAACATCAGGATTAGCTGCAACAGTGGGGACTACAGCTATCCCACTAATCCTCCTGTTTTAGAGATTTATTTTAGCAATTATAACTAGCCACCACTCTGAATGGTAAGTGACAGAATAGATTTAAGGGAACATGAGGTAATCTAAGTAATAAAAGGTGTGATACACTTGTGGTACTCTGCAACATATCCTCTCATTATAGCTACCTTTTCTCATTACAGCCAAGGCAGACAGTTCTATGTACTGTCCAACAGCATCTGACATCCACTATGAACCAAAGCTGTTCTGTACTATTCCTCAGGGTTTTCTCTAAACCTAAAGAAAACTGCTCAGCATGAGGACAACCACAAAAATGTGAGAGTTAAAAGCTCTGGGAGCAACCTTCAATTAACGAAAGGAAAATGTCCCAAGCTCCCTGTCCTTTGGTGGGACAATAGTGAGGTGCATTCAGAGGGCCCCAGAGTAATTGAATCCCAGTTCCCCATAGTAATAACTAGCTCATTAACACCATATGTAAATTTACTCTCCTCTGTCAACTGTCTCATTTTTGCTTCTTTGGATCTCCTTCCAAATGAACTACGCAGTCATAAGTCCTTTTCTCAGGCTCCACTTTCAAAGGAACTCAAACTAAGAAGTGGAACAGACAAGACTCAAAATGAAGTAACTTGGCTCCACTGTCCATGCATTTAACAAGAGTATGTTGCCTCTTTAAAGTAGTAGAATGTGGTGCTGTATATCAGAGGCCGCTGACTCCTAGGCCACACAGCAAGAGGTAAGAAGCAGGCAAGCAAGTGAAACATCATCTGTATTTGCAGCCGATCCCAGCACTAACATCGCAGTCTCAGCTTCACTTCAGGTCCTCAGGCGTGAACTGCAAAGATGAAGGATCTAGGTTGCATGCTCCTTATTAGACTCTAATGCCTGAGGATCTGAGGTGGAGCCAAGGCAGTGATGCTAGTGCACTGGGGAGCGGCTGCAAATACAGATTAACATTAGCAAAGGTCTGACTAAACAAAGACCATAATAAATCAACTGCTAGCAGACTCATATCAAAACTCTATGAGTGAGAGGCAAAAGACAATTAAGCTGCATCTAGTGGCAGGCTTTAGCAGCAACTGAGTTGATGTACTTCAATTGTACAGCTGCATTTGGTGGCATCTGATTCTGCATTATGGTGAGCTGTATAATTATTTCATTATATATTACAATGTAATGATAACAGAAATAAAATGCACAATAAATGTAATGCGTTTAAATCATCCCAACTCCATCCCTCAACACACACACACATACACCGTCCATGGAAAAATTGTCTTCAACAAAACCAATCCCTGGTGCCAAAAAGGATGGGGACTGCTGCTGTATACTATGGGATACTAAATGTAAGTAAGAAGCAATGAACAAGTGTACACACAGCAACATGGAGAGATTTTTAACTTTGCAGTATTAAAGAAAACAGTGAAAAAAAGGGCAGATTATTTGTAGCGAAAACCTAATTAAATCAATCACATGCACACACGCACGCACGCACGCACGCACACACACACACTATATGTTCTATAAGGATACATTCATTCAAAGACATATAGCAAACAAATTAGATTGGTTTCCTATGGCAGGAAGAGATGAAAATGGGAGCTGATATCAAGAATAAAGGAGATAAATCAATGAGGGGCCTTATAATGAACGAAGATAGTAATTTTACTGCTATAAACTCTAAAAGCCTGATTAACTCAAGTTTCTGAACCACAGTTCAAAACAGAGAGAGAAAACAAAGGGAGCATACTGCTACTACCTTAAATGGAAAAGTCAGTATTACTTGTCATAAATAGGTTATAAAAATAAATATATAACTATAAAAAAAAAATTAAATTCGTCAGTATACTACCTTTTTCTGAACACCCCAGTAGTACACACTCCACACTTTAGGAAACATTGTTGTGACTATTCTGAGATAAGAATGATACAGGGGATCTTTACACACACACACACACACACACACACACACACACACACACACACACACACAAATATAAATATTAATTTATATTAATTTGAGAGCTTAACTGGATTTATGTTAGAGAGGAAATAACTTGATAAAAGCCTTTTTCTTAACATGAAAGCTTTCCTTCCTCAATAATGTAATGTTTTCCAGTTTTACATAATGTATAATTAGGACACAGTTACTACTTTATTTTCAATATACAGTGGTGGACTGTTTCTACTATTTCTAAATATTGCACAGCCCTAAATTAGTCATGAATTAAGAGTTGAAAAGAACTTTAATAAAAGTATCAAAACTAGCTAGTTTTATATAATGAGGTAACTTATTATAACCTCACTATAAGGTATTTCTCCAAGGACATTACTATATTAACGTTTATTTGTTAATGTGGAACGATCAAATTCTGCTTAATGGATTTCTTCGCAGGTCCCTATTCATTTAGTCATAATTCTATTAAAATAAGATACCAACCTTCATTAAGAGGTTGAAAAAGTATTTCTACAACTTTACCTGTAGAAATACTTTTAAACGTTCTTAAACTTTACTAAGTCTTACACGGCATTTAAAACTATAGCAAAAGAGCTAAATATGAACAGAAGAGTATTTACTTCTTTAAAAAGTACTCTTCTAAAAGAGGCAATACTTTGATTTTTTTTCATAGTATCTCCATTTCAATATGCTAAGGCTTGAAAAATAATGTACAAAACTATTTGTTGTATATAAACTAATGAAGAGACAACAACACAGTATAACAACAATTTTAATACTTCTTTAAATTTAGAAAATTCAGATCCAACTGGATTTGAAGAATTATTTGTTTGCTATTAATGATGTCAACATTATTCCTACTATTCAGATTAAAAATGTAGATATAATCATCTCTATCCAAATTCTAGTCATAAATTCCTTCTATCCAAATTCTATTGAGATTAAAAATGTAGATATAATCATCTCTATCCAAATTCTAGTCACAAATTCCTTCTATCCAAATTCTAGTCATAAATTCCTTCTTCCTTCATAATACCTATTCCATTTAATCTTTCTTTTCTATTTCCACTATTACCACTCTGATTAAATTCTGATTACCTCATGCCTAACTAATGTTATGATTTTCTAAGCTTCCTGATTCCTCACTCCATTTCTCTAATGATATATTTTTATACATCGCTACTAGTGTAACTTCCCTAAAATATAATTTTCTTTTTGCCACACATCCTACCCTCACCAAGACCTCTACAATACTCCTATGGAAATACACATTTTCTATTAATCAGCTTTTCTAGAACTATTTTTTAATTCTTTCTTACCTATCCAAATTCTACTTACTTTTCAAGACCAGCTCAAATAACCCCTTTATTTGTACTTATCAGAGGTAACCCTGACTAGAAGTAATAATTTACTTCTTTGGCATTCATCACTTTCACCTAGCAATGATTGGCTATCATTACTCATATTACATATATACCTTACCGATGAGACTATAAACAGAGCATTCTTCCTTTGTGACTTGCTGTTACATAGTTTAACAGAGACTAATAAAAGTAATATCCTGTAGAACAAAAAAATAAGTGCTCTGCGACCTTCAACTAGGATAGAACTCTTAAGAGTCAAAGAAACAGAGATCAGAAAGGACCTTAGGGATTAACTGGCCCTGGATAGATTTTTAAATATTGACAGGCCTTCCACAAGAGAGAAAAAGAGAAAAAAGCATGCCAGGAGGAAAGAATAACATGAATAGAGAGGAGAGAAAATATAGGGTAATTTCAAGTCTTTAAATAACCAATGCTTAAAGGTTTTCATAGGTATGTTGATCCCTATCTTAATCAAGAGCCTCATTATTTTTTGCTTGAAACAATTAAGAATATCCTAATTGTCTCTCTGCTGCTGGTGTCTCCTCCTTTCCAAACTATCATTCATATCACCACTAGATTAATTTTAACAAAATACAATTATGATAAAAAATGCCTGTTAAAATTTTTCAAAGATGGCCAATTACTCAAAAAAAAAAAAAAAAAAATCTGAACTTCTAACCAGGACATTCAAAGTTCTTCATATCAAGATCTCTTTCAGCTTTGTCCCTCGATCCCTCTCCTACATAATGAATTCAAACCATACAAAATGATTTCTTCTGTCTTTTGTACATTCTACACATTTCGAGCTTCCTCTACTTATGCCGGGCTCTGTGCATGAAATTCTCTTGCCTCCCAAATTCCACTCAGCAATCTTCTACTCATCTTCTAAGACTACTCAAATGTCATTTTCTATAAGAAGCCTCTCTGATAATTCTCTCCTCTAACAATGTTGGTGGAGCCTTTCTAGGTGATGCCGATACATTTTTTTCAATTTTATATAGCATTTTCCTGATTGCACTTGAATTAACTGTTTGCATACTCATCTCTACATAGTCTTTGGGACCAAAGCAAGAAATGTTTTGTGTTCTCAGTGCCTAACACAGTGCCTGGGATATAGCAAGTATGTTTAGTAAGTGATTAAAGGGAGGAAGAAATGAATGGATACAGGCAAAGGTGTCACTCAGTGTTACCCCATTGATAGGCTTTACTAGAGGAGTTTGTCCTTACTCTGGCAGGCTAACAAAGAGTCACTGACAGTACATGCAGAGGGAAACAGAGTGAGGAGAGGGACAAAGTTAGGAGAGTCCTGAAACATTTCAGGTGAAATGTAATATAAAGACCTGAACGTGGATGGCAATGGGGGGATTAGAAAAGAGATGATAAAAACATTCATGATACATTATAGAGGTAAAATAGATAGGACTTGATCTCTTAACTAAGAAAGAGTAGGAAGGAAAAGATTCTACACTGAGACATTGAGTGCTGTTAACAAAGAGGTCCAGTAACAAAAGTAGGAACACTGGATATGAACCAAGCAGTTGAAAATATGGGTTTGAAGCTCAGAGAAAGTGTCACAAATGAGATATAAAATTGAAAAAATCATTTTAGAGGTAACTGTTGAAATTATGAAATTAGGAAAGCCAAAGGAAAAAAGCAGAAGAATTTCAAAGATAAAACCTTGGGGAACGTCATCATTTAAGAGTAGGAAGAGAAAGAAAAGAAATTATGAATGAATAATTAAAGAAGTAGAATTAGGAGAGCACAGGGTCACAGACACTAAAAGAATTTCAAGAAAAGAAAAATGGCAACTACTACAGTGATCAAAGAGTATGAAACCTAATAAAGACAATTAGAAACTCATGAGTATTTTTCAAAAGAGCAAATACAGCAGTTTGGCAGGGGAAGAAAAAAGATGCTATAAGGAAGTAGAAACAGTGAGCAAAGGCTACTATTTCATGAGGAAAAAGTATAAACTACTTCATAAAACAGTATGTCCTATTTTTTAAAAATATAGATCCCTCAAGAATTCAAACCTTTTACCTGTAATTTGAGTCTCTAAATGGACCCGAAAATAATAAAAGTGATTTCTCTGTACATATTGTTTTAAAATGGCTTTTTCTCTCCTATCCCAAGTCTTATTGCTTTATTTAAAGAAGTGCCTACTTCTTTAAATAAATTCTTTCTCCAAAGATCTGTTACCAAATAAGGTAACAGTTTTATTCTAAATTCTAAAATGTGTGAATGGTTCAAAATAATGTAAACATTCAGTTTAATATAATCTTAAATTCTAAACTCTGCTGAGTCATCTTTAGAGGGAAGAAATAAATATATACATTATTTAATGCTCATTTTCTACAATTAGAGTATAGAAAGTGTTATTAGTAATAAATGAATACTTTTTACCCCTGAAGAGGTTCAACATTATTAGGAGAGAAGAATATATTAGAACTACCTAAGATTCATAAGGAAAGTGATTAAAGAAACTAAAACTAAAGTTGTAACCATGATTTAGAAGAATTATTTTCAGTTGTTAAGAAGTGAAAATTTTCATATTATTCTAATTATGATTCTAATTATTTTCTTACGTCTTTTCCTTACCTCAGAGATGTGGCTAGATAAAACTGGACTTCCAATTTTCTCCAAACAGCTTTGACCTATGCTTCCATCTCATGAATTCCAAGACAGTATTAAACTGATGCATATTTTCATAAATCTGTTAAGAAAAAAAAAATATTTCAGAATGAAAGAACACTTATTTGTCAGAATAATGCATGTAGAAGCAATACGAAAAATTTATCATGTGTAAAACTATACATTTTCAATGTAAAGTCAGTGAAAAGTTCTACAATATTTTAGAAACCTATCAGTTTACCATTTTCCCAACCTCTGCCCAAAGAAGTTCCCCATTTTGAGTATTTTCAACTTTACAAAGGTAATACTTGTGTGGAAAAAATTACTAACATGTAAAATTTCTGCATTAGCTCAGGCTATTGAAAAAGAATCACATCTCAAATTGAAAAGAACAGGAACAACTAGAAGCAGCACTAAAATCTACAATTCTACTACATTCAGATTCCTACTTAGGCAAAAATGTATTTGAACACCAAGCTAGTATCCCTATTTTCACTTTTTATCACAAAGTCTCAATAAGCAGTTTTAATTTCAGCAAACTTCTACCTCGAATATTAGAATTGTGAAGGTCAAAAATTGCACTGCTTGGTCTAAGTTCATGGGATAGGTTTCAACTATGGCACTAATGCCATTAGTACCCAACTATACTAAGAGATACTGTTCATAAATCTAAAAGCTGGAAACCATTACAATTTTTAATTTAGTTAAAGACAGGTTTGCTGTTTACTTAGATATCTTAAAAATAATTTCTTCATCTGTGTCTTTTAACTAAAACTTCAAATAGCAAAGTATTCTCTTATTTAAAAAGGAAAAAGTTTAAGCTGTATGAACATTACCTATGTCCCATTGCAAGGTCAAAGTGCCTTTGTCTTTAAGTCCATTTATGAAGTATCATGTGTGTTACACTAAGGTTTAATAGTCTTGGCAATAATGACTAAACTGGGGCAACCTGAAAGGGTCTAACATATCAGATAGCAGCCTTTCTTAAAGTCAAGAATCCCCACTCAGCAGACAGGCTGCCATCGGACCATGCTAAATCTCTCATGGTCCAACAAAAGACAGGCTGATCTCGAAAGCAATTAGTAACACTCTGTCTGCATTTAGGAGCCTTTAACAGTCTTCTCAATGTACTAGTTACCTACAATTTAACCTAATCCTTAACATTTTTCAGGATACTCATATGACTATAAAACTCAGACCATCATTCAGAAAAAATGAGAGAGATCAGGGATGGAGACTTGGTGTTTAGCTTCCCCCCCCCACCCCCACCTGAGAAGTTCACAGTCTTAAAAGGTTTGCTTATAGTAGTCAAAAAATAAATACATTGTTTCCATTTTAGAAATGACATACAGATTTTCTTCTAAAGCCATTCTTTGCCAACAATTCTATTCTTCCCTAAGGGTATGTGTGGAAGAAAGGTAGGGAAACAATCTGATTAACGTCTCCTTATTAAGGTTAAAATAGTCCATCAAAGTGACTATGTTTAAAAACATATGGCCTGAAAAGTATCTTAACATAATAAAGGCCATCTATGACAAACCCTTAGCCAACATTAGACTTAATGGTGAAAAACGAAAAAATTTTCAAGATCAAGAACAAGACGAGGCTGTCCACTATTGCCACTCTTATTCAAAATAACATTGGAGGTCCTAGCAAGTGCAACCAGACAAGAGAAAGATAAAAAAGGCAACCAAAAAGGAAACGAAGAAGTCAAACTGTCACTATTTGAGGATGACATAATTCTCTATATAGAAAACCCTAAAGACTCCACAAGAACACTACTAGAAACAATAAGCAAATACAGTAAAGTCTCTGGATACAAAATCAATGTTCAAAAATCCATAGCATTCCTATACTCTAACAATGAAGTGTCAGAAAAAATGGAAAAAATAATTCCTTTTGCAATTGCAACAAAAAAAATAAAATACCTAGGAATAACTCTAATGAAACATGTTTTGAAAGACCCATATGATGAAAACTACAAGACCCTATTAAAAGAAATCGAAGAAAATACAAAGAAATGGAAAGATATTCCGTGTTCCTCGACTGGAAGAATCAACATAGTTAAGATGACCATATTACCTAAAACATTATACAGATTTAATGCAACCTCCATCAAAATCCAATCGGCATTTTTTAAAGAAATAGAACAAAATATCATCAGATTTGTATGGAAGCACAAAAGACCCCAAATTGCCAAAGCCATCCTGAGAAAAAAGAATGAGGCTGGAGGCATCACTCTACCCGACTTCAAATTAGACTACAAAGCGACAGTAAGCAAAATGGCATGGTATTGGCAGCAAACAGACACACAGACCAGTGGAACAGAATCAAGAGTCCAGAAGTAAACCCATATTTATATGGGCAAATAATTTTCAACAAAAGCACCAAAAATATACAGTGGAGAAAGGAAAGCCTCTTCAATAAGTGGTACTGGGAAAACTAGAAAGCCACTTGCAAAAGAATGAAACTAGACTGTTGTCTATCACCAACACCAAAATGAACTCAAAACGGATTAAGGAACTGAATATAAGACCTGAAACAATAAAATGCATAGAAGAAAACATAGGACTGAAACTCATGGACCTTGGACTTAAAGAGGATTTTATGAATTTGACCTCAAAGACAAGGGAAGAGCGAGCAAAAATAAATGAATGGGACTACATCAAACTAAAAAGCTTCTGCCCAGCAAAAGAAACAGTCAACAAGGTAAAGAGACAACCATCGAATGCGAAAATATATTTGCAAGCAACACCTCCAATAAGGGCCTAATATCCAAAATATACAAAGAAGTCATATGACTCAATAACAACAAATAAACAAGTGATCCAATCAAATAATGGGCAGAGGACCTGAACAGACACTTCTCCCTAGAGGACATACAAATGGCCAACAAATATATGAAAAGATGCTCAACATCGCTAGCTATCAGGGAAATGCAAATCAAAACCACAATGAGATACCATCTCATACCTGTTAGAATAGCTATAATCAACAGGACAAGTAATAAAAAATTTTGGAGAGGTTGTGGACAAACAGGAACCCTCATACACTGCTTGTGGGACTGCAAATTAGTACAGCCACTATGGAAAGTGGTATGGAGGTTCCTCAAAAAACTAAGAATTGACCTACCAAATGATCCAGCAATCCCTCTTCTGGGTATTTGCTCCAAAGACTTGAAAACTCGTATCTATAAAGATATTTGCACACCAATGTTCATAGCAGCATTATTCACGGTGGCCAGGACATGGAAGCAACCGAAGTGCCCTACGATAGATGACTGGCTAAAGAAGCTGTGGTATATACATACAATGGAATATTACTCAGCCATAAGAAAAGATGAAATATTGCCATTTGTGACAACATCGATGGAACTTGAGATGATCATGCTAAGCAAAATAAACCAGACAAAAAGTTAAAAATCACATGATATCACTTATATGTGGGATATAAACCTAAAAGCAACAAATGCGCAGGACAAACAGAGACTCATGGACATGCACTATAGACTAGTGGTTACCAAAGGACTATAGAGTAGTGGTTACTAGTGGGTGGGTGAGGGAGAGAAGTAGATGGAGTGGTGAACACACAATAGAATATACAGATGTCAAATGATAATGTACACCTGAAAATTATATGACTGTATTAACCAATGTTACCCCAATAAACAATTTAAATGTGTGTGTGTGTGTGTGTGTGTGTGTGTGTGTGTGTATATATATATACACACACATACAGCCTAATTCTAATTCTACCAGATATTTCCAATGGATCAAATAAATAAAATTAACATGCAAACCACTTACCAACCATTGTTTATTATAACACTATTTATTACTGTCTCCTTAGTGTGAAAAAAACAAGTTTCAAACTTTAAGAAAAATGTTCAAATATACAGCCTTCAAAGTCGAAGGCCCTGAATCATCTACTCTTCCTCCATTCTTTCATGTATACAAATACATGACAAAACATAAAGTTCAGAAAACCTTTCTAAAGACTGAATTTAAGACCAGTTAAGGAAAATCAAGTGAGGTTTGACTTCATTACTAAGAGGTAATAAAAGACCAAAAAAAGGACAGATGTGCTTCACAGTGAAGTACAGGTCTGCAAATCAATTCTTATATACTAAAAATTGTTAATAAAGTTTTCCTTAACTTTGTAATATAGTGTTATGGTCCTATAAAGTCCTATAAGTATGATCAAAATACGTACTTGCATAGAAACAGGATTTACATAGGCAAATGTTCCCAACAACTTTAATTACTTAACTTATAAGGTAGTTTACCACAAGCTTTTAGCACTTCGAACTTGTATTTAACAACCACAATGGATCTAAACACTAAACAAATAATAAAATGTTTACCAAAGATTTTATGTCTTAAATTTAAGCCTGTAAGTTCTAAACACATTAAGGGAAAGATAATTGTTTTAAAAACACATCAGAGCTTTTAAATAACTCAATTAATGAAAACCAAACCTTTCTAGACATATTCTAATATTTTATAATTCAGAGCTAACATTAGCATTTCCTCAGTATCCACAAATGTGAAAAGTTCATTTTAACCACACATTGCCTTTACAAAACATCATCTTTTGCCATCAAAATGTACATACTCTTTTTGGTTTTCAAAGTTATTAAAGTGGTTAAATCTTAAACCACTGAGGTAGAGGGAGCGGGGAGGTTGATGGGGTAAGGGTAAGGGGTTGAATATGTGATGACAGAAAGAAATCTAACTGTGGGCAGTGAACACACAATGTAATATATATACATATTACAATGTATATATATATATTACAATGTATATATACATATATTATAATGTGTGTGTGTGTGTGTGTGTGTATATATGCGCCTGACTGTTGAATTGTATACCTGAAACTTAGTGGATTTCATTAACTAATGTCACCATAATAAAAATAAATAAAGTAAAAACAAAACAAAACAAAAAAAACACTGAGGTACTTTAAAGATCAATAACAGGGGTGCTTTAAAGAACTCTTCAGTGACAAATATCAATTGTGGATAGTACAGCTATCTTTGGCTCTGAGGTGTTAGAAAATAACCCATTAACTTCTATATTATAAAATTTAATTTATAGAAGAGCATGAATATGCTTTTGATAAATATACTAACACAAAACTTAAAATTACTTTTGAGTTTGTAACAAATGTCAAAAGTAGATTTCTTAGTATTCACAAAATTAGCAATACTGACTATATTTTTTCCTTCCACCAATTCAAATTTCCTCTTCATTTTTCCTTAGCCCCCAAAAAGCACCCACACATACTGTACAAATATTGCTATAAACACTACAGCTGCATTCATGTGGCCATTTAAAAAAAATCAGAACCAAATTATAAAATGTTTCACAAAACATTTCAGTTGGGCTCTTAAACTAAAGGTATTATTATTAAAACCTTTGGTATATTAACTGGAAAATTCAAACATTATGCTTCAGAAAAAAATACAGTTTTGGATGTAAGTAACTCAAATGAACAGTATAACATGCACTGCTATAATAAAGCATGTAACCACATAACACAGAAAGGGAGGGTCGACTTATGAATGGGTTGTGTTCTAAATGTTGAAAAAGTTCATTTATAAATTGAATATAAGCTGGATTTTGAAATTCAAGATGCCTTTCTCATAAAACCAAAGATATAAATGTTATTAAACCCATAATACAAATGACCTCCGGTACACAATTCTATCACAGCATTCTTCTGCTTAAGAATACTTCCACACCAAACTGTAAGTTTCTTGTAAGCTGCTATATCCTAGATTCTAATAGTAGATGACAAAGAGTAGGATTTTAACAAGTATTAGCTGATCTGAAGTACTGAATAGCAACTAGTCTTCTAGAAAACTTTACCTATCTGAACTAAAGCAGAAAACCAAAAGGTAAGGGAAAAAGTTTCTTCCAAGAGAGATATGAAGGGGGAAAAAAAAAAAAAGCTTAACACCAGGGTTAGAATGCTCTGGTCTAAGTCAGTTGTGGTCATTTCCATTCCCCTTGCCAACGAGCGGTTTAGCAATAAGCATCTGATGTAATTCTGGCCAATAAGACAAGAGACTTAAGTTTGCTAGGGAACTTCTGGGAAAGGATTTCCTAGCTGATGAAAAAAGACACCCAAATGAAAATATCCATTTTCCCTAGGCAACTCTGGGTTTGAATTTGTCAAGCAGAACTATGGCAGCCGTCTTAGGAGCAAGAAGGAGACAGCCTAAGAAGACAACTTAACAGATAAAGAATGGCAGCATTAAAAGATGTAAAGAACCTGGATCTTTGGTGATGTTTTTATGATTGAATGAATTAATCTTAAACCATCTTGGATCTTTTTATTATATTAAACATCTTACTAAGCAATTTTCAATCACCAAAAGTAACCCACTCAAAACATCAATTTAAGAATAGATACACCACTAAAATTAATATGGAACCATAAAAGATCCCAAACAGCCACAGCAATCTTGAGAAAGTACAAAGTTAGAGGTATCACACTACCTGATGTTGAACTATACTAGAAGGCTACAGTAATCAAAACGGCATGGCACTAGCATAAAAACAGATACATTAATCAATGGAACAGAAGAGAAAGCCCAAAAATCCACATCTATATGCTCATTTAATATATGACAAAGGTAGCAAGAATATACAATGGGGTAAGATAGTTTCTTCAATAAATGGTGCTGGTAAAATTGGACAGATATATGCAAAAAAAAAGAAAAGAAACTGGACCACCTTCTTATACCATATACAGAATAAACTTAAAATGGATTAAAGACTTAAATGTAAAATCCAAAACCATAAAATTTCTAGAAGAAAACACAGGCAGTAAACTCTCTGATACTGCTATTAGTAATTTCTTTTTGGATATATCTCCTTGGCCAAAGAAAACAAAAGAAAAAATAAACAAATGGGACCACATCAAACTAAAAAGTTTTTGCACAGTAAAAGAAACCATTAAGAAAACAAAAAGACAACCTACTAAATGGGAGAAGATATATGCTTATGATAGATGTGGTAAGGGGTTAATATCCAAAATATATAAAGAACTCATATACCTCAACAGCAACAACAAAAAAACAATCCAATTAAAAAATGGATAGAAGACCTGAATAGATAGATATTTCTCCAAAGAGGAAATACAGATAACCAATAGGAGTGAAAAGATGCTCAAGGTCACACTAATCATTATAGAAATGCAAATTAAAACCACAATGAGATATCACCTCACACCTGTCAGAATGGCTATCATCAATAAATCAAAGAACAAACAAGTGAGGATGTGGAAAAAAGAGAACCCTCATGCACTGTTGGTGGGATTGCAGTCACTATGGAAAACAGTCTGGAGTGTCCTCAAAAAATTTAAAATGGATTTATTTTTGACCCAGCAAATGTGCTTCTGGGTATTTATCCAAAGAAAACCAAAACAATAATTCGTAAAGATGTATGCATCCCTATGTTCACAGCAGCACTATTTACAATAGCCAAGATACGGAAGAAACCTAAATGCCCATCAACAGACAACTGGATAAAGAAATTTTGGTTCATATATACAATGGAATATTACTCAGCCATAAAAAAGAATCCTATCATTTGCAATGACATAAATGGACCTAGAGGTTATAATGCTGACAGAAATAAAACAGACAGAAAAAGATAAATACCCTATGATTTTACTTACATGTGGATCTAAGGAAAAGAAGAACAAATTAATCAAAACAGGCTCACAAATATAGAGGACAATCTGGTGAGGGCTGGAGGGGAGGGGGCTTGGGAGGCTGGGATAAAGGGGTGAAGGGTTAAAGGAGTACAAATTAGTAGTTAATAGATGGTCACGGGGATGGGGAGCACAACATAGGGAATGTAGTCAGCAGTAATGTAATAGCTATGTGTAGAGCCAGAGGGGTGACAGAATAATCGGGGAGATCTTTTCATAAACTATATAAATGTCTAACCAATGTACTGTATACTTGAAACAAATAAAACAAAATGCTAAAAAAATCATCAAAGAAATCACAGAAGTTCTTTGAAAATCTAAGAAACTGTTCTAGTCCTTGAGAATCTAGAGATGTATAAAAGATCTAATTATTTTAAAGGTAGTAAAGAAATTTTATAAGAATCCACAGATAAAGCAAGGAAGAGTATTGGCACATATTTTTGTTCTTCTCAAAACAAACTTCTATACCACTATCTTGAAGAAATTTAAAAATAATAAAAACTAATATTTATTGAGTACTTACAAAAAAAACAGATACACCATTTATTTCCATGAATTCAACTGCTAAGTGTATGACAGCTCCCCTAAATTTATATCTCAATATAGATGCTTGTTTTGAACTAGATACATGTTTCCAAACTACCAAACAGCTATATTAAATATTTTTTTCCAGTGGTACATCAAGAGAATAGGATTTATATGAAAGCCATCTTCTACCCCAGCACAAAAATTGTTTATACACCTGTATTCAGTTTTCTGGCTAATGGTGGCACCATCTACTCAATTGTCAAAGTTGGAAATCTAGGATCACTAGCCCTACCTCTCTCTGCTTCACCTATTATATTTAGGCAGTTACTAAATGCTGCCTATTCTATCTCTGATATATCTTTAAAATATGTCCCCTTCATCTCTACACACATCTAGTGGAGGGCTCTCATCTTCATTTAGCCTGCCTTCACCCTTACCTCTTTCACTGTAACTGTGTTTTTAAAATACAACTGTGCCTCATGAAAAAAATTATAAATATAATAAATCATTAGGAAAATACAAGTTAAAACCATAATGAGATACCACTACATACCCGCTGGAATGGCCAAATCAAAAAGACAGACAATACCAAGTGGCAGTAAGGACATGGAAAAACTAGAACTCTCACACACTGCTGTAAAATAATGCAGTCACTTTGGAGAACAGTTTGTCAATTTATTAGAAAGTTAAATATAAGCATAAACTCACCATATGAACCAAAATTCCCTCTATAGGAACCTATCCTAGAGAAATGAAACTATATGTCTATACAAAGACTTCTTTACAAATGTTCTCAGCATTATTCATAATGGCCCAAAACTGGAAACAATCCAAAATAAAGTGAGGCATAATCATACAATGGAATACCATCAGGTAGTGAAAAGGAACAAAATACTCATGTTAACACATAAAGGTACTTCAAAAACATGCTAAGTAAAAGAAGCTAGATGCACAATACCACATATTATACGATTCCATGTACAATAGGTGCTCTAATAATGTCATTTTGTTATAATGTTGATGAGATAACATAGGAACTTAACTCTTGTTTATATCGATTAACCATGATAAAACTGGTTTCATTACACATAGTTTCACTTGAAGTCACAGAACCTATAATGACATTAATGAGGACTTAATATATATGAAATGTTCATTAAGGGTAAATTTACAGAGACAGAAAGCAGTGGTTGCCTAGAGTAAGGGGTGGAAGTGGAAAATTTTGGATGGTGATGGGAATGGTCTAGAATACTCATAGAACAACTCCAAGAATTTACTAAAAATAAAAAAAGTACAAGTTAAAAATTTACAATGATTTCCAATTATGTACAAACTGAAGTCTAAATTTTTTAGGGCATTCGCAGATTAATCTGCTTTCAATCTATTTACTTTACTTTATTTTCTGCAATAATCACTGCCAAAAAGCTTCCTCCTGGTCATATTAAACTATTTGCTATTTCCTAAGTATACCGGGCTATTTAATGATTCTACCTTTCTTCAAACTTGCTAACCTAATTCAAAAGTCAAAATGTTCTTATCTGTATCTTTTGCCAAGTGAATTTCCATTTGTCCTCACAAAGATCCATCTCAAATATGTCAGTTTTTGTTGAATTCTCCCCACTACCTATATATGACTACTTATTCCACAGGAATTTAGTAATTACACATTGTAGTGCTTATCATACTGAATTATGATGATCTATTTATAGATATATCATCTTTGCTAAGATAAAAGTACAGCAATAGCATTTTACTAATGCTTGTGTCCCCTGTGTTTAAAGCACAGTCCAGTGACCAGTGGATAGAAGATAATTTGTATTTTTTTTTAATAAGTGATTCATGAAGAATGACTGATGAGGAAAATCCAAAAGCAGCTAAAATGAGCTCTGTATCACAGACAGTTGTGTATAGGATGGTTATTGCCAATGTTATCTAAGAAAGAAAAAGAGGGAGTCACAAATGTCACCTAAATGTTTATCAGTGTGGGATCGGTTTACAGTCACACTGAACAGTCATTAAAAAGCAAGAGATACATTTTATTAATTTGCACTGACATGGAAAGATATCTCAAATACTCTTAAGTTAAAAAATATATAAATCACTCCTCCATTATTAAAAAGAAAAACTATATACATATAGGAACATGTGTGTATGTAACACTTGAGGAAGGTGAAGGGATGAAAGGGTATACACCATTTGCTCTGAATGTAGGCAAAAGAGTGAAAACAACCTAAATGTGGATATACCGCTATTCATCAGTTGATGGAATATTAGCCATAAAAAGAACCAATTCTGATGCAACATAGATGAACCTTGAAAATATTAAACTCAGTGAAAGATGCCAGACACAGAAGGCCACATATTATATGATCCCATTTACATGAATTACCCAGAATATGTAATTCTATAGACAGAAAATAGATTAATGGTTATCTGGGACTGGGGGAGGAGGGTGGGAATAGAAAAAGACACCCAAAGGATGATCCATGAAAGGAACAAAATGGATAAATTAGACTTCCATCAAAATTAAAAATGTTTGCTCTGCTAAAATTTTCCACTTCCACCCCTTAAGACCCTGTTAAGAAAATGAAAAAACAAGGTACAGACTGGGAAAATCTATTTGCAAACAATATATATGACAAAAGACTCATCTAGAAAATAGGAAGAAATCTCAGAACTCAAATTAAAAAAAAAAGTCACCCAGAAAATGGGCAAAGAATGTGAAGTACTTGTGTGCTGAAGAAGATAACTGTATGGCAAATAAAAACAAGGAAAAAATATGGTCAACAACACTAGCCAACAGAGAAATGCAAATTAAGACTGTGCTGAGATATCACTATATACCTACTGAACAGTTAAAATACAAAAGTAACAATACCTCGTTCTGGCAAGAATGAAGATAATGGATCTCTCACACATTGCTGGTGAGAATATAAAACGGCATAGCTACTTTGGAAAATGGTTTGAAAGTTTCTTTAAAAACTAAATATACACTTATATGTTGCCAATTGCATTCCTGGTAACAAAGAAGAGGTTCCAAAGAAATAAATGAACATTAATAATCACAGGAGCTTAATTTTTAATATCCTCAAACTGGAAAAAACAAAATGTCCTTCAAAAGATGACTGATTAAACAAACTACAGTACATCCATACCATGGAATCCTACTTAGCAATAAAAAGGAATGAATTGATTCACACGACTTGAGATGGATCGCAAGGATTAGGCAGAGTGAAAAAAAGATTCATACTATATGAATCCATTTATGAAACATTCTCTAAATGACAAAATCAAAGAGCTGGAAGAGATATTAATGGTTGCCAAAGGACCTGGCGGGTGTGTGGGTAGCACAAGGGAGACCTTTGTGGTGATGGAATCTGTTTCTTAATACTGTGGTGGTTACACACACCTACATGTATGCTTAAATGGCACACAACTATACACACAAAATTATCGATGTCAATTTCTGGTCTGATAATGTACTACATGTATAAGGTAACCATGGGGGGAAGGTGAAAAGTACAATGGACCTTTACTTACTATTTTTGCAATTTCCAATGACTCTAATTACTCCAAAATTAAAAAAATTTTAAACTCTACTTTCTAAAACATTTTTTATCTTTCTTTAATTAGATTTTGAATAGAAAAATAACTGTTCAAAGACTATTCAAAATACATTTTTTTTCCAAATCAGCTAATAAACTTTAATTCTGCAGTGTTTTCTAGTATCCTGTGGGAATGAAAACTGCTCATAACAGAGGTCTAAAGAAACTGGCAGTTACTAGACCAAATTCTAGGTCTTCAGCAGATTCTTTCTGGATCTCTCATCCTCTGACTATGGGAAGCAGCAGCTACTCCTAGATGAGCATCCATCTGTTCCAAGGATAGCAAATGAAGGAGGTTTGAGGCAGCCACCTGCAGCAAAATGACCTCCCAAATTATCATCTACTTGCATGTTCTTTTTCAACTTAGCTTTTCTGACAATGAAGCATGAAAACCACTTCTATATTTTCATTTTAATTTTTCTACAATATATTAATAGTATAATAAATATAATAATATTCACATTATAAGACATTTAAATTACTTGATACATCTCCTTTCCCCTTCCAAATAAATTAATCCAGTTAGTAGAGAAATATATATCACCCATTTTTTTCCTGTAGAATTCTGAGAAATAACAAAGGTTATTTAGTATAAACATTATGAACGAAAATTACAGATTTATGCTATGATATAGTGAAATCATGAGGGACTACTAATATGTAGAGCTGTCTGCTCCAGTTCTAAATGGTTCTAGAAGAGTGTTTACTTATTTACTTGCCTGTATGCTTATTTGTTTTAGCTTGCATTCCTGTTTTCTTCCCCTTGCTAAAAGCTACCTAGAATGCATGTTTGCTGATATAATAACAGCACCCTCTTCCTACTTTTCATTTACATCATCAGTGAGAACCAGAAAACTAGCTTAATGTAGTTCTGTGGTTCAAGGTCTATTGACAAAGAAAGAAAAAGAGTTGCATATGACAGCCTGAGACTAAGGGTATAAAAACTGAACATATCTTCCATCACAATCAAGTAATTTTTATGCTGTGATATGACAGTAATTTTTAAAAGACCACTTCAAGGAGAAGGGACAGATAAGACACCTGAATGAGTCAGTTCAGGAAAAAAAAAATGGGTGGAGGTAAAAACTGTGAACACATCTCAAATGCCTACTCAGCATTTCTAGTGAGATGCCAAAACTCAAAATATATCAAACAGAACTCACCTTGTTTTTCCATCCTCTCACAAGCCTGTTCTCCCTCAATTCCTTATTTGGCTTAAAGCACAACTGTTTGCCAGAAATTTTTTTGCCACTGCTTCGTAAAGCTGACAGTGTACATATCCAAAAAAGCCCAAAATTCTAGCTCTAGGTATATAAGCTGGGAAACCTTTTACATATATCTACCAGAAAGCATGTACAAGAAAATACTTACAGCATCATTTTTACAATAGTAAAAACTAGAGGAAACCCAAGTGTCCAACAACAGTAAAGTGGATAAACTGTAGTATATTCATATGGAATTACCACATAGTAGTGAAATGAATGTACCTCAGATAAGGATGTCAACATGAATGAAATCTCAAAATCATAATGTTGGACAAAAAAAAAAAAAATCAACTCCAAGAAGAATTTAATCTATTTAACCTGTTATATAATATTTGGCTTAATTATTTACTAAAAACCTAAAACTACCTTCATTAAAAACCTAATTGTTATTCACCCAAATGTGTACATCAGTGAAACTAAACAAATGACATCCTAGGAATTACAGAAAATAAAAATATTTTCAATTAACAGAACCTATACAAAATCAATCACTTGTACAGGAAAATGCAAACTAATCACTTCCAATAAGAAAGAAAATGGACTAAAAATATTTCCTCCAAAGGCCAGGTGTGGGACACTGTTGCTACATGTTCGTAAGTGGGTAAACACATAGGGAAGAAAGTTTCAGCTGGAAGCCAGCATTTAAGTTCTCATCTCTGTGATGAGAGGCAGGTAGTTAATTATTGAACCAACAGCATTGTCTTTTAAATCAGTTAGTCACAGGCCTAAGGGAGGGGGCCTGTAAGCACAATGAGCAACAAGAAGAGCAATCAAATAGGATTTCAAAAGTAAGCAACAACAAATTCTGAAGTTTGAGACAGATGATTAGAAATGACTATCCCAATATAATGCATATAGTTCAACAGCCTGACTATGGATTTATCTACCTTCTTGCAAAACGTATCATGTACTTTTGGGACTAAGTTTGTGAAGCTAGATATGTTTTAATTTCAGAGAACGGCTCTATTATCAACAGGCAAATGAGACTGAAAGAGAAAGAAAAAGAGTAACTTGATAATACTTCTGAGGGCACTATAGTAAATTTTAAAACTTGTAAGACATAGTTCCCTGCCAGCAAGCAACGCTCAACTTGAAGAGTCATGTCATAAATACATTAAAGTTTAAATAATAGTACCAGATGACAATACAAATATTTTCATACCACTAACATGATGATTAACAGAGAAGTACAAAAGGCTACTACTTCATAAGTAGAGAGATCACTGTGGGCTTAAAGTGGCCCTTCAAGAATAACAGGGTTTGATAGTATACAAGGAGGGAGTGGTCCAGGTTCAAATGGGCATTTTACCAGGAAGGCCAGGGAGACACCCAGGGAGGGTGCACTGTGCCTGGCCATTGTCCCACCAGGGGTCTGGATTCTAGAGCGATAGAGAAGGATAATCAATGTATGGTCTGACCCAGATGATAAATACATAGCCACGCTGAAGCCCATGTCCACAGCAGTGATACTCATTTTAGTTCTTCCAAGCAAGAATTAAAGACTTCAGACTCTCACCTTGAGAGGTTCCAGTCCAGATGGCAGAGTAGGTAAGCACTATGCTTGTCTTCTCCCATGACCACATCAAAATTACAACTAAATTATAGAAAAATCATCCTAAAGAACCACCTGAAGACTAGCTGAATGGAACTCCTATAACTAAAATATAAAGAAGAGGCCACATTGAGACAGAATTAAGAATGAAATTTAATTTTTCCAATGTTTGATTTTTAAAAAAAAGACTTTAAGTCCTATCATATAACCATAAAGTACTAGAGGAAGTTGGGAAAATCATTTCTTCTCCACGGTTAGCATGCGCATGAAGGTGAGCCACTGAAAAATGGGAGAATCGATAGTATGCCTGAAGACTATGATCCTATTTGTAACTCAAAGTAACAACCACTGTAATAATCTATGAAGTTAATGTTATAATGTAACATCATTTTTAGGTAACATGCATTGTCAAGTGAAGAAGGACCTGATACAAGGCCCCCCTGTCTGGAAGAACTGACACGAACAATGTGGCATAAGGGAGCAAGGTCACAGGATGATGCAGCGGCTGATTCCATGTCCGGACACGCAGTTCCTCCTGCCTCCCCTCCAGGTGGCCTGGGAAACAAACCCTGGCCAAAAAGACAAGATAGATGGCCATGGCCACCCCCTCTCCCTTAGTTTCCACGACTACTGACTTCCCTATATAATTGGTGCTCCCAAGACACTTGGAGAGCCAGGCTTTTGGAACAATAGCCTTGTCTGTCTCTCTGGGAGTTGCAATGCTCTAATAAATCTTTATTCTATTTAGCCCAACTCCTCTGTCGGTCTTTTTGCTGTGAGTAGCGCAGGTAGCATGAGCCCCAGACTCAGTTTCCCTCCAGTTTCAAAAGGAGGCACCAGAATTTAAGCATATTTATAATTTGAGAAGAAGAAGGTAATTTACTAGGAAAAATAAAATTACAAAGACTTGAAACATTCCATAACTGAAAAATTCTCCCAAGACAGGTAAACTTATAAAACAGACTTTTCTACAGCAGCTTCAAAAAAATAAGTAGTAATCAAGCACTTCACTTCATGCATGGCGATAGAGTGAAATAAAAAGGTAACAGAAACAAAGTCGAATACTTAGTATGTAGGTACCTTTACACATACACATACTTGTAAACTCAGTGCTTTACATTACTACTACATTCATCCTTAAAACAAATCTAAGAGGCAAGGACTCTTCATTTTCATTCAATGTACTTTTACTGAGTGCTAGTTATCTGTCTGTCCTATGAACTATTCAATGCCTGGTTATATAGCAATGAACAACAGCAGCAACAAAATCTCTGCCTTCTTGGAAATTATATCCTATTTTACTGTCTTAATGGGGTTAAGTAATTTCTCTTTGGAGCCACATCTAGTAGGGTGGCAAAGATGGGCTTCAAATTCAGATGTTCGATCGCAATAACAGGCTCTGTCTTCAAACTCTAATTCCAGTATATACAAACTACTGCTCAACACAGGAAAAGAATAACATACACTTACCTATAATTTTCAATAATTACGCTTATTTTGAGAATTTTGAATACTGTACCATTTTCCTTAAACTATTTCTCTCACTATAGGCACACTTTCCCTTCTAGCAACTTTGTAAGTTTTAGAACAAGAGAATAACTGAGCTAAAAGAAATCAGGTCTTCTCACTTGCTCCCTTAAATTATATAACCAAAGGACTGTTCAAGTTTTAGCACAGGATTGGGGGCAGAGGGTGCAGGGTTAGTATTGTAGATGAGCCTGATCACAAAGACTATATGTTGATTTTTTTCTTTTTACTTGTATTCTCATTACCTGCATTATCTTAATATGTAATCAACTCACTGCTACTATCATTATATTCTTCCTTAAGGAGTTTCTTTCCTGTTAGAAGTTTCCAAAAAGTATCTGGTGATACTTGGGTACTGTTAATATAAGAGAGAAGCACAGAAACCCTAACTAGACAACACTGTGGATATAGGAAGGTCTTATAAACTAGTGGGCTTCACTGTAGGATAATCCAGCAGTCACGTGCCTTACATGTCAGGCTCTGTTGATCTCTGTTGTTCTCTGGAGTTTCTTAGAAAAGAGTCCTCTAGTTTCCTAGATTAAGGATATACATCCCTGACTTCCAGTGCTCTGCACATAAATGAGAAAAGGGACATGGGACAGAAAGTAAGGGCATATCTCCTGATCTGGAAAGTAGACTTTTGCTTAATCCCCACTTACAACGTATTCCTCTACTGTATTCTCTCCAAATCTGGAGTCTCACTGGTTTAGTATCTCTAGACAATCAAACATCCAATTTCTGCTGAATTAGTCCAGGTAGGGTTCTGCACTGTCCAAGATATAATGCCATAAACATGACCAGATGTGATACTTGCAAATTTTCTAGTATCCTCATGAAAAAAAATTAATATATTAATTTTACTGAGCTGAAATTAATATATTTTTATTTAATCCAGTGGATCCAAAATTTTATTTCAATGTCATAAATATAAAAATTACTAATCAGATATTGTCCATTCCTTTTTTCATATTTAGACTTCCAAACCTAGTGTGTACTCTATACTTAGATCACATTTCAATTAGGACTAACCTCATGTTAAGTGCTCAAAAGCCATATGTGGCTAGTGGTTACCATATTAGATAGCAGAGTCTAAATTATGCTCTAAAAAAAACAAACTCTAAAATTTCAACAGCTCAACAAAACAAGTTCACTTCTGTCTCATGTAAAATGTCCAACATGGGTGGGCAGGGACTGTTTCACAGTCATCTAAGGATTCAGGCTGATCATCTTGTTGCTGTATCAAATGAAACACAAGGCTAGGTACTTCCCAAGTAAAGAAAAAGACCAAAGAATCTTCATGGGCTTTTTTACTGTTTCAATCCAAAAGAAACACACACTTCTCCCTCAAAGTCCACTGGCCAGCATCTGTCACATGATACTACCTAACGTCAAGGAAACTAAGGAATTAAATGTTCCCATATGCCTGGGGTGAAAGAAGAACTGGATGTGAACCAGCACTAGTAAGTCATTACCACATGCAGGCACTTGGCTCTGTGGACAAGTGTGGAACAGAGGATCTAAGTCCTAGATTCCATGGTATAACTGGTTCTTATACAGATTTTTAAACCACTTTTTAGCCTGAACTGTTATTCCTATGTTAGGTAAAACTAATACTTGCAATTCTGGGGCCTTGACAGGAATAAACACTGGTTTGCTTGTTAGCATGTACCTCTAATGCGAAATAGTAAATAAGTATTCACTGGAGAAAGAAGAGAAGGCAAATTTGAAAATATAAGTAAAACTGGGGAGGGTGGAAGAGGTGATTAATCCGATTGCAGATGATAGCAAAGGGCCTACATAGCATAAGTTTGAAGTTGATGTGGTCGTCAAGCCTCTCTGAACTTGTAAAATGACCGACCAGGCCTCCCTGTCAGGACAGAGCCTCACATAGAAACAGAAACTTCTGGGAGTGAAAACAAAATTGAATAGGAAAGGTACATCAGAGACAATGGAAGGAGAAAGCTCCCATTAAAGTAAAGAACAGTAATAAAACTAGATCTCAGAAGGCAATCAGCCATGTTCCTAAACATAACCAGAAACAATTCTGTCAAGTTAAAAATGCTATCCTGAATCAAGACTTCCTTCTAAAAATCAGGAAAACTAATTTTAAAATGACCCGTGAGTACGTTTTCAGATCCAAATCTTATACATGTTATTACAAGGTTAAAAAAATAGAGAAAGTAAAATGACATTCCTACATATAACTAAAGCATGCCAGAATAGAAGAAACACAAAACTGATAAAAAGCTAAAAGTATTAGGGAAATTATATGACACTAAAAAATAACATCGGAACTGGAGAAACTCAGAAATGGGAGAACATAACTCAAAAAAGAATTAGAATTTAAAAATTTTTATTTCAGAAATAAAGACTAAAAACAAAGAAACATGAGAATGAATAAATACAACAGATAATGCTTTAAGAGAAATAGAAAGTAAAAAGGAGTCTAACCCTAAAAACCAAAAAAGAAATGAAGAGGGTGGTTCCACAGTGTAGTGGTTAACACGTATGCTTTACAGGCAGAAGGTCTTGGGTTTGCGCCCCAGGTGGAGCCATGAACCATACCCTGGGTGCACCGGGGCCCCTGGGTGTGCCGGGCCCCGGGTGCACACCGTGAGTGTGTAGGAGGAGAAACCCCACCTTCAGAGATCCAGTTCTTAAGGGGAGATGGCAACATCCATAGGTCAGGGGTGGAAAGCGGGGGATTAAGGGGACGGGGATAAATAAATAAATAGGTAGATAGGTAGATAGAAACGAAGAGACAAAAGGATTCTAGGAAAAGTGACCAAAATTGTTTTAATTTTGTATATAACAGTAATCACTAAAGAAAACCAAGAAAGGGAGCTAAACACCAAAAACTGTACAAAAATACTAAAAAATAATTCAAGAAAATTTTCCTAAAGGACTTGAAGCTACATGCTTAAGGCATACAATGCATACTTGAGAATATTGACACAAAATAATCAATACCGACACATATTACAGTAAAATTACATGCACTGAGAAACCAAAAAATTCATGTGATGCTTTATTGCAATATTTGCTTTTATTGCAGTGGTCTGGAACCAAACCTGCAATATCTCTAAGATATGCCTGTATTTGAAAGTAGACTTAGATTAGCTGTAAGTGTATACTGAAAACTCTCGGGCAACCACTAAAAAAAAAATTTTTAAGTTCAACAAATATGATGAGAAGACACAACAATCCTTAATGTGTACGCAACTAACAACAAAGCATCAAAATGCATGAGACAAAAGCTGATAGAACTGCCAAGTAAAAACAAATGAATCCACTATTATAGTAGAAGGCTTCGATGCCTCTCTATCAGAAATGGATAGATCCAGCAGGCAGAAAATCAGTAAGGACATAATTGAACTCAACAACAACATCAGTAAATTGGACATAATTTACATCTACTAACTACTTTATCCAACAGTGGCTGAATACACATTATTCTCAAGCTCACATGGAATATTTGCCAAGACAGACTACACTCTGGGGCATAAAATGCATCTTAGCAAATTTAAAAAAACAGAAATCATACAATGTCTCCTCTTAGACAGCAATGGAATTAAATTAGAATCAAACACAGTTAACTTGAAAATCCAAAAATACACGGATATTAAACAATGTATTTCTAAATAAGAAATGTGCCAAAGAAGAAATCTCAAGAGAAATTTAAAAATAATTTGAACTAAACAAAAATGAAAATACAACTTTTCAAAATTTGTGGAATGCAGTAAAAACAGTGCTTAGAGGGAAATTTATAGCACTGAATGCATACATTATACAGAAGATCTAAAATCAATAACCTAAGCTGCCATCCAAAAAACCTGCAAATAGACTCATATAGTCAACTGACCCTTGACAAATGAGCAAAAGCCATACGACAGAGCAAAGACTTTTCAGCATACAGTGCTAGAATAATTGGATATCCATATGAAAAAAAAATCTAAACACAGACCTTTCAGCCTTCGCAGAAGTAACTCAAGATGGAGCACATCCTTAACTGTGAAATGCAAGACTCTTAGAAAATAACATAGAGAAAATCCAAATGACCTTGGGTTTGGCGATGACTTTGTAGATAAAACACCACAGGCACAATCCATGAAAGAAATAACTGGTAAGCTGGGGCTTATTAAAATTTAAAATTCTGCCCTGCAAAAGACAATGTAAAAAGAATGAGAAGACAAGCCACAGACTAGGAGACAATATTTGCAAAAAAGTACCTCTAAAAATTGTTATCCAAAATATACAAAGAACTCTTAAAACTCAACAATTAGAAAACAATCCAATGCAAAATGAGCAAATGACTTGGACACCTCACCAAAAAAGATGTACAGATGGCAAATAAGCATTGAAAAGACATTCAATAACATACCTCACTCATTAGGGAATTGAAAATTAAAACAACAATCAGATAGATGTCACTAAACACTTATTAGAATGGTCAAAATCCAAAACATTGACAACACCAAATAAGAGTAAGGATGTGGAACTAAGGAACTTTCATTCACTGCTGGTGAGAATGCAAAAACAACATAGCCACATTAAAAGAGAGTTTGGCAGTTTCTCACAAAACTAAACGTATTATTGATATAACAATCCAGAAATCATGTTCTTTGGTTGGTATCCTAAGTTGAAAACTTATGCCCATGCAAAAACCTGCACAAGGATGTTTATAGCAGCTTTATTCATAATTGCCAAAACCTGGAAGCAACCAAGATGTCCTTCAGTAGATAAACGGATAAATAAGTTATGGTACATCCAGACAATGGACTATTATTCAGCATTAGAAAGAAATGAGCTATCAAGCCATGAAAAGACATGGAGAAAACTTAAATGCATATTACTAAGTTAAAGAAGCCAATCTGAAAAGGCTATACTTATTGTATGATTCCAACTATATAGCCTGCTGGAGGAAGCAAAGCTATGTATTAAGTAAAAAGATCAGAGGTTGCCAAGGTTCTGTGGAAGAGTGGGATGAATAGGCAGAGCACAGAGGATTTTCAGAGCAGTGAAATTATTCTGTATGATCCTATGATGGAGGATACATGTCATTATATATTTGTCAAAACACAAAGAATTACAACATCAAGAATGAACCCTAATGTAAACTATGGACTTGGGTGTGTTAGTGTACGTTCATGAATTTTAACAAATGTACCACTCTGGAGGGGTTTGTTGATAATGCGGAGAGGTGATGGAGGGGCAAGTGGTATATGGGAAATCTCTGTACCTTCAGCTCAATTGTTCTTCACATATAAACCCTGTCATATATAATAAATATGACTAGCAGATTGACTTCTAATTAAGTCATCAGTTGATTAATGTTTTCAAGATCCTTCTCAACTTTAGTGCTATTACTGTATATGATTCATCACTTCTATCTGTGTATCACTCACTGTGCCAGGCATTTTTCCTCCTAATCTAAACAGAAAATTTCTTCACTCAGATGATGTCACTAAGATACAGGAATCATCATCTGCACAACCCTTGAGTGCATTAAGAGCTGCCCTCATTTCTTGTGCTAAGCATGCTTTGTAAACTCATCCATTCTAAAACCGCCCATCAGATTTGTAAAACTATTAAAGTTACTTTTTTTAGTATTTAACTAATGGATAGTTCATTTTGGGATCCTGTAAGCTAAAGGATGGTTTTTTATTCACTGCTGTTCCTTTTAACATAATTATTAATTTTTTGCCAGTCTTTTTATTTTTTCCTTCTGGTCATTTCTCCACTCCTCCAAAGTTATACTGTTCTGGCTTTACAAAGTCAGCTGTAAAATTAAATTAAAAAATCAGAAATATCCTATAGAAATGTCCTTTTCAAATCAAACATATGCCTTCTTCTTGAAAATGAGTCACCCCTGTTCATTTCTATTCCACCAGTCTAAAAAAGTATGCTGTTGAAAGTTATAAATTTCTGTGAGAAGTGCCATCAATTGCTAGAAGGGGTCTAAGAAGGCAAAACTCCAGAGACCACAATGCACTTCACCTACTCATAAGGAAATAGTTTCCTTTACCATTACAATTTAAAATTAGAAAAATGTAGCAATATAATTCTTGAATAAATGTCAACATCTCAGCCCAATACTAAGAAAATAAAAGTCAAATAACTGGTAAGAAATAAATATATCTGCATTAAGCCATGGTATATAAAATAACGTTGCTTCATTGATCTAATACCAGTGAACTTTTGCTTACACGTGTTCAAAGGAAGTGCAAATGAATCTGTGAATGAATACATTTCAAGGATCAAGTGTCTAAAAGTTAACTAAAATTTATTGACAGGGAATGTAGGTTACAAACGTGTATGCATTTTTCAAAACTAATTGACCTGTACACACAAGATCTCTACATTCCACTGTGTGTATATTTTTTTTATTTTTCAATTAGAAGTGACCATATATACATTTTTAAACTTAAATTACAATGTGGAATGGAAAAAGGCAAAAAAAGATCCTGTTGGATTATAATTAGAGGTATTAGTATAAACTAAAATTATGTAAAGTAATATTGAAAATAATGTAATACCTAAACATGTTCACTGAAAGGGATTTGAAGCAATGACACCCAGTACCAATGACGACACCTAATGGTCAGATCTTGGTTTCTACATATCAATTCTCCAATAAGAGACCTGGCCTCCTTAGAGACATGACTGATTTTGCCCCATAGATACAGCAAACAAGGTCCAACATGAGCTTGGAATGTTACTGCGTTAGAAAGTAAAGTGCACACACACAAAAAAAGATGAGGCCACATCTAAGGGACACCAGAGCCAGATGAAAGGATTCCCACTGTCAAAATCTGGGATAATATGAACATCAAAAACATAAGAGTTGTAATGGATTATTGAAATAGAAGTCCATTAGTCCATACTGATGGTAGCTAACTAGCTAGCTAAATTAAATAGATAAAAGTAAGAAGGGTTCTCACAGTATAATGCAGAATGATAAATGTAGAACTGACGAAACTGGAAAATTACTGTACTACAACTATAAATAGCAAATACCAGTTAACTCTAAAGAGGGGGTAAGAAATATTATGAGGAGCAAAAAACTGCATGGTCTTCAAGTATCACCCTACAAATTGCTTGGTAGTTGTAAAGGGGAAAATAGCAACTATACAGTGGAGAAATTGGACGACACCTTGACTGGGTGACCATAATTAGCATTATCAATAATAGGTAGGACAAATATATTATGCTTCTAAATATAATACCCTGAGAAAGGACAAATCATCATTTATGCAGAATGCTGGCCAGAGATGCATCACCTAAATCTAGCAATGAGAAAATGTCAGATAATTCCAAAATGAGGAATACTGTATAAAATAACTGACCTATATCATTCCCAAAGTTAATGTCATGAAAGATAAGACAGTTAAGGAACTGTTCCAGATTAAAGAGACATAACAACTGAATCTTCCACCTGAGGTGAAAAAATAACTAAAAAGGACCTCATTGAGACAACTGACAGAATATAAACTGCTGATTATAGTACTGTATCAATGTTAAATTTCCTGAATTTGATAACCAAAGTATGATTATCTACAAGATTATCCTTGTTCTTGGAAAACAGAAACGAAATAGTAAGACTAAAATGACATAATATATACAATCTCACTCTCTCAAAGAATTCATCAAAAACAAACTGCGTGTATGTGTGTAGATACGTAGAGGAAAGAGAGAATCAGAGAAAGATGCAAATGTGGAAAAATGTTAAAAATGGATGTAGTTAGAGAATATATGGGAGTTCACTATGCTATCCTTGTATCTCTTCTAAGTATAAAATAATTTCGAAATAAAAAAATTAATGAATTAAATTCATGCATCTCAGAATGTGACCTTATTTGGAGATAGTGTCTTTACGGAGGTCATCGAGTTAAAATGAGGTCATGTATGTGAGCCCTAATCCAATATGATTGGTATCTTTATAAAAAGAGGGAAATATGGACACAGGCATGTGAAGACAGACAGGGGAAAAGATGGCCATCTACAACCCAGGGAATGCTTGAGGCTATCAGAAGTGAGGAAAGAGATCTGGAACAGATCAGATCCTTCCCTAGAACCTTCAAAGGGAGCATGGTTCCACCAACAACTTGATTTTGAATGTCTAGCCTCCAAAACCAGGAGAAAATGATTATCTGCCCATCCAAGCAGTAGCCAACAAACAAAAGAATTAGAATAGTAACCACTTCCCCCAAAAAAACCTAAAGATTATGCTAAAATACTTTTTACAGATATCTGAGATACTTTCACTAAATAAAGATGTTTTAAAAACACAAATATTTGGATTATTCACTATTGTTCATCAAATAAAGACTGAAGAAATCATCAGCACAAACCCTGCACTTTAAAGAAAACCATGTGATAAAAAAAACAAACTCAATGCACTATCTCATCCCTGTAAGTGTTTTCAATGTAAACTAAATCCCAGCCAAGAATATACCAAAAGTGATTTAGCAAAGTTATCATTATTTAAAGATCATATTATATGTAAATTTTTAAATCTCCCATTAGAATAACCAAAAAATGAAAAAAATAACTGAAAAAACTGTTAGAATTAAAAAAAAGTTACATATATTGAATGGTTTAAACATATAAAAGTAAGTTGTATATTAACAAAATAGGTTACAAAATATAATGGAAAACAATCTTACAATAGCACTTAAAAATGTACTATAAAACTTTACTGAAAGTCAAAAAAGACTAATAAAAGGAGGTATGCCATTTTTTAAGTAGAAACTATAAACTGTAAAGACGTCAGTTCTCTCCATATCAATCAATAAATGTTAACTGGCTTGAAAAAAAAACTTTGGAATATCTTAAACTTTTGGAAAAGTAACAAAAAAGGATTTGCCTTAAGTTCCAAAAGCTACATCAATATAAAGAGTAATTCAACTGCCAAGAGATACATTATAAGAGGAGACTAAAAGTAGATCCAGGTATGTGTGTGTATATATATACATATGTGTACATATACACATATATACATATATAAATGAATATAATAAAAGCAGCATCTCAAATCAATTAAAGTTGTTGAATATCCTAACCATTTGGGAAAAACTAGGTTAGATTCTTACCTCATGCAACCAAATTAATTCCAGATAAATAAAAGGTGAAGATGTAAAATATGAAACCATAAAAGAACTTAAAAATACTATTGCAATGGGGAAATTTCTAAGTTTGACATCAAAAGAAGAAACCTTAAAGAAAAAAGCTGATGTAAATTGTTATTAAAGATAACAATGAACATAACTTTTTCTGTTTTATGTAGCAATCTTAATAAACTCATAACATTATTACAATTATGTTGTGGCTTTTAGAGTTGTGGCTAGGGCAGTAAGATCAGAATATTTTATTCTACCCATCTGACCTCCTTTTTAATATGCATGCAGGCCAAATCCAGTTCACAGGCCACTAGTTTACAACCTCTAGATTAAAGAATCATAGTGGGTTTGCTTTTTTCTTTTACTCTTTTCTGGTTTTTAGATAGTTCTTCACTCCAAGCAGCGATATCACAAGTTGCTCTAAAATACACCCATTTAGGATTCAAAGTGAGGTTAAATGACAAAACAGTTCTCTTTTTTAAAGTAATATACCATATTTGTATTTTGATACTTAGTATGGGCTGGGAAATAAATTCTTCTTTAAATTTACACCTGTTCTTCTGAAGGGAAGATTTATTTTATCTACAGAAATAATATTTATAGAGCACCTACAGTGTGCCAGGCACATTAAGCATTTTCACATTTTGGTATTTCATTAAAGCCTACATTATCTTGAAGTAGTACAATCTCACTTTACAATCTGCAATACTTCTCAGTTTCTGTTACACAGCATTCAGAATCCAGCAGAAATGGTTGGTTAGGTTTGCTTTTAATAGGTATCATCGATCAAGACTATAACCATCTTAAATCACAATAACAAAAATGCAAAGTCAAGGTATTGCTAAAATAATCTTAATTTCAACTCCTTAAATTCTGCAGTTTAATTGATCTTCTAATCACTGAAATAGTCATAGTTATTTTCAAGACAAGTAATACTGAAGTCAGCTCTTTTTGGTTATTATGTTTCTTTCCAGGGCCTCTAAAAACACTAAACGTTTTACAAAAACCAAAGCTTTTTATTAATTAAAAAGGACTAAAAAAAGAGCATTGGTGGGACTTTGCAGAAACATGGAGTGAGAGACGTTCCCGCATCTCTCCTCTTGAAACAACAATAAGCTGAACATCTAAAACTCAACAAAAAACACCCAAACTGCACATTAGCACGTCTGAGCATGGGATCTGCGCATAAGAGCTACCACAGGTCAGAACCCCGGTGTCAGGTGGCGGACTGGGAGAAATAAAGAAGCTGACTCTTACTGCCTCCAAAGCTTCCTGCAGGAGGAGGGGAAGGAGGAGGGGTGAACGTGAGGGGACTTCCCTGAACAGCCCTGCCTGAGACTGCAGTGAGCTCCCTGCAGCGGGCAACAGGGCTCAGTCATCAGGGCAAAAGACAGAGAAGTGGGACGGGACCACAGAGAAACAACAGTTGATTTTTACCGGCTGCGGTTGTAAAACTGAGGCTGAACCTCAGCCCCCAACTCCCAGCCCAGAGGGCCCCTCTCCCAATACCATCAGTGACCACTTACTGCGGAGCCCCAGGGGAATCTGAACAAACACTGCAGAGACTGTCACTGACACTGACAGGGTCTGAAACTGAGGGTAGCGAGTGTGATTAAATATCTACAAGAAAATTTAAAAAGCAATATTAAGCCTTTATATAAAGCAATGATCCAAAAGGCTTAGATGCCACCTACTGGAAACCAAAAGAAATTAAAGAGAGACTTTTATATAATAAACTTTCTTTCTGGAAAAACAGCAGAATACACTTCCATTAATGTCTAAGTAGAGAAACAGTCTATTAAACACCATGAAAAACCAAGGTGACAAGGCATCTCAGAAAGAATGAGAAAAATCTCCAGAAAATAAGCTTATAGAAATATAAATATGCAACGTAAGTGACAGAGAGTTCTGAAAAAACTCAGTAAGTTCCAAAACAAGTCATATCCACAATTTCAGGAATTAAAAAAAAAA
The DNA here is from genome assembly GCF_902729225.1 of Pteropus medius. Lineage (NCBI taxonomy): Eukaryota > Metazoa > Chordata > Mammalia > Chiroptera > Pteropodidae > Pteropus > Pteropus medius. Next base: position 57,432,479 of record NW_024344378.1, on the reverse strand, counting down.
AAAACAACTAGATGAGCAGAGCAAGGAGATGGAAACTCTCAAAAAAAACCAGAATAGATCTTTTGGAGATAAAAAAAAAAAACACCCTGCAACCCTGCAAGAGCTGAAAAATGAAATAGCAAACTTGTGAAATAGAGTCAACCAAATATAAGAAAAGATCAGTGATAGCGAAGACAGAAATCAAGAAATAAATCAGAAGGAAGATGAGAGAAATCGAAGAATGAAAAATAATGAAAGAGAAATACAAGAACTAGCTGATACCATCAGGAGAGGAAACATAAGAATAATTGGCATTACTGAAGGCAAGGAAAAGGAGCAGGCACTACAAAGCATTTTCAGACAAATAGTGGACGAGAATTTCCCAAATCTAAGGAATGAGCTAGAGACTGGAATTCAAAAAGTCAATAGAACATTCATTTATCTCAACCCAAAAAGGCCTTCACCAAGACACATCGTATTAAAATTATCAAAAATCAATGACAGACAGAATTCTCAGGGCAGTCAGGGAGAAGAAACTGGTAACTTAAAAAGGAATACCCAACAGATTATCATCGGACTTCTCAGCACAAACCTTACAAGCCAGAAAGGCATGGAATCAAATATTTAAACTACTAAGTGAAAGAATTACCAGCCTTGAATAATGTATCCAGCTAAGCTCTCCTTTAGATATGAAGGAGAAATTAAGACCTTTCCAGACATACAAAAATTGAGGAAATTCTCCACTACGAGGCCTGCACTACAGGAAATACTGAAAGGTGTCAGCTCACCTAAAATAAAATAACAACAAAAAAAAAATACATAAATAGGAGTAAAGTGACTAGGAGACAGATAGAAGTAGAGGAGTGCAACCTTTACAATGAACAGGGCATTATAGCTTAAATAATAATAAGTAAATTGTTATGACAAGATAGTAATGAAAGTTCAGCATACATAAGGACAAATTGAGACAACAATGACTGAAAAGGGGGGGATTCATAGATCCAAATTTGCAAACAGGAATGGAGATAAGGCACACGCAGAAAATGAATGACTGTATATATATATATAACTATCCTTTATATTCGTAATGGTAACCACAGGCCAAAGATTCAGAACTGAAGTATATAACATAAAAGAAGAAGAACCAGAGGCAAAAACCACAAAAACCAACCAAAATAAACAGAAACACATGGACAAAGAAGCAATGGAAACACCAAGCTACCAGAAAGCAAAAGATAAAATGGCTATAAGAAGACCTCATATTTCAATAATCACTCTAAATGTAAATGAACTGAACTCACCAATAAAAAGGCACAGAGTTGCAGAATGAATCAAAAAACAAAACCCAACCATATGCTGCCTCCAGGAGACACATTTCAGCTCCAAAGACAAATACAGACTCAAAGTGAAAGGGTAGAAAATGATATTTCAAGAAAATGGCATTCAGAGAAAAGCGAGAGTAATATCAGACGAAATAGACTTCAAAATAAAAAAAGTAAAGAATAATACTGAGGGATACTTCATAATGATAAAGGGAATCATGCACCAAGAAGACATAACACTTATTAATATCTATGCTCCCAATCAGGGAGCACCGAATTATGTAAAGCAATTACTAACAGAACTAAAGGGAGAAACACACCAAAACACTATTGTAGTAGAGGACCTAAATACCCCACTGTCAGATATGGACAGATCATCCAAACAGAAAATCATTAAGGATATAATATCCTTAAATGACACATTAGACCAACTGGACATAATTGACATTTACAGAGCCTTCCATCCCAAAACAGCTGCTTATACATTCTTCTCTAGTGCACATGGAACATTCTCAAGAATCGACCACATACTGGGACACAGAGATAGCCTCAACAAATATAAGAGGACTGAAATCATACCAACCATATTCTTTGATTATAATGCTCTGAAACTAGAGATCAACTGCAAAAAGAAAGCAGGAAGAACCACAAATACATGGAGATTAAACAACATGCTAATGAAGAATAACTGGTCAGAGTAGAAATCAAAAGAGAGATCAAGAGCTGCATAGAAACGAATGATAATGATAGTACAACCTATTAAAACTTTTGAGACACGGCAAAACGGTCATAAGAAGAAAGCTCATATCATTACAGGCCTATCTCCAAAAACAAGAACAAGCCCAAATAAACAACCTAACGCTTCATCTTAAAAAACTAGAAAAGGAAGAACAAATGAAGCCTAAAGTCAGCAGAAGGAAAGAAATCATCAAAATTAGAGCAGAAATAAATGAAGTTGGAAACAAACAAACAAACAAAAACAACAGAAAAAATAAATGCAACAAAGAGCTGGTTCTTTGAGAAGGTTAATAAAATTGACAAACCCCTGGCTAGACTCACTAAAGAAAAAAGAAAGGACACAAACAAAATCAGGGATGAAAAGAGGGGAAATTACGACTGACATAGCAGAAATACAAAGGATCATACAAGAAATCTAGGAAAAAGTATATAACACCAAATTTAAGAACCTAGAAGAAATAGACCGTACTTAGAAAAATACAATCTTCCTAGACTGAATCAAGAACTGGAAAATCTAAATAGACCAATCAGCAGTATGGAAATGGAAACAATCATTAAAAACCCACCAAAGAGTAAAAGTCTAGGACCAGAAGGCTTCACCAGTCAATTCTACCAAACATTCAAAGAAGATTTAATACCTATTCTCCTCAAACTCTTCCAAAAAATCGAAGAGGAGGCAATTCTTCCCAACTCATTTTATGAGGCCATTATTACCGTGATACCAAAACCTGGTAAAGATAACACAAAAAAAGAAAACTACAGACCAGTATCTCTCATGAACACAGATGCAAAATTCCTAAATAAGATATCAGCGAATCGAATGCAGCAACGTATTAAGATTATACACCATGATCAAGTGGGCTTCATCCCAGGGGCTCAAATCAATTAATATGATACACCACACAAACAAATTAAAAAATAAGAATTATATGATCACATCAATAGTTGCAGAAAAGCTTTCAACAAGATATAGCATCAATTTATGATCAAAACACTTCAAAAAATCGGTACGGAAGGAAAGTACCTTAACATAATAAAGGCCATCTATGACAAACCCTCAGTCAACATTATACTTAATGGTGAAAAACTAAAAACCTTCCCTCTAAGATCAGGAACAAGGCAAGGCTGTCCACTATCGCTACTCTTATTCAATATAACATTGGAGGTCCTAGCGAGTGCAATCAGACAAGAGAAAGATATAAAAGGCATCCAAATAGGAAATGAAGAAGTCAAACTGTCACTATTTGTGGATGACATGACTCTCTATATAGAAAACCCTAAAGACTCCACAGGAACATTACTAGAAACAATAAGCAAATACAGTAAAGTCTCTGGATACAAAACCAATGTTAAAAATCCATAGCGTTTGTATACTTTAACAATAAAGTGTCAGAAAAAGAAGTGGGCAAATAATTCCTTTTGTAACTGCAACAAAAAGAATGAAACACCTAGGAATAAATTTAATGAAAACAAGTGAAGGGCCTATATATAATGAAAACTATAAGACCCTATTGAAAGAAATAGAAGATACAAATAGAAAGATATTCTGTGTTCTTGGATTGAAAGAATCAATATAGTTAAAATGACTTTATTATCTAAAGCATTATATTTTGATGCAATCCCCATCAAAAGCCCATTGCCGTTTTTTAAAGAAATAGAACAAAAAATCACCACATACCAAAATTAACTCAAAATGGAATGAAGACCTGAATATAAGACCTGAAACAATAAAATGCATAGAAGAAAACATAGGATCAAAACTCAAGGACCTTGGACTTAAAGAGGATTTTATGAATTTGACCTCAGAGGCAAGGGAAGTAGAAGCTAAAATAAATGAATGGGACTACATCAAACTAAAAAGCTTCTGCTCAGCAAAAAAAATCGTCAACAAGGTAAAGAGACAACCATCCGAATGGGAAAATATATTTGCAAGCAACACCTCCGATAAGGGCCTAATATCCAAAATATATAAAGAACTCATACAACTCAATAACAACAAAAAAAAACAAATGATCCAATCAAAAAGTGAGCAGAGAACCTGAACAGACACTTCTCGCTGGAGGACATACAGATGGCAAACAAATATTTGAAAAGATGCTCAACATTGCTAGCTTTTAGGGAAATGCAAATCAAAACCACAATGAGATACCATCTCACACCTGTTAAAAAAGCTATAATCAATAGGACAAGTAATAACAAATGCTGGAGAGTATGTGAAGAAATAGGAACCCTCATACGCTGCTGGTGGGGCTGCAAATTGGTACAGCCTCTATAGAAAACAGTATAGAGATTCCTCAAAAAACTGAGAATTGTCCTACCATATGATCCAGCAATCCCTCTACTGGGTATTTACCCCAAAGACTTGAAAACCCATACCCATAAAGATATTTGCATACTGATGCTCATAGCAGCATTATTCACAGTGGCCAGGACATGGAAGCAACCCAAGTGTCCTACGATAGATGATTGGCTAAAGAAGCCCTGGTACATATATACAATGGAATATTACTCAGCCATAGAAAGTGATGAAATGGTGCCATGTGCAACAACATGGATGGACTTTGAGATAATCATGGTAAGCGAAATAAGCTAGACAGAAAAAGTTGCAAATCACATGATATCACTTATATGTGGGATATAAACCTAAAAGCAGCAAAGGAACAGGACAAACAGAGACTCATGGACATGGACTATAGACTAGTGGTTACTAGTAGGGTGGGAGAGGAGGGGAGAGGTAGACGGGTAAAAGTGGTCAAATATAGAGGTACAGGGGGATGGTGAAGTGGGTAAAGGGGATCAAATATATGGTAGTTGGCGGAAACTGTACTTTGGGTGGTAAACACACAATAGAATATATAGATGTCAAATTATAATGTACACCTGAAAATTATATAATTGTATTAACCAATGTTACCCCAATAAACAATTTTTTTTAAAAAATGGGGAAAAAAAGAGCATTGGTTGCTGCCACACAAAACTCACTGAGCACCTGTGCTAGGCAAGGCACTGAGCTAGACCCAGTAACACAATGAGCCAAATAAGATTCTCTACTCACACAGAGCTTACAGTTTCTAAGAATGGAAACAGATCTTAAAGAAATGTTCATACAAATTATAATTTAATAACAATCATGATAAGTGCCATAAAGGAAATTTAAAATGGGTGCTAAATGATAGTTTTGACAAAGGTGTATGTCTAAGTTTAAGTAAAAAGCATTACTAGGCAAAATTTCAATATAATCAGGGAGAAAAACTACTCTGTTACAGTGAAGTGGCTTCTTTAAAAATATAAGTCTGAAGATTTATATTAAGACCTTATCAATACATAATTCTATTTAATTTTATATATCTGAGTATAAGTTTCTATGTTTAAGTCAGTTTTGATATCCTTAAAGCCATTTCCCTACAAAATACACACGTAAATAATAAACCTCAGCATCTTAAAAAGTAAAACCCTTATCAGGATTTAGGTCTAAAGCTCAATAAACATTTAAAATAATCAAAGAACATTATATATTTATAAAAATAATAAAATAGACAAAACTAATAGCATCTATCAAATAATGTAGAGAGAATGGTTAAAATGCTACTTTTATTGACAACATGTAAAAAAATTAATGTTAATTTTTCAAGTATGGAAATTGTGATAAAGAGGTCAATTACTTGATTTTTGCAAAGATTTATAAATAATATGGATTAGGAAGCTACAAAAGCAAAGCACTAAAATGGGTCACAGTCTCATAGGAACCATAAGGAACAGACACAAAAATTTTTTAAATATGCTTAAGAAAATGTGTCTCAAATCTCACTAGCAATTATTTTTATGTCAAAATAATAAATAGCAAATGTACAAAGTATTTAAATACAAAAAAGATTCAAAATTCAAAAGCATCTCATGAGATTTATTTCCATTTTTACATTTTCTATGAAGTTTATCTACATGTAATTTTTAAATATATAAATATATTCACTTAATGATTTAAATAATATCCTACAGCAGCATATTCTATTCTCCCTAGTCACTTTCAAACATCTTCTCTGCTTCACGCAGTCATAGGTTTTTTTTTAACAATACAGGGAACTATATCTCAACTTTTTGGGAACAAAGTTCCATACTTAGATATATGGAAGTTTAGAAGAAAAGCCCATATGGTACCTGACAATGCCATGTGACTAAAAAGGGAAAAATTCACAAATCCCAACAGACTTAGTTTCTCTCACCTTTTCCAAAAATCACCTTTAAAAGAGAGAGTGAACCAAAATGTGAGTCATCTAATCACGCCATATTTATTAAGAATGCTTAAGGTACCCAATACGTGTGATAGGAGCCAAAGAAAAAAAGATATGTGACTAAACTTCCAGCACAGTGTAGCTGGCTTCCACTTCCTCATGAGTAGGCTAATAGCTACCTTACCAGGTTATTTTAGATTCACAATACTGGCACAGTACTTGGCATACCATGGGTACGACGGTAGCTAGTATAATTATTTTAAATCAAATCAGAGATAAAGAATACTTAGGAAGAAAAATAACAGTACAAAGTGGCATTATAAGCCCTACAGAAGCACAGAAAAGGAAGAATTGACCAAAAGCCCAGATGAAATTAAGGCTTCGTGGCAAAGGTTAAGACTTAGGCTGAGCCTACCAACATGGTTTGACAAGAAGGGAGAGGAAGAAGATTAACAAAGAAGCATAGACAACACCGAAGAATTAGGATGACAACACAGAAAGCCAAATCCAACATCGTATTATTGAGCAAAAATACGTAAATAAATTATAACTCATGAGCTAGAGAGAATAAAATCTGTATGAACAGGACAAAACAGAATATCAAGTCCCACTGCTCAACCACAAATTTTATCAACTGTATCTTTTCTCTTTTTAGAAAAAGTGTGCTGGGACAGTCTGTTTAGAAAATATGATACGTACTCTCAAAATACTAAAAAGATTGATACAAATATGACTACATTTCTGATTATAATCAATTTACTAATTAGTGACTCCTCAGAAGAGCATTATATAAATTGATGAACATTAATACAAATGAGGAAAAAAATCAATACTTTTTAATTAAAAAATTTTTTTAATGATTCCTTAAAGGTTAAAAAAAGCTTCTCTATATTCTAACTAAAAATGAACCAGGAAAATTACAACATAAAACAGACAAATTAACACTGAGAATGTGGTATTGGGATTTTCATGACAGTGCTTATGTGAAAAATCTTTTTAAGGTCTTGATTTATCTAAGAGTAGCAAAGAATTGAAACAAAGGAAATACTGTAACTGCTATAAAGATTTTTTTACCACCAAATTTCTTATATACACAGTCCAATTCATGCCATTTTATGCCTAAAAAAGCTATTTTTTTCTCAAAATACAATTTGAAATACTCTAAATTTAATTAAATAAATTTGAGTTAAATTTATATTTAACTGAAATATTAAAATATAACTTAATAGGCCTCTCAAAGAAAATATCTTTTTTATAATACCTTTAAATATCCAGAGAAATAATCTGTAATTAGTTGGAAAATAAACTATATAAAAGTAAAGCCTTTAAAAGAAAACCTAGTAGTGACTTTTACAAATATTTAAGTTAAAATGGTTCTCTTTTGGGGGCCCTAGCAGGGAAAATATAAAAGTCTCTTGCTCCCTAAGTGGGGGCAGGGTTGAAAATACTGTGGCAAATGCATAGTCTAGCCTCGCCAGAGCGGCTCCAAACTTGAAGTGCAGTGGTAGGCTCTGGAACAAAGAATGTGTAACTTGATCTCTTTTCCTTCTCTCCTCCTTCACGGCAACATTTGGAAAGTAATTTAACCTCTCAAAATGGCATCTTTGTGCCGCTTAGGGGAAAAAACATCTATTACATATTACCGCGTAAGGGAAAAAATAAGAAATCAAATCACTCTTTAAAAGCAATTTTGCTTAATATATGGTGATATTTATGTATCAAATACTGAGTATATAGACAGGTCAATTATAAATGAAGACTATGTTTTTGCTACCTAAATGTCTACTTCTCAAGGTTTAAAAATGCAGCTCAGGTTTTAACAATTAGTCTTACTAACATAAAGTAGATTTAGTATTTATTTTGCTTCTACAACAAAAATAATAATTAGCTCCAAAGAAGTTTTCAGAAGAGGAAATAATTAAGAATACAAAAAGAATCTAAATAAATTTGAATTTTAAATCTCAGTGGCTAAAGAATCGTATAGGTTATGTACTTTAATTCTCAAATTATCTTTTCGTATATCCTAATTTAATAAAGGAGACAAGTATATCTGAAAATCTAGAAAACAAAACCTGAAAAAAAATTTGTTAGCCAGGTTATCAAAGGATGTACTGAACATTCTCACCATCGACAAAAAGTTTTAAAGGTATTCTAAAATTAGTACTACCAAAATTTTAAATAATTTGTATAAATGTCAAAGCACTTCTACATTCATTACATAGTCGGATCCTCAAAACAACCTTATGAGTTAGGTGGTCACAAATTTGCTTAGTAAAGATAGCCATAAAAAGTTTGGTAGAAGTCTCATCGCTCCAGTCTATAGCCCTGAACTCCTATTTCTATAAAAAAAAAAAACCTGATTCTTCTCTGGTAAAATGGAGATAACAATGCTTGCTGGTATGCTAGTATGTAGCAAGCATTATTATCTCCATTTTACCAGAGAAGAAACAAGTTCAGCTATGCTGATACACAGCAGGTTCAACTCCAAGTCTTGCCACTTGACCACTAATGTAGTCATTACATTTATCAAAATAAATAGATAAAATGAACAGTTTAATGTTATGTAACTAAAACACAACTGTGATAGCAGAATGATGGTCCCCTCAAAGACCTGCATACCTTAATCCCTGGAACCTATGAATATGACCTTGCATGGCAAAAGGATCTTGATAGATGTGATTAAGGTTATAAGGCTTGCAATGGGGAGATCATCTTGTTGGGCTCAATCTAATCTCACCAGTCCTTAAAAGCAGAGAACCTTCCCCTGCTGTGGTTAGAGAAAGAGATGACAAAGGGTCAGAGATGAGACCCTGTTGGCTTTGAAGATGAGGAGGAAGGAGGCTACAAGCCAAAGATTGAATGAAGTTAGCCTCTAGAAGCCAGAAAAGGCAAAGAATCAGATTCTCCCCTAGAGCTTCCAGAAAAGGAATGTAATCCTGTGGACGCCTGGTGACACCTGTGTTGGGCTTCTGACCTAGAGACTGTAAGGTAATAAATTTGTGCCCTTCAAAGACTGTGGTTTGAACAGCACAAATTTGTTATCTTACAGCAGCAACAGGAAACTAATACAGCAACTGCACTATATAATTGACTGTTATAAACTGAATGTTTGTTTCTTTTCAAAATTCATGTTAAATCCTAACACTCAAGGTGGTGATTTTGGAGGTGGAGCCTTTGGAAGGTGATTAGGTCATGAGAGTGGAGCCCTCATGAATGAGACTGGAACCCTTATGAGAGAGGCCAGAGAGCTCCCTTGCTCCTCTGCTTTGTGAAGATACAGAGAAAAGACGACCATCTATGAAATAGGAAGTGTGCTCTCACCAGACACCAAATCTGCCACCACCTTGATCTTGAACTTCTCAGACTGCAGACTCTGAGAAGTAAATTTCTGTTGTTTATAAGCCACACAGTTTATGGTATTTTGTAATAGCCTGAACGAACTGAGAGAATTGACTATTTTATATTTTAAATTAACTGAACAGTCTTACAATATCAAAAAAAAATCTGTTACTAAGCAAATATGTAATCAGAAAACCTGCTCCCTCTGTGGATGAAATAAAAATAGAGGTACCTGTCACTATACACCTGCATGTGATTTTGTTGCTAATGACATTCCGACTCAATGCTTTATACCTTTTAACTCTTCTTCCTTCTTTCCTAGCAAGTAAAATATAAATACAAAACTCTGAAATCACAAAACACATATCTAACTAACTTTCTTTTGCCTTGTCCATACCAGCATGTGTGAGCAGACATAAAAGTCAGGAGAGTGATCAAAGGACATACAGTAACTGTGGAAAAGACTTAAGTGATAATCAAAAAAGAATGGGATCAATTAAGTAGAGGTAGCAGAAGAGTGTTCAGAAAGGAAGAAGGCTATTGAACAGAGTATGGAGTACTGAATATAGTTCAAAGAATATTTGCCAAGGAATTGTGCTAGATACAGTAATAAATGTTAGTCCTTAGTGCTATTTATCCCATTCTACAGATGGAGAAACTGAGCACAGACCATTACATAACTTAGCAAAGGCATAAAGCTAGTAAGTAGCAAAGACAGGATTCAAATGCAGGTAGTTGGGCTTCAGAGCTAGTGCACTTAATAAATTATGTTGCTCTCCAGAGCATTAGTCTCTTGTTTAACCCCTTTATGCAAAACAGAAATAATAATTTTTACCTCAAAGATTTTGGGAAGATTAAAGCACATATGTAAAGCACTCTGAAAAATGCCTGGTATACAGTGATCATTTGATGTTAGTGACTAGTACTAAGTGCCAGGTGCTACACTAAACATTTTCCTACCTTAATCTTATTTAATCCTCACAACAGCCCAGGGAGCTGTATTTTGGTTCTGGTTACAGAAAAACTACTTAGGTTAATGTTACCAATAAGCAACACAGATAATTCACTTACTCTGACTACTGGTTAATAGTTTTCTCAGCTTGAGTATCCTCATATATAAGTGTGAAAACCTACATAATCCCTCATGCATTTTTAAACTGACATCTGAAATCTTTCACAAGTCAGATAACTGCAAAGAATTTGATTTCTGGCATACCCTAAATACCAACATTTTAAATAAATCTAACATCACTCTTAAATCTGTTGAAGAGAATCTAAATATCACTGTGATCTGATATCCACCATCATACATTTTAAAATGACAATTTCACGTCGTTTTTTTCTCTTTGAACTCATCATTCCATTTGCCCTTATGTAATAATTTTTCTGTTTAAAAGTCTAATATTAATCACTCAGTCATACATTCTGGAGTTTAAATAGAAATCCTTTAAAAATTACCTTTGACCATAAATAAGCTTCTAAGTGCTTAAAAAAATTATTTGGGATTCAATTATTATTACTATTAGCATATAAAATTTATTTAAATGAGACATTAAAGATTTGATAAGTAACATTAAATGTAAAAAGTTTTACTAGAAATGTATTAATAAGATGGGGCTTTTTTCAATTGGTTCACTTATCTGAATAAGTATTGCTAAAATGAAATGATTCAGCATATTCCCACTTTTGTGTGTTTTTTTAAGAAAGCGCTGATACATTTTATTCACATAAATAGGTGAATGAAAATGGAAGGAATTTTGTCAGTAGACCTGCACAGTTTTTAAAATTCTGAGTTATTTGTTGAAAACTTCCATAGTGATTCACTATCAAAAATATTTTTAATGACCTAGCAGCTAAAAAAATTATTTTTGAATACTGGAATTGAAAAATCCTTCAATTCTGTTGAAAGCAAAAATAATGAAAACCATTAATGGATTTGTTCTCCAAAGATTAGAGCTATTTACTTTTTCAATACTAACATTAACATTTGGAATTGCCACTTTAGGGGTCCCTGAGGTTTTGTTATTTTTTGGAGATGTAATTCACATACCATAAAATTCATTCTTTTAAAGTATATAATTCAGTGGTTATCAGCATATTCACAAAGTTGTACAACCATCGCCACTATCTAATTCCAAAACATTTTCATCACCCTTTAAAAAAAAAACAACAAGCATTAGCAATCACACCCAACTTCCCCTCCACCTAATCCTCTTAACTACTTTTTTCTTTATGAATTTGCCTATTCTGGGCATTTCATATAAATGGAATCATACAATATGTGGTCCCTTGTGACAGGCTTCTTTCACTAAGCATAATATTTTCAAAGTTAATCCATATCGTAGCACAAATCAGTACTTCTTTTCACGGGTGACTGGCTATTTTCTATCATATAGATAGACCACATTTTATCTATCAGGTGAAGGACATTTGGGTTGTTTCCACTTGGCTGTTAAAAATAATGCTATGATCTTTCGGGTACAAATTTTTGTGTTAACATGGAACTGCTAGATCACATAGTAACTCTATGTCTAACTTTTTGAGGTCCTGCTAGTCTATCTTCCACAGCAGCTGCATCATTTTACATTCCCACAAACAGTACGTGAAGGTTCCCATTTTTCCACAACCTTACTAACATTTGTTATTATTGGTCTTTTTTGTTATAGCCATTCTAGAAAGTACAAAGTGGTATATCATTGTGGTTTTGATTTATACTTTTCTGATGACTAATGATATTGACCATTTATCTATCTTTCAACCTATCTCACTGACCACTTCTACATCTTCTTCAGAGAAACATTTACTCAAATCCTTTGCCTATTTTTAAATTCATAGGGTTTTTCTGTTATTTATTCTTTTATATAACTATATATATTTCTTCACATAGTCAGTGTTCTTTATGTATTCTAAACACAAATATTTTCTCATTCTGTGGGTTATTTTTTCATTCTCTTGATAGTGTCCTTTGATGCACACAGGTTTTTCATTTTGATGAAGTCTAATTTATTTTCTTACTTTGATTGTGCTTCTGACGTCATATCTAAGAAACCACTGCCTAATCCAAGACTACAAAACTTTAATCTGTTTTCTTCTAAGAGTTTTGCAGCTTTAGCTCTTACATTTAGATTGTTAATTTGAGTTAACTTTTGTATATGGTGTTAGGTAGAGGTCCAACTTCATTCTTTTGCATTTGGATATCCAGTTGTCCCAGCACCACTGTCTTGGTGTCTTGATACTCTTTTCTCTCCTGAGATATATCCACTACAGGGCAAATGCATCATGGTTAAGAGTATAGACAAGGGAAGAGTTATGCCATTGTTTTGTAAAATGGAAAAAGACAATGGTGAAAAGGAACATGGGAAAGAAGAAACTGCTTAAAAGACTTGTTCACAGGAGGATCAATTTTAGTAAAGAGCACATGTGAACATTGAGGGTCTGAAAACTGATTCACTTAAAACTATGCATGTGCTTGTATACCTCCAAAAGTTTGTATCTCTACTCTAGACCCAAGACTAATGTTTAAATATTGCTCTATACTACTGCCTCCTAACCTCCAGGGGGCAGAGAAGGAAAGAGTATCATAGGTTACATAGGCTTCAAGTGTGCCATTCTATAATACATCATCTGTAAATTGCATTGTGTTCACCACCCAAAGTCAAATCTCCTTCCGTCACCATATATTTGACCTCTTTTACCCTCTTCTATGCCCCTCCGCCACACATCCCATCTGGTAACCACCACACTATTGTGTCTATGAATTTTTGTTAATTCATCTTGTTTATGGATTTTTATTCATCTATGAATTTTTGTTTATTCATCTTGTTTGTTCATTTGTTTTCAGTTTTATATTCCACATAAGAGTGAAATCGTCTGGCTCTCGACTTTTTCTATCTGACTTATTTCGCTTAGCATGATATTCTCTAGATCCACTGATATTGTTGCGAATGGCAAAACTTCATCTTTTCTTATGGCTGAGTAGTATTCCATTGTATACATGTACCACACCATCTTGATCCAATCATCTATTAAAGGACACTTTGGCTGTTTCCATGTCCTGGCCACTGTGAACAATGCTTCAGATGTTTCAATGTACGGATCTCTCAGATATGTTTGTGTGTTGAGCAAAGAATCCTTTGTTGAATTATAGTACACACAGATGGTTTCAATACCTTAAAATCAGATAAAATCAACAAGTGAATAAGTATGACTAAAAAAAGATATAAAGACTGAGCTCAGGAAGCACTCCATGACAAAAAAGATTGAGATGCAAACTAAGAACAGGCAATCCTGGAAGCTTAGTGAAGAAAGTGTTTCCAGGACAGAATAAGTGACCATCTGTGTCAAATACTGTTGCTAGGTCAAAGAATTCAAGGATGAGAAAGGAAGAGGCATAAGAAAACTTCATAAGAGTTTAGATAGGGTGCTAAGAGGAAAGGCCTAATTAGAGTGGGCAGGCTCATAAGATATTGGGAGGAGAAAATTAGAAACAAAGTATAGACACTTCTTTTGAAAAAAGAAAAGGACGGGGGAATGGAGCAACAGTTAGAGGGGAAAGTGGAGTCAATAGAGGCTTTGTTGTAGTTTAGGATGATAGAAGTAAGAGTATGTTGGTGTGCTGATGAGAATGATCCTGTATAAGAGAAAAGGGGTGGAATTAGAGCACAGAGGATAGAGGTTGTGGCCCTTGCTAGAAGCATGGTCTGTTTATTTCATAACAGTAGAGGAAAATACATGGAGCACAGATGATGAGAGATGGATAGATGTAGTAACAAAAACTTAATAGATGTTATCTTCTTATGACATCTACTGTCTCAGTGAGATAAAAAGCAAAGTTGTATAGTGAGCATAAAGAATGTGGAAGAAATTGTCGGAGGTCTGAGAAGGAGAAGGTTTAAATGATCACCACCTAGGTCAGGCTGGGAAAGTAAATGGACTAGGAACTATTGCTAAGCAACATTAAGAGCTCATCTGACCTTTGTGGTATTAACTGGAAGTAAGACCAATCAACAAAATTAATTCTCCAGCCACTTTCAGCTGCAAAAGTACAAGTTTACAATCAGAGCACCCAAATAAAAAGCGAACATTGATAGAACTGAAGGGAGAAACAGTAACGCAATAATAGGAGATTTCAATATCTAACTTTCAATAACAAATAGAACCACCAGACAGAAGATCAATAAGAAAAACAGAGGATTTGAACAACAGTATGGACCAACTGGTCCTAAAAGACATATACTGAAAATGCCACCCACCAGCAGCATAATACACATTCTTCTCAAGCACACAGGGAACATTTTGCAGGAGAGATCATGTGTTAGACCACAAAACCACTCTTGACAAAGCTAAGAATACTGAAATCATACCAAGTATCTTTTCCAACCACAACAGAATGACCTCTGGAAGTCAACATTAAGAAAACTGAAAAATTCACAAATATGTGGAAATTAAACAACACACTCTTGAACAACTAATAGTTCAAAGAAAAAATCAAACGGGAAATTAGAAAATATCTTGAGATGAAGACAAGAACACAAACCAAAATTTATGGGGTGCAGCAAAAGCAGTTCTAAGAGGGAAGTTTATAGTGGAATATGCCTTCAATTAAAAAAAAGAGACCTCAAACCAACAATCTAGCTTTGCATTTCAAAGAAGTAGAAAAAGAACAAACTAGATTCAAAGTTATAAGGAAGAAACTAATAAAGATTACAGCAGAAATAAACAAAATAGAGAACAAAATAACAACAGCAAAAAAAAAAAATGAATGAATGAAACTGAGTTCGTTATTTGAAATGACAAACAAAACTGACAAACCCTTAGCTAGAGGAGAAAAGGAGAGAAGACTCAAATAACTAAAATCATAAATGAAAGAGATGTTACAACTTATGTCACAGAAATAAAAAGAATTTAAGAGACTATATGAACCAACAATTTAGATAACCTAGAATAAATTCTTAGAAACATAAAGCACAGAGTCCCAAACAAGAAGAATCCAAAGAGGCCCACACCAAGATACATCATAATTAAAATGCCAAAGGTTAAAAACAAAAGAAGAATCTTAAAATCGGCAAGAGAAAAGGAGTTAGTTACCTACAAAAGAGCTCCCATAAGACTGTCAGATCTCTCAACAGAAACTTTGCAGGCCGGAAGGGATTGGCATTAAATTGTAAAAGTGATAAAAAGCAAGGACCTAAAACCAAGATGATTCTACCCAATAAGGCTATCATTTAGAACTGAAGGAGAAATAGCTTCCCAGACAAGAAAAAGCTAAAGGAGTTCACCACCAAACCAGTATTACATGAAATGTTAAAAGGATTTCTTTAAGAAAAAAAAAAAAGAGATCAAAAATATGAATAGTAAAATGGCAATAACTACATATCTATTAACAATTACTTTAAATGTAAATGGGTTAAATGCTCTAATCAAAAGACATCGGGTCGCTGAGTGAATAAGAAAATAAAACCCTTACATATGCTGTCTACAAAGACTCAGTTCAGATTGAAAGACATACACAGACTGAAAGTAAAGGGATAGAAAAAGATATTTCATGCAAATGGAAACAAACAAACAAAAAAGCTGGGATAGTAATACTTATATCAGAGAAAACAGACTTTATAACAAAGGCTATTACAAGACACACATCAGGACACTTCAGTTACAATAGCAAAGAGTCCATAGATAGATGACTGGATAAAAAAGGGGTGGTACATATATACAATGAAATACTACTCAGACATAAAAAAGAATGAAATTTTACCATTTATAACAACATGAATGGACTTAGAAGGTATTATGCTAAGTGAAATTAGTCAGAGAAAGACGACTACCATATGATATCACTTATATGTGGAATCTAAAAAACAAAATAAACAAAAAATCAAAACTGAAACAAACTCATAGATACAGAGAATAAACTTATGGTTGTCAGATGGGAGGGAGGTTAAGGGTCTGGATGAAAAAGGTGCACAGGGATTAAAGAGGTACAAACTGGCAGTTACAAAACAGTTGCCAGAGGTGTAAAGTACAGTGTACGAAATGTATTCAATAATATTGTAATAATTATGTATGGTGCCAGGTGGGTACTAAACTTATTGGGGGATCACTTTATAAGTCATATAAATGCCTAACCATTACGCAGTACACCTGAAACTAATACAATATTGACTATCAACTATAGTTAAAAAAAATTTTTTTTAAATACTTAGGAATAAAGTTAACCAAGAAGGTGAAAGACGTGTACACTGAAAACTATAAACACTGCTGAAAAAAAAACTAATGAAGACACAAATAAATGGAGAGACATCCTGTGTTCATGAATTAAAAGATTTAATATTGTTAACGTCTAAATTGTCCATAGTGATCTACAGATTCAGTACGATCCTTATGAAAATCCTAATGGCATTTTCTGCTAAATAGAAAAAAAATCTTAAAATTCATATGGAATCTCAAAGGACCCCAAATAGTCGAAACAATCTTAAAAAAGAAGCTGGAAGCATCCTTCCTATTTCCCATATTTTCTAAAAACAGAATACATTACAAAGCTACAGTAATCAAAAATTATGGTACTGCCGTAAAAACAGACATATAGACCAATGGAACAGGACAGAGACACCAGAAATAAGCCCTTGCATATATGGTCAATGATCTTCAAGAAGGGTAACAAGACTACAAAACGGGGAAAGGATAGTCTCTTCAGGAAATGGTGCTCGGAAAACTACACACAATATAATAAAGAGTAATCCTTATCTTACATCATATATAAAAATTAACTCAAAATGGATTAAAGAATAAACATAAGACCTGAAACTATAAAACCCCTACAAAAAAATATAGGGGGAAAGCTTCACGACATTGGAATGGATGATTTCTTTGATATGACACCAAAAGCACAGGCAAAAAAAAAAATAAAAAAAACAAATGGGACTACATCAAAACTTAAAAAAACATTTGTGCAGCAAAGAAAATAATCAACAGAGCAAAAAAGCAACCTACAGAATGGAAGAAAATATTTGCAAACCATATATTGGATAAGGTGTTTATAACCAGACTATACAAAAAATTCCTACAACTCAATAACAACAACAAAAAATAACCTGATTTAAAAATGGGCAAAAGACTTGAACAGACATTTCTCCAAAGAAAATAAAGGCATACCTCAGAGACATTCCAAATTTGGTTCCAGGCCCCTGCGATAAAGTGATTATCACAACAGAGCGAGTCACATGAATATTTTGGTTTCCTAGTGCATATAAAAGTTATGTTTACGTTTTACTGTAGTCTATTAAGTGTCCAATAGCATTATTAAAAATGCTATTATTAATTTAAAAATGCTTTATTGCTAAAAAATGCTAACCATCATCTGAGTCTTAGAAAAATGACATCAACAGACTTGCCACAAACCTTCAATTTGTAAAATACAGTATCTGCAAAGCACATGAAGTAAAACACAATAAAATGAGGTATGCCTGTACACAAATGTCCAACAAGCATATGAAAGATGTTCAACATCACTAATTATCAGTGAAATTCAAATTAAAACCATGAGATATCGCCTAATACTAATTAGAATGGCCACTATCAGAAAAAGAGAAAATAACAAGTGTTATAAGGATGTGGAGAAATAAGAACCCTGTACTCTACTGGTGGGACTGTAAAATGGTACAGCCACTATGGAAAACAATATGGAAGCGTCTCAACAAATTAAAAACTGAACTACTACATGATCCATCAATCTGACTTCTGGGTAAATATTCAAAAGAATTGAAAACAGGATCTTGAAGAGATATTTGTATACCATGTTTAGTCACTGCAGCATTATTCACAATAGCTAAGAAGTGTAAGCAACCTACATGTCCATTAACAAATGAATATAAAGACATTGTGGTACATACACACAATAAATGATTCAACCTTAAAAATAAAGAAATCCTGTCATATGCTACAAATATAGATGTGCCTTGAAGACATTATGCTAAGTGAAATAAACCAATCATAAAAATATAAGTATCGCATGATTTCACTTTCATTCTCTATATATCTAAAGTAATCAAACTCATAGACACAGAAAGTAGAGTGGTGGATGCCAGGGGTTGGGGGGAGAGAAAAATAAGAAGCTGTTCAATGGGTACAGAGTCAGGCAAGATGAAGAAGTTCTAGAGATCTGCTGTACAACGATGTGCACATAATTAACAATACTGTACTGTACATTTAAAAACTGTTATGAGGGTAAATTTATGTTAAGCATTTTTACCCCCTCCCCCCCAAAAGTACAGTAGGCACCATTTACCCAGCATTGGAACTTCTCAAGTAAGCAATGACGCAAGTGAGGGAAAGGGGTTGAAAATATTTGCAACTGAAAATTATGGCTGACCAAAGAATTTAAAATGAATAAAGAAAAGAGTGAGGACATGAGAGGGAGTGTGGTAAGGAACAATGTAAAGGTAATAGGATCAATGGGTTGTAGGCCCCAGTGAGGCAAAAGGATTTGTTGCTATTAGAGGGTGTGAGCTGGAAAGGTGACAGATAATGATCAGAGAGTCGGGTACTTGAAATTGAATTATGGAGGGGGTTAGAGTTACTATAATTATAAGCACATTATATTGTATAATAAATCTGAGGTATGAAGGAGAGTGGAGGACACTGGAGGAAAAGGTCAAGAAACCAAGAGACCATGAAGGCAGTGGAAGAATCATCCACCTGAATGATGAGACCATCAAGAATTAGAATAAGGCAGTACTGTTGATAATGAGCAATATAAGATAAAATGTGCATGGGATAAGGGATACATGAGGGGAAAATAAGCTAAGGTTCCATGGAAAACTGCAAGTAGTAGTAGTAGTAGTAGTAGGTGGTACTGTCTGATGAGGAAATTCAAAATCATGTTTTTTGTTTGATGTTAAGTTAAGGTGGGAGGAAGAGTGGTGTGAAAGTAGCAAAGGACAAGGAGAATAATCATCTCCAGGCTCAAAGGAGAGGCAGACTGCAAAAGAATTAGTGTCCAATCTGAATCAAGTTTCAGCTGGAACAGTTCTCACAAATTTCGGGAGGTCCATAAACTTAGACGGGAAAAAAATTACATCTTTAGTTTCACTAGCCTCTAACTGAAATTTAATTATTTAATTATGAGTTGGCAAAACCCACTGTAATATTAGCAGTATCTGCAACTTTATAACCAAAAGAAATTGGATATTCTCATCAAATTACAATTTTGCAGAAAACTCAAAATATTATTTATGTTCATCATTATTTTATACTTTAACCCAGTTAAAACCTGCCAGTTATTTAATGAGTTAAAAAAAGAACAAACTATATCCAAAAAAATTTTAATGACTTTAATAGCTGTATTTCAATATAGTTGGTTTCTTTTGTAATTTATTTTTCACATTTAAAAACATTAGTCTGAGACAGGGGACACAGACTGCCCAAAAAAACTTAAGAAGCTTCAGAGCAAGAAGGTGGACAGAATAGTCAGAAAGGCACAACGAAAAGGCTTCGGGGTTAGAGAGCAGTGGGAAGGAGTCTGTCACAGAGATTTATACAAAGCCTGTGGGGAATAAAGTTGAATATGTAGTAAAAAAAGAATGAGGGAAATATAGAAAATGTTAAGTGAAAACGGCAAGCTGCAACATAGAATGTGGGATATCATTTATATAAAACACAAAAAAGGGACATATATTTTTGTAAATGAAGAAAAAATTTTAGAAAGATAAAGTAGCAACAGTGGTTACCAATGAGAAGTAAACTGAGAAGGGGAGAGAGTAACAAGAGGAAAATTCACTTTTCTATAGAGTTTGAATTGTTTACTGAAAGCATATATTACAATTTTAAGTTGTGTTTAGGGGAATCTCTATTTTCCTTAGTATACTCTTTGCAGGAAACTAAGGGCTGGACCTCCAGGGTCCCCAGAGAACTCAGTGATACATTCTCAAGGAATGTCCAAAACCAAGCCTTTTTATCGCCAGATGAACATTAGAGGGAATAGATTTAGCTATGTGGGGCTGTCATGAAGCAATCAACCTTGTGTTAGCCCTTCAAACATTTGATTTTTGTGTTGAGACAAGCAGGAAATAAGAAGCTTCTGGAGTTCTCGCTTCATGATTCAAAGCTTGTCTGGGACAGGAAGCTGACAAACAGGCCAGGATCAAAAGGCACTTCTTACCAAATGTAGCAAATATTGATGGTACTTCGTAAGTTGAATGGCTATTGTGGTATATAGAGAATCAATCTTTTTCATTCAGCATCTACACAGCCACCTTATATGCACCTGTTTATTAGTTTTCCAAGTTTGTCAGTTGATTTCCTTCATTTTTCTAAGGTAGATTATATGCTCTACAAAGCACATATGCAAAAAGTATAAATTTTGACTTTCCCTTTCAAATACTTACACCTCTGTTTTCTTTAGCCTCTCTTACTCCATTCACCAGGCTTCCAGTTAAATGTTTAACAGTAGCATTAAAAATGAGTATTGTCCTTTTTTTCATGGACAATATTTAACAGCTGGGTTTATTATACGAATCACGTAGTTCTACCCTTTATCAGGTTGGAAAAGTTTCATTCTTTTCCTAAACCTAGTCTATCAGAAATGGTTACTGAATTTTATCTAGTATACTTCTGTCATCAATTGAGATGATCATAATGTTTTCCTTTTTTATTAATAGTATAAATGACACTAATAGATTTCCTAAGGTCAAATCATCTTTGACTCCCTGGTTTAGCTTTATCCTATAGTTTTAATATACTGTTGGATTTGGTTTGCTATTATTTTACTTTGGATTTTACAATTAAGTGACTTATGAGAATAGCCTATTGTTTTCTTGAGCTATCCTTTTTGCTAGAAGAGTTACATTAGCTTTGAAGAGCATCTTCTGCACTTTTCCTTTCTCTGGAAATCTGTATAACACGAGAATCATCAATTTGAAGTCTGGCTCTTTCAAGAGGTATATCTTTGACAATATTTCTGTTTCTTCATCGGCTACTGGATTATCAAGCTTTTCCATTCTTTTTGATAATTTCACTACTTTGTATTTTCCTAAGAAATAATCCATTTCATCCAATTCCCAGGATGTGTGGCATAAAGTTATACATAATATTCTAAGGCTTTCATCTCGGTATTTATAGAAATGTCCACAGCTCATTTTTAATGTTTGCTTCTAGCTTGTTTTCATCTTAATCAGACTTGTGCAGAGTCTACCAGGTTTTGGTCTAACTGAAGAGTTTTGTTATTCATTAACATGATTTTATATTTATTCTTTCATCCTATTTTATTTGGGTTTATTGTTTTTAATCAGCTTGAATACCTTGCTCATTTAGCTTTAATCTTTCTCATTTACTAATTAATATGTAATTGGTATGAATTTCCCATAAAGTTTCACATTGGCTACATTAATAGTAGTAGTCTCACTATAATTAACTTCTAAACTGTGTGACATCAGTTATGCTTATCTAAGGTACTTAAAGGGTAGGTCTCTTCCCATCCTCTCAAAGAAGGTAAGTGTTTTTGTTTTGGGTTTTTTTTCGTTGTTTTTTTCTGCATGTTTGCGGGGTTGGAGGCGGGCAGGGTGAGACATCTTACTGCTCTTAATTTCTTTTGCACTGTGGCCAGAAAATTTAAATATAACCTATCTGATTTTTGTTATGTAAAAATCTGATTTTCTTTGTGGCACGAACATCCTTACTTTTTGTGAATATTCCATGAGTTGGGAAAGCATGCATGTTCTCAAGAAATCTATGTGCGAAAACTACAGCAAGTCTTTATTAAGAATCTAAAACTAAGAAATGGAAAGCCACTGAACACTATCAAGTTATTTTTTTTCTCCTCAAAGCTACACAATAACTTATTTCCGCAATGCATCTGATTTATTCCTCTCTATATAGGTCAACTTCTGATTACCCAGCTACTTGAATCCTACCACCCCTGACTGGGAGCAAAGCCTCTGTATTCAATGGTCTGAGCACTACAATGCTAACTTTGGTCTCCAGTGACCCAAAAGCAAATTCCTAGTAAAAACAATGCAATTGGCCCCACCTGGATCTGGGATCCAACCTCACTCTACTTAGCTAAGGCCAAGAAAAGCAAGGTAGCTGTTGTAAAGACTTTTTAAAAGCTCATCTATGGCCAGATCTCCTCTACTTCCAAGAACATGGAATAACTACACTCTTCTATTCCCTTGCAGTTCCGTAAAGGCGAATGACTATTTCTGACTGGCGAAGTTACATAATTGCTAGTTATAAGACCCTCATGTTCTCCTTCCTTCCACAGCAACCAAGAAAGCCATGTGTTCCAAAGGTATATAACTGTAAGACAGTAGACCCTCTGACAGGTTTTATCTCAACTGCCTACTTGACCCAAACTGGACAAGGTGTGAGAAATAAACTTTTACTCTATCAAGCCACTGAAATTTCAGGATTTTGTTTATTAATGAAGCATACTTTACTTTAGCCCAGCAGTTCCCAATCTTTTTGGCACCAGGGACTGGTGCTATGAGAATCTAATGCCTGATGATCTGAGGTGGAGCTGAGGCAGTGATGCTAGCACTGGGGAGCGGCTGCAAATACAGATGAAGTTTTACTAGCTTACCAGTTGCTCACCTCCTGCTGTGTGGCCCAGTTCATAAGAGGCCATGGGCTGGTACTGGTCCACAGCCCAGGGATTAGGGACCCCTGCTTTAGCCTATCCTGATTAATAATGCCCTGTTAACCAACACCTCCCAGAACTGTGGGGAGGTCAAATTCTCTGACATATTCTCTATTTATAATAAATTTGAGATCTCCAGTACAAATGAAATTTGAGGGAGAGTGTTTTTCCTTCCTATAATCTATAATTTTTCTAAAAATTATAGTTTTCACAACCAGAATAAAATACTCTCTAAAGTGCTAATAAAGTCCTGAGCATGTTCATTCTACAGAACAGAGAACTGAGACCCAAAGAATGTCTACAGAATAGAGAAGTGAAATCTAAAACAAAAAACTGAAACCTGAATAAGCCTATCCACCCAGTTACTACTGGGCTAAGGATAATTTCTCAGACCTCTGGATTGTTTATGTCAGTCAAGATAACACATTTTAAGATTTATTCCCTCATCTTTTAAAAAGCCTTTCGATGATTCTCCATGGGTCTATTTCCCATTTTATTCTAGTTTTTTACATAGCTCACTACATTCTCAACCTAAATAAGCTGGATCCCTTGATCCACTCTCCTAGTCCTCTAACACCACATTGTAATCATACAACTGGGTGGATTTGTTTTTTTAAATGCTGGTTTCCCCCACCAGAGCATAAGCACCATAAAAGCAGTACTCAAGGCTATTTATTCATTATTATATAACCAACTGTGGACAGTGTCTGATCTGTAAGAGGTGATCATTACATACTTATCAAGTTAAATTATACTTTCAAGGCCTTAAAGACTTAGAAATTATTATCAAGACTAAAACTGATCATCTCGAAGTTCTTGTCTCTGCTTCCTCAGAAACCCTGCTTCTTTCTCCTTAGAAAAGTTAAAGGTTTTATGGAAGGGCCAAGAAATGGGAGGTGTTCATAAAAGGTACTGAGATAAAGTCTCCTAGAAACAAAGTAAACTAGGAATCAAGCTATGGGGGAAGTGGGAATTCAAACATACTAATAGGAAAACAAAGTAGTAAACCTATTTATGTCAATCATAACTTTCCTCCTGTCTTATTAAAAAATGAACTTGATGTAAAACATAAAACTAAAATTCCCCTACACTCCATCCAATTAAAATTGAGAAAAAGGAAATACCAATGATTTTAATTTCTTATGAGACACTTAAATTTTTAGCCCCTCTACTTTTTTAAAGCTATATTTCCTCTAAGTACAGAATTAACTGTATCCCAAATTTTGACGTGACATATTTTCACTATTATTGAATCCAAAATAATTTCTAATTCTTTTGTAATTTATTTGATCTATGGGTTATTCAGAAGTGCACTGCCTAATTTCAAAGATTTTCTCATTACCTTTTGTTATTGATTTCTAACTTAATTCAATTAAGGTCGAAGGACATTGTGAATGATTTCAATCCTTTGATATCTGTAGAGACTTGCTCTATGACCCAGCAAATGGGTCATATTCTATCCTTACTGAGTATAGTATTCTGTGTGTGTGTATGTGTGTGTGTGTGTGTGTGTGTGTGTGTGTCTGTGTATCTCAATTAGATCAACTTTTTCATTGTTGTTCAATTTTCTATAGCCTTACTAATTTTTTGTCTGCTAGTTCAATTAGTAGTATGAATATGGTCCCTGATCAAATAAACACACACACACACAGAGAACTACTCCATGAGGTAGGGATCATTATTCTCATTTTACAGATCAAGAAACAAACACAGAAATCAATATGCCAAAATTGCTAGTCTCACAGCTAAGGAGAGCAGCAGAGTTGGGATTTAAACCCAAGCAGAATCCATGCCCTTAACCACTATATATATATAAAAATCCTGGGATAAAATGTTTTACCTCAAACGGAAAAAGGTTTTATTAAAACAGTACCAAAAAATGGTTAAGAGCAATTTATCAGAAATGCTTAAGATATGAATTTTAAAAGAACACAAATATTGTATCCTCAGTATTAGAGCAAACTGCAAAAACATATAATAGAAAAAGACAGAAGGGAGTGGCTACACAGTGTAGTAGTTAGCACGTCTGCTTTACACACAGAAGGTCCTGGGTTCGCGCCCTAGGTGGAGCCACGGACCATACCCTGGGTGCACCACGCCCACCGAGTACACTGGGGGCGCCAGGCCCCGGGTTGCACAACATGAGCATGTGGGAGAAGATGCCCAGCCTTCAAAGATCCAGTTCTTAAGGGGAAACAGCAACATCCATGGGTCAGGGGTGGAAGCGGGGTGGGGAGGCACTAAAGAAGGGAGGGGAAAGAAGACTGAAAAAATTATATTAAACGTTAACAATGGTTATTATGAGATGTTTGGGATGTTTTTCCCTTCTGTTCTATTTTTCCACGTTTTCTAAATCCAGAATATATATCACCTTTATTATAAAGAAAAACTAGAGTGTTCTATATAATCACTGACTGAACTGACAGTGTTCTGTCTTAATTTTCAAGTTGAGATAAAAAAAAAATGTTGCCAAGAGAATGAAAATCACAGGAGATAATGGATATAAAGTGCTTTATAAACTATAAAGTTGTACAATACAAATGTTAGTAATAAAACATCCCAGGACTAAACAAAATAAAAGCTCTTTCATGCCTTTCTGTTTTTAAATATCAACTGCTTCAAAAGTCAGTTTAAAATTTAAATATTTTGTTTAAACAAATTTGTAAGAGTTGATTTTTGAAGGGCAAATTAAAGTGCCACATATCCTTGCATACTGACAAAAAGGAAAGCAACAAATGTACGTCATCACACTCTTTCAGTATCATTCAAAATCCTCTGATCTGTAAGATAAAAATAGGAAACCTAAATTTAACTTCCAAAAGTGATGTTATTTTTGGAAAAAAAATCTTGTAACTCTCAAAAAAGAGGAATTCATTAATTAAAAATGTACACATCATAGTAATAAGAATATATGCTATTTAGAATACATTTTCCTTTCAAAGTTTCTTTTGCTATTGCTTCAACAGAACCTACGAATAAAGAAAGCACAGCTGCTTAGCAGATGTATAATTTCAGTGTTTAGATTCCATTCTTTCTAGCTTCATTCTGCTAAAAGTTTTAGATTTTTTATTTCCATATGGTTTTTGACCTCCTTCAGCTTAGGTTTTACATCTTATTTTATTTTTGTCCATTATTACAGAAAAGTACATCAACTTCAAAACATCTTTGTTCAATGTTTAAAAGTTGCAAAGCTGAAAAAAAGAGAATATACAGAAAAAAAGATGATCAGATAACTAGAAGAGCCAAATTTTAAAACTTTCTATTTCTACTTAAATAACTCCTCTCCTTGTTCCCTTAATTGTTTCTTATATTTCAGGTTCAGATATTCAGGTTTAATGTATGAATAGAATGTCAGCTTTAACTCACCTAACCTCCTCAAATTCTTAAGCTATGATACAAACAGTAGATAGTAAGAATTTTTTTTAACTTATACTGTGTATATCAAAATGTTTATAGATGTCATCTTTGAGTAGTATGAATGTAAGGAATTTTTACTTTCTTCTTGGGGCTTTTCTGTGTTTTAAATTTGTTCAATGAGCATTACTTTGGTAATCAGGCTTTTGTTTTGTTTTGAAAAGAAACCTGAGAGGACAGAGATTATTTTTATTGTCTACATGCCATAACCAATTACATTTAAACAATTTTTATGGGATAACATAAGCAATTTAATAATATTCCAGAGGACAGTTCGGCATCATTAATGGGTAAAAATTAGTTTCATTTCTCAACCTGTTTGGCTCCAAAAACTGTACCATAGATGGGTTTATTCCCTTTCATTTTCAATTGATATGGCAGTATTTTTAATCTTTTTTTCTTCCTGCTCTCCCACAGGGTAGATATTAAATGTATTCTAAGAAACAATACAAATAACATATTATACTATGCAAATAGCTACCCAATTTCAAAAACTTTACGATTAGTAGCCACAGTAAAGCTATTTTAAAAAAGCTTTTGTGTGATCGTCATCAACAATTAAAAATGCACATATTCATATATACATCAGAAATGAGATATATAATCAAACATTAAGTTTAAAAAAATATTTATTTATAGGAAAGGTTTTGGGTAAATGTTTAAAAAGCAACTGTATTCCACTGAGTTTTAATATTCTTTTCTCTTCAATGCACTGGCAACATCAGGGAAGTTGAAGAATATCAATCAAAAAGTTGCCACTCGTGAAGTTTCTAACAAATTTTAAATATTAAAAAGAGAAGTAAGAGTTAAGTGTTAAAAGTCAATCAAATCTTACCCAACAAATATATACATATAGACCTTGTATGGAGATAGTATTTTACCAGGTACCTCAGGGAACACTACAGCAAACACAGGCAAACGCATCTATCTACTCTATGTAAAGAACATGGAATAAAAGCAGGCAAAAATAAAGTAAAATGTGTATGTGTGTTTAATACACAACCTTGCCTTAAAATAACCCTACTGCATTTGAGAACAAATATAATTCTGTGGTTAAGAACATGGACTTTATCTAAAGTCAGATTATCTGGATTTGAATCCCAGCTCTGCCACTTACTAACTGTGCAACCCTTAACAAATTATTTAACCTCTGCAGCTTTATTTTCCTCATATGTAAAAAGGAACTGATAACAATACCTACTGAATACCTCACAGAATATTTTAAGGATTAAATGGATGAATATGTGTAAAGTTACTTAAAATAGGGCCAGGTACACACAAAGGAAAATATGTTAGGAATAATCTAATCCACTTCAATCTTGTATTTTATTATTCTAGATTGCTTAAACTAAAACCCACTTACTTTTTATATGTGAATAATGGCTGAAAATTAAAACCTCAAAAACTCAAAATCACCTATACTATTAAACTTGTACCTTTTAATGAATGCTTTTTATTGTATTTAATGTTTTCAAGGTTTGATAAACTCCAACAACTCCATAAAAACTAAGGAATAAGAAATTTTTCTAAATGTCCAATTTAAAAGGTTATCGTATAGCTTACAAATTTCAAAGTTAGAATTAAAGAAAATATGCTTAATATTAAAATTACATTGAGCAGAACAGTAATACACTTGGAAACCATTAAGATCAAATGATCATGTACAGCAGTGGGTCCTCGAATCATGTCATTTCATTCAAGGTCCTGTCATTACAACGTTGATGAGATGTCACAGGAACTTATTCCTGTTTATATCAATTAGCCTACATTTTGATATATATCGTTTATAAGATATAGTGAGGACTTATGGTATAATACTCTAATAGCTTTACATAGAGAAAAGAATGACGTCTGGTGTCACAGGTGCTTTAGTAAGTACTTAAGGTGATATTTCTGTAACTTTAATAAAGGGTGTGAAATTGGTACAAACATGAGAAAGGTTTTTATTTTTCTCTTTTCTACCCCCAGCTATGGTTGGTCAAATTTCCCCTTTCTAACCTTTAATGTAGGAACAACTCCTACAGCTTTCCAGTAGCTTTCGGTTATTAAAAGTGCAGTTTAATTTATTACTATATAAAAGTTTAATCTTGAATCTTAAAATCACTTCCCTTCTCTCTACGCTCAGGCTTCCCGCCCCACCCCCTAACCCCCCACCCCCCGCCCGCCACCATGGTACAAGAAAGAGGTGTGCTCTGATCTACTGTGGGGAGGGGGTGGGGACATGAAGAACAGAATAAACTGTCTCAACATCTGAGCACTTTTGTAGTACTTTGTGGTTATTGTCACTTCCCTAAAACAGACTATACTAGCTGTATCACAGGCAGCCAAATTATGGCTTTTCTTCTGGAGACAAGCTGAAGCTCTTTGGTGACTAAGGGGTTTTGGGGCTCTAACTTACTGCACATTTCCCTAAAGATCTGCTTCAGCTCAACCTCTGCTACTTTTGCTCCCTTCTCCAGGAGAGCCAGCCCTGTCAAGATGGCTGAAACATGGTTACCTTCTGCATCACCCACTTGAACAGAAATTCAAAATAAATACAGGCTGTTCCATGGCCACTCCCTGTCCATCTTGAGATTTCTCTCCAATTTTCTTTATCCCTTCCTAGAATAAGCACAGGTAAACCAATCAGCTGTATAATGACTGTCATCTAGGTAATGAAATGTTCCACTTCATTTTTTGCTAGTATTCTAACCTTCAGAACTGGTTCTCTTCAACTTCTCCACACTAAGCATCTAAGAGAAGGCCACCCCAACGGAAGAAGAAGGGAGCAAAAACCACCAGCTCTCTGCCTAGGCAGACTAGCCACTGCAATGACAGTGTGCACAATTCCCCTCTCCTCCATCATCTATTGGGGTTCTGTCACATCTTAATAAGCCCTGGAGAGGATTCAGGCCACTGTTTGGGCTTTTTCTAGAACGTGGAGTCTTGACTTCACTTTACACTAATTCTGAGGTCTTAGTCCCCATTCTGAGATAACTAGGAAAAGTCTGATTCTACTTACTTTGTTTTACTTACTTGACCTTTATGGAACAATGAACCTTCATTAGCCTCAGATTCTTGACATACAAAAAAGGAAAAGCAACTAAACCTATGTCAATTTGCCAGTATAAAAAAAGCACTTTGCAAATTCAAATATTAATATGAACAGAAATAACACATACTGAATCAGAAGGTATCAGGATTAAATTTAATTTTCAAGGACCCTATATATACAACCATTCAAATTTCTCTCACACAAATATTCACCTTCATTAAGATTTATTAAGCATTACTATGTGGCAAGAACAGTGTTCAGTGCTCAAGTGCACCCATTCGTTAGTCGCTTTGAGAGAGGACTATATTATCCTCATTTTACATATGAGGAAATAAAGCTCAGAAAGATTAATTACTTTGGTGCAAGGTCACAAACCTAGCAAACAGAAACCAGTAAGCTACCAAATACAATATATAAATAAATAAATAAACATATAAATATCTCAAGGTTTAATGAACCTTTTAAGTTATATGGAATCCAGATAAAGGAAAAGTCACTGTAATCATATCAAGATTTCTTCTTTTAAAAAAATTAGTGCCCTCTTTGTATAAAGATTTTACTTAATCTTAACTGAATGAACTTTTTTTCTTGTTTCTTCTCAATGATGTGACCAGTGGAACCAGTCACAAACCTTCTTCTATGCAAATTGATAAGATGGCAAGAAAGAACACAAAACTGTGAATAACTCTGGGGTGAATAAAAGCTTAGTCAATACAATTAGAGTAATTATACCAATCAATAGCTTTATTATTGTAGGACTATATTCAGGGAGTAGGGGGTACCTCTCTAATAGTATATTCTAATTCATCTAACACATTTTAATTTTGGAGAAAACATTTTTTAAAATGTAGATTAAATAAATTTGATTTATGCCCTTTATATTTAAAATACTTAATCTTGTTTTTAGAAAGATATAAACTTCATTTGCTTATGACCCCCTGCCCTAACAGCCAGAAACAATCTGGCCATTGTCAAAGAGGAAAAACTTCTCTAAGCTCTTGGGTTCCAAATCTGGGCCTGCAAATTAGGCTGGCAAAAGACAAATTAGCAAGAGAAACAGACAGATTTTTATTCATTTACCAAAGTTTACAGAAAAAAAAATGTGACTCAAGAAGGCAGTCAGAATTTGGGGCTTCTATAGCATTAACAGAGGAAAGAGAGGGGAAGAAGGGCACTTACAGGAAAACGAACAACTTTGAGGTAATATAAATGGGTCCTTGGATGAATAGATGAAAGATATGATCGTTCTGCGACAATGTCAGTTTAGGTGTGGTACCCACCGGTCCACTCTTCTCTTAAGTGATGAGTCAATCTTAACTGGTTTCAAAACTCTGAGAAGCGAATTTATGACAACTGAACTCCTCTGAGAGGCTCTGCTTTTAGGCAGATAAGGGAGCTCAGGGGGGAAAAGCCTATTTCAAATGCCTTCAGCTCAAAATAATTTTTATGCTACAGTGGTTTATTCTGGACCCCTGTGCCATCAACACATACAGATATCTGAACAGTTACTCTGCATAAAGCACTGAATTAGTTGGCAAAACTGTTGGCAAAAAAAAAAAATATTTTAGGGCAAAATTCAGCTACCAAGGAGCTTGTACAATAAATTGAGAGTGCAACAATTTAAAGTTTTTATTTTTTGTTTTTAATAAATTTAAATTTGTTTCAAGTATACAGTACATTGTTTCAAGTATACATAATGTACTGTATACTTGAAACAAATTTAAATAAATTTATTAAATTATTCCTCCAATTGCTCCCTCCCTCCTCTGGTCCTCCACTTAGCCATCATATGAATGCTAACTGCATTCTCTATGCTGTGCTCCCCATCCCCGTGACCAACTATCGACAACTAATTTATACTTCTTTAACACTTCATCCCATTCTCCCAGCCTCACAATCTGCCTCCCCCCTCTGTCCGTCACCAAATTGTCCACTATATTTGTGAGTCTGTTTTTGATTAGTTTGTTCTTTTTGTTCCTTAGATTCCACATATAAGTGAAATCACATGGTATTTATCTTTCTCTGTCTGACTTATTTCACTCAGCATAATAACCTCTAGGTCCATCCATGTTATTGTAAATTGTAGGATTTCATTTTTTTAATGACTAATATTTCATTATATATATGAACCATAATTTCTTTATCCAATCGTCTGCTGATGGGCATTTAGGTTGCTTCCATATCTTGGCTATTGTAAATTGTGCTGCCATGAACATTGGAGTGCATAGATCTTTACAAATTATTGTTCTGGTTTTCTTTGTATAAATATCCAGAAGTGCAATTGCTGAGTCAAAAGGTATATCCATTTTTAATTTTTTGAGAAACCTCCATACTGTTTTCCATAGCGGCTGTACCAATTTGCAATTCCACCAACAATGTATGAAGGTTTCCTTTTCTCCGTGTCCTCACCAACACTTGCTGTTTTTTAATTTACTGATGATAGCCATTCTGACAGGTGTGAGGTGATATCTCATTGTGGTTTTAATTTGCATTTCTCTGATGATTAGCAACCTTGAGCATCTTTTCTTATGTCTGTTAGCTATCAGTATTTCCTCTTTGGAGAAGTATCTATTCAGATCATCTGCCCATTTTTTAATTGGATTGTTAATTTTTCTGTTTTCAACACTCTTAAAATGGCAAAGGAATTTTTACATCTCAATAAAAAAATTTTTTAAATGACCAAGTTAAGAAACATAACATGCCAAAAAAGAGTTAATATCCATACCTCGAAGAGTTCTTACTAATGAATAATAAATAAAAGTAAAAAATAGAAAATGAACAAAGGACAGAGAAATGCAAAGAGCCAACAAACATAAAATCCTGCTCAATGGAAGACTATCTAAGAAGACCAAGTGTTGTAAGTGTAAAAAATAAAAAATAAAGGATTGTAAGCTGATGAGGTCCTTGCAATCTGTGAGGGCAACCAAGAGTTGCCTCACCTAAAAATTAAATTAAAAAAAAAAAAAACCTCCTGCTCAACCTTACTCATTATCAAGGAAACACAGATTAAAACTATAATACTGTGTTTTCAGCTAGCAGCAGACTGGCAAAGATTAAAATAGAGTGATGCTATAATGTGTTGGTGAGTGGGGGGAGAACATACTCAAACACTTGGTTGGAATGTGAACTGTTACAAAGTATTTTCAGAGCAGTTTGGCACTATATCAAACTCTGCAGGGCTTCTCTTACAATAACCGCATTTCTAAGAATTCATCCTATAAAATAAAAATAGTTTCACGGGATATATACAAACACCACAGCATTGTTTGTAATGCAAAAAAAAATGTAAACAATCTAAATATTCATCAAAGAGGATGAGTAAATAAAATTAAGGTATATTCACAAAATGGAATACTGCTAAGAAGAATGAGGAAAGTGACATTTACTGACATAAAGAGTCCTACATTTCAATGAAAACAAGATTAAAGAAAAGGATGTATAGTATGGCTCAATTTTTGGAAAGGGAAGAGAGAAAGAAATGAAGACAATGGAAAAGAAAGATTATACTTATCTCTATACTTTTAACATTTATAATCTGTGGGGGGTTGGGTAGGGTTACAGAAGACTTTCACTTTCTACTTCACAACTGTATTGTTTAAAGTTTCAATCACAAATATGTGTAACTTCTGTTAACAGAAGAAACAATGTAGAGTTTTATGGTAATACACAGGTAAGCTATTTGGAGTTTCAAAACCTGAGAAGGCCTGTAGTAAAGAAACCTAATTATTAATAGATGGTACAAGAAACACCAAAATACTACCCAAATTAAAGATACAGAAGAGCTAAATTCTAGGCCTGAACGACTGTGGAAGACTTCCTAGGAGAGACAGGATTTTGAAGCATTTTGATAGGGGGAAGGAAAGAAAGCAGCACTGTCCAACATAATGCATAATTTAAAATTTTTTTAAAAGCCATATTAAAAAAGCAAAAAGAATTAGGTGATATTAATTTTAATAAATTTATTTAATTCAACATATTCAAAACAGTATCATTTCAATATGCAGTCAATATTTTTAAAGCAGAGATATTTTATTTTACTTTTTTTTTTACTTACTTCATAATCTAGTGGATAATTCAGATTAGCCACATTTCAAATATTCAATGGTTATATGTGATATTGGCTACTATAGTAGACATAATAGGTCTAAGAATTCTGAATCCAAACCTAGAATTGGATATTTAGGTGATGTAAACTAATGTAAGAGCAGGAGGAAGTGAATGAGGCAGAAAAGGCAGACTGAGCCTGAGCAGAAGGCCAGTCTGAGATCATTAGAATTTTATATTGTAAGCAAGTAAGAAACCAGAAAAAAACATTTAACAAGTAAGGATGATTATTAAAGCACTATTTCAGGAAGCTTAACTTCTTTTTCTTTATTCAGATAGACATATAAATTCAACATGCAGTTTTTTTCCAACATTTTTTATTGCATGAAAGATTACTGAATTGAAAATATAAAAAATAATCTGTCATCAAGTGACCATATTTTGTTGATTTGGTGTATATATGTATATTTAAAATACTTCTGGGTAGTTACTGTTGAAGTATTTTTATTTCATGACCATTTTAAGATGAATTGTGTCAAAATGATATAAGTTCTAAGAACTTCACCAAAAGTTAACGGCCTTTAACACTTCCGATCAAGAGTTCCTTTTAGCCAGAAATCTAAAATATTTTTAATTAAATACAAATTTAAGACACTCGAGATCTTATTATCCTGAAATATATTACAAAGAAATTTAATTGCTAATAAGAAAACTACTTACAAATTACGATATATATAAAACGGTATCACAAACATGCAAGTTTCCTCTAGATAACTTCAAAATTGAGAGCCTATAGCATTTCAGATAATCCACCTGAAGGCTGAAGAAAAAAAAAATCAGGGCTCACAAAAGGAGATAAGAAAGCAGTGCATGAAAAAACATTGGTTATAAGCCATTCCTTTCATTACTTACAATGACTGAAAAGGCAAAAAGAGTGACTTTCAGCCAAAAGTCAGAAATTCAGTGATGTCATCATAACTAAAAGCATTATATGAACCTGTAATTTCGGCACCTACCTACTCCGCATTAAAGTCATGGAATT
Source organism: Pteropus medius (assembly GCF_902729225.1). Taxonomy (NCBI): domain Eukaryota; kingdom Metazoa; phylum Chordata; class Mammalia; order Chiroptera; family Pteropodidae; genus Pteropus; species Pteropus medius. The sequence goes on along the minus strand of NW_024344378.1, from coordinate 57,397,708 downwards.
TTCTTTCCTTTTTTTTTTTAAAAGCAGAAAATGATCTTAAAGTTCACCAAGTCTCTTTCACATTTTAAGATATGGAAATGAAAGATAGGTTTAGAGTAATATCCAAGACTGCACGGCTAACTTCATACTTTTCATATTTCCTGAATTATCTGCAACAGATGCATTGCTTTTCTAATTTTAAAAAAGCAAAAAAGGTTTGCTTTAAAAACTACTGAATACTTCCAGAAGCATTCTCCCTCTTCCTTTCTGGTCTAAGGTCTCATTCTATAGACCACCTTCTCAGGAAAGCCTTCCAAAGCACTTGCACCCTGAACAGACCAGGTTTCCTTATTACAGACTCTTATAAGCTCCCTGTACTTCTCTTTTACACATCTTACAGATACAATTAGATAATAATTTGTAAAAGTATTTAATGTCTATCTTTTCTACCTAGGTCTTAAATTGGTGTTTCTCAGGGCTATCCTAGGCTCTCTGCTATATACGGAGAATTCCTGTTATGAGGTCTATAATATAACCATGAAATTATACACAAAATTGTTGTTATTTGTGTAATTTTCTTCAGGCACTCAAAAAATGACCTTAAAAAAGGCTAAGAACCAAAGACAGTAGATTTATGTGGTTTTCTGCCCAAAGCCAACATTTCTTTTGGGGAAACAACCACTTTCCCATCTCACATGGTTCCATGAAGGCTATCAGTCTCAGAGTTTAACAGGCTCCCTGACTGGTCCAGTGGGCATGTAAGCCAGGCCTGGCCAATGATAGTACCCCATACTCCATGCAGATCCAATAAGACTCTCTCCATGAGACAGAATACATATACCTGGGAAAGAGGTGCCTTTTCCCCCTCTTGAGTAAGGCCCATACAAGTCTGGAGTTGCCCGTGGTCCTCCTCTGCCAGATGAAAGTACCTACTGAAAATGAGGCCCAAAAAGTGGAGAACAGAGAAGACAGACCTCTGATTACATCATCTGTAAGCTTAGATCCAGCCATGCCTATTTCCAGGCTTTCCAAAAACAGAGAGCAGGGGAATCTTTTCCCCTTTTGTTTACTTTGAGTTGAGTTTGTCACCTGCAAGCAAAAGTCACTTGAGAGAGCCACCCGATTTCCACTGTTGGACTATATAACCTATACTGTAATCACTCCCAAATGTCTATCCCCAGCCTAAACCTCTGTCAAACTCCAGACCCGTATATGTAATTGTCAAGTGGAAATTTCTATTTGTCTGCTGCATATGCACCTCAAACTCCATATGATCAAAAACAAACTATATTCCTCCACTGATCAGCTCTCCCTCCACATTTTTCATTTCAATCAACAATACACATCTACCCAAGTTCCAAGCCAGAAATGTAGGAGTCATTCTTGCCAATCCCATTACTTCTCTCGCTCATAACTAATTATCAAGTCCTGTCCATTCTAGGCCTTGATTACGTGCCACCATCCTAGTATGGGCCAGGATGAAACGGCCTCCCCACAAGTTTCAGTGTCCTCAGTCTTCCTTTCTTCAAATTGCCTCTCCACTATGTAATTAATCTCTTTAAACTACAAATCTGATTATTTTATCCCTACACCTGACATATCCCTAGCCACTTCCTTAAATCAACAGCAATTATATACAGCCAGAGCAACAGCCAAGCTCCACTGCTTCTGATGTTATTAGTGGTATAACAAATGTATACCATAAGAAAACGAGATTCGTCAGAAACATAAAATTTTAAGAGTAACAAGAACTGTATCAGAGTAGTTTAGATTCACCTGTTTTTAATAAAAGATACTCAAGAATAACTTCCTTATCTATTCAATGTCTATTCATTAGTTCTATATTTAACTGCCCATATGAACTTGGTTTAGGGACCCAGTGCACCCATCATGAGTTCCACTCACTGATCATGTTTTCTCTAAGCCCCTACTCTAACTAGTGCTCTCTTTAAAAATACTACTGGGGATCCCCAAATACATCACTGTGTTTCCATTTTGAAAGCCTTTAAAATATTGACTACAAAAAAAAAATGACACACATTATAACTATGATTCAGTAAAGTATCCAAACATTTTACAATTATTTTTATATTTACCTTTTTATATGATTGTTAATGGTGATATATAAATACTGGATATTGTCTTTAAAATAATCTACAAAATTGGCTATCACAACTCTCCCATAATTCCTCCCTTATATAATCTGTGCCATTTTGTGAAAATTACCAGCTCTTAGAGAAGCTGTGAGTCAAAAAAATGAGCAAAAGAAATTGAGGGGGAAAAATACTGAAAGCTGGGAGTCAAACTGCCTTGAAATCAGATGGCACATCTAGTTGTGGGAGACCCCCATTCAAAAATAAATACTTCTCTATACTGCCTGCAAGAAATATTTTACTCATTAAAGACAAGCATCCTCTTTTAAAAAATAACTTTTCATAACAGTAAAGCTATAAGTCACTCCTACAAGTGTGGTTTAAATTCTTCTTCTAAACATATACACTAAAAGAATAATAGTTTTGATAAGGGGAAGAACCCCTTTTCATCACCTCTAATGGTGCATGTATTATTCATATTTTAGAATCTCTGAAATTAGGGTGCATCTACAATCAAAAACTTCTTAAAAATAACTAGAAGCATATTTTCTTTATAAGTGGTCTATAAAATTATGGTGCATCTTATAATTGATGTAATTCAATGCAACTCAATATTTAATCTTATAAGTTGAACTGACTTGATCAATACAGACATTGAAGTAATTAAGGAGGCATTTTAAAAGCATAAATACTAATAAAAGGTGGAAGAGGGAAGAAGGAAAGGAAAAACTTTCTAGTCCAAAATTTAGCCTAAGAGGAAACTCAATTTACTTTCCATGGTTCCCTGCTTCCAAGATCCAAAAGTCAGTGCTACTGTAACTGATGTCCAGCCACTGCTAGGCTAGACAGGGGCCCTTCTCCATTTATTCATTTTAATATGCAACAAAGTCAGTTACAGAGCCAGTCTACAGTCTGGTAGCAGAATATCTGTATAAAAACATAAGACTAAATGACCCACGGAACTACACACTGAACATGTGTGCATACCACTATATATAAATTATACTTCAATAAAGTTGATTTTTCAAAAAAAAAAGACAAATGATTAAGTGCAATAAGAAAATACTACATAAAAAACTTTATGTTTAAAAATATACCTTCCTTCAGAAGGAACTGCATTCAAAAGAAAACGGAAAACTTCAGAAAGATGGAATTTGTTTTCTCGCCGTCATTCGATTTTACATAGCCTTTGAGTTGCAGATTTTTTTTACCTTATTACGTTTTTTAAATGATATTGACATATAACATCCTATTAGTTTTGAGTGTACATCATAGAAATATAGTATACACATTACAAAATAATCCCCACAGTAAGTGTAATTACCATCAGCGTACAAAATTATTACAATATTGCAAATTTTTCCCCTCTTTAATCCCCTCCGCCCCCGCCCCCCGACTTCCACCCCTGACCTATGGATGCGGCCGTCTTTACGAACTGGATCTCTGAAGGCGGGGCGTCTCGCCCTCATGCACTCTCCGCCCCCACCCTGGACCTTGCGCCCCCGGTGCACTCAGGGGCCTCGCGCACCCAAGGTATGGTCTGTGGCTCCACCTGGAGCATGAACCAATGACCTTCTGCATGTAAAGCAGACATGCTAACCACTATTCTAGGGAGCCACCCAGATTTTTTGAGTAATATATGCATTACTCAATAACATTAACATTATTCATATATATTAGCATTATGAAGGACTATGAAGAAAATTAACCAACTTATGATAGACCTATCCATCTCCACTGAAGTACCACTAACTAGTGATAGCCATTTTAATCAATTTTAATATCTCTAGTGATAATCTATCTTTAAATAAGATCACTAAACTTCTATTTCAAGAATCACATAATTTAGATATCTACTGACCTGTTTTAACAGAAAAGGATTTAACAAACGTTTATTACAGAAAGAGGTAGAATTTGAAATAGAATGGGTATGACTTGGACATATGGCAATGGGCCATGTGGGCAGTCCCCATAAAGGGAAGAGTATAGCTACAGCAGGGACAGTGGAAAAGGAACATTTGCAGGAAGTAAAAATAGCGGGAAATAAGAATAGCAGGAAATAAAAATAATATCTAAGGCAAATCCCATGAAAAGGACTTCGGAGTAGAGAAGTGACAGGAACTGAGCTTTAAGAGTAATCTAGGCAGAAATGCATAAGATAACCTGGATAAAGGTGGAAGTGAAGGCAAAAATATCATAACATCAATCTAGGTGGGATGAGAACCTGATTCGGTTCAAAACTAATTAAAAAGGGAAAGTTATCAAATATAGAACTATATAGACAATATATATGGTATACAAATATATATCAAATCAAAAAATTTAAAGAAAAAGAACTATGAAAATCAAATACTAGATTTGAAAACTCAGTATATAAATTTCTGGATTAAACACTAAAATTCACAAAAGAAACAAAATCTACACAGAACAGCTATTAAATAAATTGGAATGGTACTAAAATCCTCTTCAGGAAAAAAAAACAATCAAAGCCTGAATTGTCTCATAGGTAAGGCCTGCCAAACTCTCAAGTAAAAGATAATCTCAGTCTAAATTGCTCCTGAAAAGAGAAAAAGGAAAACTGTCCAACTCATTTTATGAATCTATCATAACCTAGACACCAACAAGTACTAAGAATCGTACCAGAGTTAGCAGGAAAAGAGTGAAAATACCATGAAAATAGAACCAATAGACAGATGTTGGCTATAGACAAGATGTGATGGAATGGGGAAAGAGCTGGGTTTGGTATAACATCAACAGAAATAAGGAACACCAGGGAAACAAGTTTGGTAAGGAAGAGTTCAGTTTAATACAGAACCAGTAAGCGATATGCATAAAGCAGTTGGAAAAACATTGATTCAAGTGCAGAAAAGAAATAAATAGAGATTCGATAATTATTCAGACAGAAGGGTCTAAATCAGGGGTCCCCAACCCCCAGGCCGTGGACTGGTACCAGTCTGTGGCCTGTCAGGAACCAGGACACACAGCAGGAGGTGAGCAGCAGACTAGCCGGCAGTTTCATCTGTATTTGCAGCCGCTCCCCAGCTCTAGCTCCACGGCCTCAGCTCCACCTCAGATCATCAGGCATTAGATTCTCATAGGAGCACCGGTCCCTGGTGCCAAAAATGTTGGGGACCATGGTCTAAACAATAACGTCAAGGGACTAGAGACACGGGAAAGTAATCTGAAAGGTGAAAGTTGGAGAACATATATTAAGCACAAAGGAAAAAACAGAAAGCAGAAAAAGGGCAAAGAGAAAGTCAGTGCAATGTCACAGTTAATTCATCTAGTTAATTCCTACTCATCCTTCAGAATTGTCCCAGGTTCCAAAGTAACATTTTTAAGAAGGCCTTCTCAGATTCTCCCAGCACCAGATCAGGTCCCCATTTCAAGCTTTTGGAATACTCTGTACTTTAATTATAATCATAATCACACAACAGAATTCATTCTTTAATATATGTTCCCCCCGCTAGACTTTAAGCTCCAGAAGGACAAGGGCCATATCTATTGTTGCAGCCTATTGCCTTGCATGGTGTATTAGAATACAATATTTATTGAATGAAATGGATGGGTGTACAAAAGCCAAGGAAAGACATTTCAAAATACTACAGAAAGCTCAAATTGACTCAGAAAAGGGGCATAAATGTTTTTGATTAAGTTATAGAGGACTATTGTGAAGGTGAGACCCAGATAACAAGGGGTTAAAAAGTGAATAGATGGCCAGGAAATAAAGGCAGGAAAAGTAGACTTTGACAATCTCTAGAGATGGTATTATAAAGGACTGAACTTTAATTTTACTTCAATTTTGCTCTTCTATTTTCTTTCATGGCATGTATTACTTTTATAAAGACAAAACTTTTTTTAACATTCATGTGATTTGAAAAGGAAAAGCAGCAACAAGACAACTTGAGGGAGCAGTAGATTCAAGAGATTTTTGTAAATTGAGGGAATCTTTTTTTCCATTAAAGTTGACATTCAATATTTTATTAGTTTCAGGTGCACAGCACAGTGGTTAGACAGTTATATAACTTACAAAGTGATTCCTCCCCATAATTCTACTACCCACCTGACAGCATACAGTTATTACAATATTATTGACTGTATTCTCTATGCTGTACTTTAATTCCCATGACTATTTTGTAACTGCCAATTTGTACTTCTTAATTGTAAACTGAGGGAATCCTAAGCACATTCAGACTTTTAAAAACTCCAAGACAAAAGAGAGAGCAATTCATATTCCATTAAGAGAAAAATGAAACGAGGGATTAACTAGAAGAAAGAACAAAAAATATTCTTCCACTAAGAAGTAAAGAAGCACATGATAAAAGGAATCCAGTAAATTTTGGAAGGAACTCTCACTGGATGTCTCAATCTTTTTAGTAAAATGTTTGGAGAAGTGAAGAAAGTAGAAAAAGTCTGAAATGAACTCCACAGATAATGAGCAGGGGGTTAAAAACAACAACAACAACAACAACAACAAAAACAGGAGTAGAATACCCGTTCTATTAAAAGTACATTCTAAGTTTCAATCAGCCTTTTGGAAACTCAACCTATTCCTAGCTCAGAACTGTCCTGTATTTTAGTTTTACGTTTAAATATTTAAATCTGGTTCACAAACTTTTATTTCAACAACTGAAAACAGTGGTATGCATTAAATTACAATCTACTTTAATTCGGAATTGAACTCCTCTTACAACTAAATACAATAAAGTTGTGTTCAACTCAAGCAACAAAATAGCGATCATTTCAAGAATGAGTAACTGAAAAGTGCTCCTAAACATGTGTTTGCAGAAAGAGGTGTTTTTGTTGTTGTTGTTGTTGTTGTTGTTATTTTTAACTCATCCTATGCCTCACTTTAAGAATTCCTGAATAGTAGTAAAGAAAATCCTAGCTCACTTAAACAAGCTATTTAACTTCTTTTCGTCTCGGTTTCCTCGTCTAAAAAATGAGGAATACAACAACCAGAGTTATCATAAGGATTAAATGACGTAACACAAGTGAATGTGCCAAGTTCGTACTATGTACTCAGAATAATTAATTTGCTAACCGTTTAAAAGAGAAAACCTGCAACATTGACCATATTAAAACATCCGAGAGCATGGAAGAGTACAAGTCACAAAATGCCAGACCCTAATACATAGCACAGAATTTTTCTTCCCTGACGCACGCTATTTTTTTTTCGCTGCCAAACCTTTCTACTAGGAGTCTGGAAAGAGGGAGAAAAGGGGAGGGTTACATTCGATCCAGGAGAAAGTTTTCAGAAACCGAAATGCATAATCACAACAGACATGGCAGCGCAGGACAACAGGTGAAGCTCCGAGAAACCTGGCACCTTCCCGCGGACAAGTTTTGAAGAGGGCATGCAACTCCTCCTGGCTCTACTACCCCACGAAACAGACATGTTTTTTTCTTTTTTTGCAGAAGCATATGGAGACAAATCGCGAATATCAACCTCGCAGCTCCTGGGCGAAGGAGGTGAGCGCCTTTCCCATTTAAGGATTCAAGAAGCGTCCTTGGAGGCGGCTTTCGCCCACACAGCCTCCCCAAACTCAGCCTGAAACCCGGGGGTGAGGAACAAAAGAGGGGCCAGGCAGCCGAGCGGCCTCCAGGGCTCGACATTGGGCGTCCAGGAGGCCAGCGTCCGCGGCAGGTTCGGGCCCGGGGTGGGGGCGCGGGACGGCGGGGCCCAGTCGGCCGCGAGCTGACACAGCTGGGGCGGCAGGGACCCCGCGAGGCGACCAGGCCCGGCCGCTCCCCGAGCTCGGGCCTCCCGCACGCGCATAGCTCCCCCTGAAACTTCGCCCGAAGCCCGCGCCGGCCTCCCTGACGCGGCCGGCCTCTCCCCGCACGCATACGCATTCTCCCGACGAGCCAACTCACCCGGACCCCGGGGAACTCATCCTCCAGCCCTCGGCGCGAAGCAGGGTGGGCGCGGTGAGCCACTGGGACGCGACGGGGGCGCGGTTCGGCCTCCGCCCTCGGCGTGCAGCGGCCCCGGCCCGGTCGCCCCTCGCGCGACCGTGCGATCCTCGTCTCGCGCGGATCGACGCGCTGGAACCGGAGCCTGCCTTCCTGCCCGCCCCCTTCTCTCCTCCCTCCTCCCGCCTCCCTCCTCCTTAGCCGAGCGCCAGCAGGCGGATTCCAATCTCAGCAGCGACCGCCGCCGCCGACACTCACGGCGGGGGGGCGGGGGGGCAGCGCGGGCTCGGGAGCGGAGCCTGGGGGGAGGGGCGGACCTCCGGGAGACGGGGCTGCGCGCGCGCACTGGGAGTACACCCGCCGCGCTCCGCCCCGGACGCGAAAGGAGCCGAGCGCGCGGCGGAAGCGCCCGAAGGGTCCGCGATTCCTGGCGCCCGGCTGCCGGGTGGGAGGGCCAGCCGCCGTCAAGGGGGCGCCGGGCTGCTGTCTAGGGGGTTTCTTCTCCGCTCGATCCCGCCAGCCCCTCCTCACCAAGAAGCCCCACTGCCGCCGTCGTGGGGCGGCTAGTCTCTGGAAGCCGTGTCAGGCATACACGGTGCGTGGGACACCGCAGCCGCGTGCTGCGCGCGGGCCGGGCCCCCTAGGACAGAGTCCCTTCTGGCAAGTCCTTGGTGTGGACTACTCCGACAAACTCATACTCCACTTGAGCGCCAGTTGGTGGGCTGGTGAGATAAGCCTGATCGCTCAGAATCCACACACCGTGGTGTGGCGACAAAGAAAACACATGTAGCCACACTTCAGCCATTATTCACCCACAGCGCCCCGGTTTCTTTTTCTGGGCTTTTTGCTAATGTGCGGAGGCACTGGTAGGGAGGTGGAAGTGGACCGGCTCCGAATGAGTTGCAGGACACAGAAGCGTTTCCGCGTTGGGCCAGGCGCTCCGAGGCCCGGGCCTCCCTGAGCCGTGTGATCTGCGAACCCGTGAATTCCAAAGGCATAAGATGAGGAGCGGCGTTAACCCAACAGAACTGAAGTCATTGCACTATAAATATTGCTCCCTTCTCCACCTTTGGCTCACTCTAGTGACCTCGTGTACCCTCCGGAGTCTTATTGCCCCCATTTGGAAAATATAAATAATTGTCACTACTTGTTTTCTTCCATTTTTCCTCATTCTTTGTGGAAAATGCTGTTAAAAGTATTCAATGCCCTGTATGTGAAGAGTATAGGCCCCTTTTTAACACCATTTGTGACCTTAATCTCTGGTATTTCAACGAATGTCTTTACAAAAGATATTCTTTTTTTAAGGTCCTGTTATAAAATCACTTTTTAAACTGGGTAAAAAGAGGAAAAATAAAAATGTGCCAGGCACTAATATTTGTTTTTGTACACGTTCTCCCTAAAGAGATGTTTAGATTTGAGTGGTCCACTATATTTTTGTTTAAATGTCTGAATTGCCTTACATTCTTGTTTAAGGATTTTTTGGGGGCCTATCTTCTATTCTGCCTCTCCTTTCTCTTTTTACCTAACTTTGCCCTTGATACTTCAGATATCCTCCGTAATTCCAAGTTCTTTTTCAATTATATTTACTCTCATTTTTTTTCTTAATTCTAGCTGTCTCAGGCTCAGGTTTGAGAATCATGGGTTACAGTATCTTGCTAGCAGAAAGAACGTATGCTATGGTGTTTCCTTCCGTCAACTAAAATTTGTCACTTTTTCAAGTTTTCTATGTACTATACTGCTTTAATTTTAGGGAAAAGTCTGGACCTTTTGCTCAAGGATATTTAGACTGACCAAAGAACTCATTGATGTTTGCTGAGCAATGTGTCATGGCAGATAAAACCATGACAAGTGTGTTCATATACCCTCTAAAGCCTAATTCAATTTTCAGATGTATGAATTAATCTATAAAATAGAAAAGAGTCTCAGGTTGGAACGTAAGCACATCAAGTTTCTGAATATACAAATTGGTGTTACCTGGCTTGTGTTATATGCCACTATAGAAATGAGAGCAAAGTTGAGGCATCAAATTTTAAGTCATGATATATTTTTTCTCTACAAAAGGATCTCTTTTTTAGGTCTTTGGCAATTTTACTTGACATCTTTTTACTCTCCTTAGATAAGGTCTATATAGTACACAGGATTACATCTTTAGTGTTTTCACAGCAGTCAAGCGACCCACTGACAGTTGAGCAGGGCATGGTGTTCTCTTTGGTTCCTGGCATGTGCGTGCATGCCAGCCTGTTTCTCCGGTTTGCCTGCCCTCTAAATGAAGAAAGCGGCCAGGAAGACCAAGGAGACATCTGGACACAAATGGTCTGGCGCTCAAACTCAAAGGCAACACCTCAAGGTCCAAATTTAACATTCTCTAATGTGACGATTAAGTAGATTAACAGAGTCGGCTGAAATGGGCCTTTTTTCTCTATACAATTTGTTTGAGGTATAGGTCCCAAGAGTGATAGTGGGTGACATGCCCAAATCACATAGCATTAGTTTGGAATGGAAAATTACCCTTCTCATACAGTTCTGAAATCCGCAGGGACACCTTCCCTGATCACCTGTCTTAAATTAGCACCTTAACACAGCCAATTTCATTTTTTTTTTTGTACCACTTTGTACTTTATGAAATTACCTTGTTTGTTTAGTTATTTGTTTATGGTCTGAGTGTCTTTGTCCCACTAGAATGTAAACTCTATGAGAGCAAAGACCTTGTCAATCTTGTCCTCAACTGTTTCCTTAGAGCTTAGTTTCTGGCATATAGCACTGCTCAGTATTTGTTAAATGAATGAGAGAGATAAGGATAGCATCTAAGAAATGCTTCCTCTAAGCATTGCTGAACCTTGTCATCAAGACCCAGTTTTAGAGGGTGGCATGGCCTATGTTGAAAAAGGTGAGGGTGGGTCAAGGAAGCTATGGATTATACCATCTTCAGTGAAGTGGAGACTTCTGCTTTCAGGGAAGGCAGTAGTTCAGTAGATTAATCCAAGTTAATCCATCCAAAGTCATTTTCCTGTTGTAAAGACTTTATGAGGCAAAGGCAGTACTAAGTCTTTGTGAGTATGAAGATAAGTAAGAGCCCAGTAATTGAAGGGTAATGCTTGAGGTTGATTTCACACCTAATGTTAAATGGACAAAAACATTGTGAAGAGTAAACAACTACATTTTTCATTAGGGACACTACTACGTCATTTTATTGGTTAACAGTACAATAATACCCTGTTATGGTTTAGAAGGACCAACCCAAAACAAATTGTGTAAGAAAAAGATGATAATATATAAATATAATTCAGTGCACAAAAGAGAAACGTTTAAAATTTATTATAAGTTTGCTCTTTAGAATTGTATATTTTACTTTCCCTTCTATTTTTAACTCTAAATAACTTTTTCCTTTTCCCGTTTCTCTTTGCTTCAAAGCACTTGTTTACTTTGATTAAAAAATGGTGTACTGAGGCTCTTGCTGCAGAGTAGTCACCACTTGATCCCACCTATTTCATGGTCTCTATAGTCTTCCTGTACCTACTATCAATAAACCCTTTACCATAAAACCCAGTTCATTGCTGGCTCCATGGCAGGAAGAATTTTCAGAGCTCCAGGCCCAGGACTCAGCCTCCTGCCTTTGCTACTTACTTCGGGATCCCTAACCCTGGCCCCTTTCTGAGAACTGACTCACAGCACTTTACTTGTGTTTGAAGCCCTAGCCTATTAACCTACGTGGAACTTGGTTTTCTCTGCCTGTTGTCTGGACTCTGCCCCACACCCGAAACACCAATTCTGCTGTGCACTGATAGATATTTGATGGCAACACTTACTTGCCTTCAGCTCTTCATTCCTAGTTTCTCTGTGTCAATAACCGATCCATCTATCAGACCTCTTTTCCCCCTATTACCTGATGCCTACTGCTCTCCTGGACTACCACCTGTTGCTTGCTCACTGCTCTCTGGCTATCAGGTACTGCCTAAAGGGCTGCAGTTCTTCCCACCAGACACCTGGAGCTTGGGCTCCCCTACCCCAACTCCCACTCAGCCCATGGTAACTCTTCCTCATCCTGTAGCAATTCACCACCCTTACTACCCTGCCTTTCTCTGTCCCGAGAGCAGTGGGCTTATGACCTATTACACTTTGGTTATTTTTTTAACCAAATAAAAATTTTAAAAGTGTAATAGGTGTGTTTGTGTGTATATATGTATTTGTATTTTTACATATATATTTATCCATATATATTATATTCATACATATATGTATAAGTGTAACTCATATGTGATTCTACGCACTACTCCAAAACGCTAATTCTACTCAATAATTTTTTGGGGACTAGTAGTCCAGAAACCCCGGCATCTGGAACTGAGTATGATTACCTTGTGAATAACTCGTCAAAGGAAGACAAGGTGTCATGATAAAGATTCAAGCTGACATAACCGAGAAGATACAATCCTGGATTGGGAATGTTGAGTTGTTAACAGCCATACTGTACCTACTGTATATGGTCTACACGGTTATCCAGGTGTGTTCTTAGGTGTAGTGTGGTGCCGCTAATGTGACCAGACATACTAGTTTATCTACCACATATGTTGGAGGTACCTATCCCTGTGGTGGACATGAAGTTCTAGAGGACAAGAACTGTCTTATTCTCACTTCGTTGTATCCCTAGGACCTAGTGTGCTGTCTGGCATACCAGTAGGTAGTCAGTAAATACTCACTGAGGGAATGATTGAATATTCTAGGCATTATAGTGGACTACTCTCCTCTAGAAACTTAAAATCTAGTAAAAATAAGACATATACATAACTCCTTCATGTGATGTTTGTTTGAGTCAGGATTTATTGCCTTTAAGGTAGTTGATACTTCATTTTGTTCTCAATTAAGTTTGCCCTTATTAATTTATTTTTATTAACCATGGCAGAGTTGTTTTTTATTTGGTTTGGTTTGGTTTTTTTTTTTTTAGTATTCTTTAGGATTAATGATAAAGCACTTAACATAATGGAATGAGAGTTAACAAATGCTGTACATGATAAATAACACAGAACCATCATTGACTTTAAATTCTAACAACTCATTTTCAATAAATAATGCGTGAGTTCTGGAGTTCCATTTGCTCTTTAAAACCACTTCCTCAATTCTTTCATAAAAAAAGAAAACACAATCATATATTTATTTAACCAGTAACCAATACCTGTCAGTGTTTCTTTTAAAATATAGATTATTTTACATTTGGTTTGCTACCCACCTTAAAATCTATCTTCCTCACTATATACTTGAATCATACTAGCTATCTTCCTAATTGGTCATTCCCTCTCTCAATTGATCTTTCTTAGTTTTTCCAGATTTCTGTTAATGAGACACTCTTATCAAACTCTGGGAACCACTGATATATGGCAACATTCCCTTCGACTGGTCTCTTCACTTCCTGCAGAATGGGGCACATTCATTCTCCTTTCAATGCCATTCTCCTACCTGCAATGCCCAAGTATCCCCTCTTGCAAAGAGGTCAGAGCAGACTAAATTCAGGCTTTTCTCTCCATTGTCTATATCACTGACTTTTTTTTTTTGCATAGTGTAGCTGTTCCTGTGTCTTTATCCCAAATAAGATTTTGTACCTTTATTTACTTACATGCAAATAGGGGTTTCCTAGCCTCCTGGCCTGATGGAGGAGAGTTTAGGGGATATCAAAATACACAAGCTATCAAAATAATAGCTACAGGCTGGGGCCTATCATTGTAATTATCAAAATCTTTGCCTCTGCTAATCCATTTGTTTTCAAAGTCCAACTAGAGGAAGGGGGTGGTCATAGTCTCCATGCGTCTGCTGTGCTCTCCTCTCCCTCAAGGTCAAAGAGGGCACTCCTTTTCCTCCCTCCGTTCAGCCCTCCCATGCCCCAGTTGTTACCACGGTTGCTTTAGTCACTGCACTGAGCACAAGGTTGGTTACATTGCTGGACTCCAAGGGGCACCATTCACGTCTAGTTCTGTGTGAAAGATGGAGCTGTGCTGTTCAAAAGCTGCACCTGGCCCTACTGAACACCACAGAAGTGTCACTCAAATGCAGACAGGGAGCCTAGTTCCTGGCTTGTTTAAAGAGTCAACTTTTTTATTGGTTAACACTATAATATATGTACATGTAACATTATATATTACGTTTTATATATGTGGCATATTGTATTGTATAACATATATCTTTCAAGGCATTTGGGGGCAACGAAAGTGGCAAGATGCATATTTATCAGAATTAATAGTCAGTTATAATTCCATATGTGAATGTTCTTAGTAACAAAAGTTATTGTTATACTTGCAATAATGCATCATATTAATCAACTTTTAACTATATGTAACCGCATGTCATAAAAACCAGGATATCTTTGATTATAAAAACATCATTTTATGTACAACTAGGAAAGAAAAAACACTGCCGATTAAAGTAGGACATATCAGTTGTAAGACATCCAAATTTCAGAGATGATAGAATATCCAAAAATGTGTATGTAAGTATTGATGAAATACAATGTGCTTTAATGCACCTAAAATGCAAAACAACACCATACAGGCCAATAATTTGAAATGTTGAGTTTCTAGATTTTTGACATATAATCTTATTTGTTAGTTATGCACAGTCCTCAAATAGATCAACTACGAATGTTAACCACAAAAGCAGAGACAGCACAGTTTAACTGCGTATAAACATGTAAAACAAACAAAAGTGAATAATTTATGATTCAGTTACATAAAGTTTAGAGGAAATACTAGCATCAAGTCGCGTGTTTAGATTATATTACAAATAAAAAATTAACTTTCTGACAGCTGCTTATACTGAAAATGCGTGATGACAAGAATTGAATTTTAGATGTTACACATGTTTTTATCTTTGGAAGAGTCAAACTAAACAATCAGAAAAATCTCAACAGTACAGTAGAATGACTTTACATGTATCCCGGAAGCTGAACAATAGTGCTTGTTGCTTATGGGGCCATCAGGAAAAGCCAGCTGTGGATTTCTTTCTAGTACAATTAATTGCTTCCGCTGTATATAAAATTGAAAGAATTGGGTGCTTTACTGCGGAAAAAGGATATCCTGCTACACTGCTCCTGTTTCCTCACAAAGGCTATTATTGAGCCTTTTGCCATTAATTCACATTCAGTGGATTATCCTGTGATGAAAGACCAAGAGGCTTTTCATTTTTATAGTCTCTTATCTCCTATTTATTTGGCACCTCTCTGGAGATACCTGCTCTTCTCCCAAGACTTGTTAATTGCTAGGATGTCAGAAGGTAGCTAATAACTGAGTTCCTTTCAGAAACAAATTGTGAGCCCATTTCTATACTTTTTCTTGGAGTGTCCTTTCTCATCGCTGAGAAGTATTCTGAGTTCTGTCATTATTTGAAATGATAGACTTGGCATTCCCAGTGCCAACTTTCAAACTCTGTCCACCATACACTTGGAGATTAGCGAGTGACTATTTTATAAATCCTCTGTGTAGACCTGCACTGTTCAATACACATGCCACTTGCCAAGTATGGCTCTGTAAATTTTAAATTAGTTAAAATTAAGTAAAATTAAAATTCAGTTTCTCAGTCTAAGCTCATTAAGTGCTCAATAGCCACATGAGGTTAGTGGCTACATATTCTTAATTACTAGAAAAGTGCTGATATAAAACATTTCAATTGTCACAGAAATTCTATTGGACAGTGTTGTTATAGACTGTGACCTGCTCAACTCAGGTCTCATGAACAGTATCTGAGCTCATCTCCTGAACTGATGTTTTGATTCCCATGATTCAAAACAAATAGTAGAAAGACTAGTACTTTCAAGAATCATTTCTATAGTTCATTACTACAGGAGTGTCCCTTAACATGTGGGGCACAAGAGCACTAGTATAGAAATACTGTAAGAAGTGTTCTTACTACATAAAATAAAAATTTTAAGTGGTAGAAAATTGACCAAAATGCTAATAGTGGTTGTCTCCAGGTAGTGGGACTATGATTACATTTTCTTCCTATTTATATGTTTTTTGGATTTTATTCAGTTAGCACATATTCTTAATTACTAAAAATTACTTACACCCATTTCTTTTTTAATGACCAGTTTCAAACTAAGGTGGTTTTATCCAGACTCTGTCTCTAAGAGAGGAAGTAATCATTTCGAGCAACTGTTTCTTTAAAAATCACTCAGCAAACATCTTTTAGTTGAGAGATCTGTATTCCCTTCTTTTCTAGCATGAATAGTGTCAAAGAGCCTGTGCTTGGGGTGCCCTAGAGCCCTGCTAAATAGAGTCACAAAACATCCCACTGGAAGAGATGGCTCATGAGCGCCAGCAATCCTCTCATCGAGGCATTTGTTAGGCATTTTGCCAGGATCCACACATTTCTAGACTATAGTCCAAAGTCTGGGAATCAAGGCCCAGCAGGTTAAGGAGGTTTGTGGAGCTGAAGAGGGCACCAGTTTTCCCTCTGAGAAGAGAACCATAAAAAGAAGTTCTTGTTTCCTAAAAGTTCAGGCATGATCACACAGGTTTAATTAGGAACAGTGAGCTGTTTACAGCAAATTATAAACTGTAAAAAGCAGACCTCAGTGGACACTCCCAAGGATGTCCCATGAACCCTTACTTCTCCAAGTCCAGATTCAGCAGATCTGGCTTGGTGAGGTAGGGTACTGCAATGACAGCTAGAGGACTATCCCAGAAGTCCCTTTCCAGAGCTTTCCATGACCAAAGGAAATGGCTAAAGAGCTCATGGAAAGCTTCTGTTTTTCTTTTCTTTCATCCCTGAAACTTGAAGCCAATCCATTGTTTTCTTGGCGGCAATTGAACCCACCCTGTAGGGAGACCCTTCAGAAACAGGCTAAGCAACACGATATGGTGGGAAGAACACCAACTTCGGAGTCAGAATTCTGGCTGAACTTCCTAATTTTTGACCTTGGGCAGAATTCGTCACCATCACTGAATCCCAACTTCTTCATCTATAAAATAGGGATAAATAATATCAATCTAATGAGACAGATGTGAGAATTAACTGAGAGTATATAAAAAACAGTTGGCATAGAGTGCTCAATTAATTTTAGTTACCTCTTCTTTTCCTTCTAGAAAGTGATTGGTCCATTAGTGTTTATGTTGAAGTGGAAAGAAAACAAACTGTAAAATTCTTAATGAGGCTTACTTCAAATACAGCCCAGTGCAGTTCAGTAATTAGTATATGAGTTCTGCTTCAACTTGGGCTGGGCTCCAAGTCTTCATTCCAGCCTCAGCTCAGGAATTTCCTTCTCCAGAAAGCCTTCACTGCCCACTCCCAAGCTGAGTTAGTGTCCCTACTGAGTGGTCCCATGGTACCCCAGCTTATTTCTGTCCTATCACTTTCCATGCATTCTGCTTCTCAAACCAGGGTACCATTGAATACAAAGTATATGATATTATAAGGTATCTTCTCCAGGGCATGAGTTTTATCTAATAATAAGTAAAATAAAGATCATAAATTTTTCTCAGCCAAAATATTAGACTACAAAAGAAAATTCACAATTGCATAGGGTGCCTAGAGGACATGTGTTTATTGTCCTTTGTTTTTAGGTCTGCTTTGCAGAAAAGTTGGAGAAATATTTATTGCCAGATGATAGTGAAATTATGCTGTAACTTGTATATTTCTGCCACCAGACTAACAGCTTTGTCAGGGCAGAGAATGTATATCATTCATCTCTGAATTAGCAATACTTAGCTACTTCCAGGAGGCCTGGCTCAAAGTAGAGGCTCCAGAATGATTGTGAATTGAACTCTGTCTTCTCCCAGTACTTTGGAGAGAATGTAGTATTTCCTCCAAGGAGAAGAACTTTGAAACTGTTTAACTAACAGGACTTCACATCAAGTGCCTAGTGGAGAGAATACACTCTTGGCTGTACTTTTTGGGAATGGTAATTAACCTACCTCAGCTTTGGCTTCCCAACCTGGTAAGGTTATGAAAATTGAATGAGGAAAGATTCAAAAAATGCCAAGCACTGTGCTTGGCACATAAAAGGTGCATGAAAAAAAAAGTTTCTTTATTTTCTTCTATAGTCACTTTCTGGTTATTAATCTACAAACTAAGAGATGATTCTGGTCACTTTAATCATTTCACGCAACTCAAAAAGGACCTGGTATCCATGGCTCAGATATGAGCCACTGGAGCTTTTTCTGCAATACCCTGCTCCTTCCTCCTAAACCTCCAACCTAATATTACCATACCATTCAAGAGATTACTTGCTATCTCGGTTACCTTCACGTTAAACCTGGGCTTCTAAGAGAGGGATAATTTAACTAGAAGGTGGAGAAAGGTAACCACCTGTTGGAAGGTGTGAGCTGCAGAGTCAGGGCCCATTTCAAGCCTTGCCTTGTTCAGTAATCTGATTTACTCTCTCAACTTCAAGGCATGTCTTGGTCCTGGTTCTGGAGACAGCCCTGGACAAATGTTGCCAGTTCCCAACATAGAGCATTAGCCAGGGAATCAGGATCCCCAAATGGCTGTGTATTTTGCTATTTGCCTGGGTCCACGGTAGCTTTAACAGGAAACTAATAAAACTTAAGCTTCAGGATCCTCTCTTTGAAAGGCCTGTAAGAATGCTGAAATGTTCTAGATTGAGAGGGAAGTCAGGTTGCAATCAGGGAGCATTCTTATATAAGCTCTTCTGAAAACTTGCCTAAAGAAATTTCAGAAGAAAGAGACCTAGAGATCCATGACTCCAGTAATTTGTTGATTCTTTCTTCTCATTTCAAATGAATACTCAGTTTTGTAATAATTTTTTTTTGAAATTTTATATTATTTTTCTTAAAGATGGCCCCACAAACCTGGATCCCAGGCTGGATCAGGTTCTTCTCCAATCCGTGTCTACTTTTCTCAGTGCCTCACTAACCTATAGTTCACCAGAAAGTCACAAGTATGGGAGGAGACTCTGCAGGGGTTCCTGTAGCGATGACTACATGCAAGATGGAACCACCCTCACTGCTTGCATTCCATCTTCTACTGCAGGTACACATTGGATGCCTTGCACCAATCCTTCTTCCGCAAATATTAGGGCCCTCTTGCATTCCCAAGTGTTTCACTGGAAGTAAAAGATAAAACCTCTATTAGTTAGCTTCTGCCCTGAATCTAAAAACTTTTAAAATAGTCTTTTTATACCTACTTTTATGCATCAAATAGACTTTGAACTAGAGTTAGATAAGGGAATAACTGCTTTGTAAATGGAAAGGTAGTAAGAATTTACTTAAGCTATTTCCCGTTTAGAAAAAAAAAAGTGCAGCTCACTGCCAGCTGAATCCTTCAAATTCATACTGGACTCTGTGTGAACAAGCACATTCCACATGTAACCAGATTGACTTTCACAAAGTACATATAGCTTGAGACCAAATTGTGCTCGTTTCATCAGGATGTACTGCTTCATAGCCAACCGCCCCTTGAATAGCATCAGCGATTCATCAACTACAATGTTTCTGTTTGGAGTATATACAGTTGAAAACTTATTTACAAGAAAGTTGAACACGGGTTTGATCTTCTGCAATGAAATCTGGGCCTTTGACCAGTGGATATGGAAGAATTGTTGACAAAATACAGGCACTGAAGCAAAAGTAAAAATCTTTCACCAGTCATAATTTGCCTGAGATAAGGCACATCCAAAAGAGGCCTTGTCAACCAAAACATCTCCAGCCCAGGTTTCTGCACAATATCTTGCAATAACATTACTGCAAAAAAGACTTTCAGTTCATCACTATCAGCGTCTTTCCATTTATCCATCCATGAAAATCTTTTCAGACCAGGTGGCTTTGAAACCAACAAGGCAGCTTGGCCATTCATTTCGCTAATAATTTTTGAAACTAATTTTCCAGTAAAGAACAGTTCAAAATACTGAACTAGTCGGTCAGTGGTATCACCGACATGAACTTTTCTGCCAGGTGTGCTAGGAAAGTCATACCTTTCACATGGAATCATAACATGAGTTGACCATTTCAGAGCACGACCCAAGTCAGCTGATGTAGGGCTATTTCCATCAGATTCCAAATTGGATGGAGGCCTAACCATATAGTCTTCCAAAGCACTATCTGAAAAATCAGAATCATCTATTTCGGAAAAATTGGATTCACCAAGTAAATCTTGAGCTAACAACTGTTCAAGAATGATGTTAACATCACACGTAGGAATGCTACGTCTTCTAGGATTTGACATTTTCAGTGATCAAGAATTATTATATTTTGTAAATGGAAATACCACTACTAAAAACAGAATGCTATAAATAGAATGATGTCATTTGTTTCCAAAGACTATCAATACACTAGAGCGATGCAAAAATAGTAATAAAAGTGAGATATTTCATGGCAAACTTTGGGGGTAAGGTTAAGGCTGTAATCCGTAAGTTATCTTGGGGTAAATGCTGCAGCTGCAAGCGCTGCTGACAAGTATTCTCCGAGAAAACAGGAAATGGGTTAATAAAATGTTTTATATTTTTAATAGAATTTGTGAAAAATGGATCTCAGATCCCAGCTAAGTGATAACAATGATGAAATCCTTTTGTCACTTCAGTTGTAAATCTGTCCAGCCTAATGAATAACTGTAGATGAAAAAAACAAAAAACATAGTCCAGTGCATACTCTGCTGTGAAAAAGTATCCAGAGTTTTTCAGTTTGACTAACACATAAATGTGCTCCAAATCGTCATTCCCCATAGTTCCTTCTGTGTAAACAGGTGAGAATGACATAAACAGTCAATTATTATATAATGTAAAAATGTAAGAGTGTTGTGGAAATACTGAGGTGGGAATGCTGACCCACAGAGTGGCCAGGATGATGTCGTGTTATGAGAAGTTAGCTCTAGCATAGGTTAAGAGGCTAGATAGGTCACTGGGGCCCAGAAAGTTAGAGTCTTGTGTGTAGGTTAATTTGGGCTATATCGAGGGATATTGGGAATCTATGAATGTTAAGCAAGACTATTATATGGCCAGATTTATTTTGGAAGAGATCTCTCTAGCTGCAGTATGGGGGATGGGTTAGGGGTAAGTAGGGACAAATGGAGACAAGAAGGCCAGTTAGGAAGCTGGTGAGCTAACTTAGAGGAGAGATGTTTGAAAGGCAGGAAGGAGTCCTGAGGATGGAGAGAAGAAAACAGGTTCAAGACAGATTAAGGAAGTAAATTTGGCAGCCTGTAATAACTATTGGTTGTCAGGAAGAGCAGTTTTAGAAGAAGAAAGACACTTAGATGACTCCCAGATTTCTAGTTTCAGTGACTGGGTGGTACCTGCAATTCACCAAAAGAAACAATGCAAGAGGAGAATCAGGTTTGGATGGTAGGGTGGTACATTTGGCTAGTGGCAGCTCCAGAATACCTACACAGAAGAGGTGTAAAGCATCAGGACTGTGGGATCCATCTTAAAATAATGTTTACAGTAATAAGCACTCTGTTTGTATGTATGCTTAGATTTGATGTCTAGGGGCCTCTGTTCCCACCTGTGTAAAATAAGTGACAGATTATGAGGACTTAAGGTTCCCCCATCCTGAATTCAGCATTGGGTAATTGTATTATTCGAGATTTTTTTAATTGCACATGGCAGAAACCAAATTTAAACAAGCTCAAGGATCAAGGGGAAATTTATCAAACCCAGGAAGAGGTAGGCATGGAGCTTCAGGAATGACTAGGTCCAGGAGCCCTCATGTTGGCAGGATACTCTCTCCTTCTCATTTCTAATCTTTGCTTGTCAGTGCCTATTGGCTTTATTCTTTCCCATCACAGACAGACTTTCTCCGCATAGGAGGGAACAGAGGGCCTTTGGACTCACATTACTCTAGCTCAGCCACTGGTGATAAAAGAGAGTCTCTCTCTACAAGCTCGTTTTAACAAAATCTCAGGGAAAGGTTCCAATTGTTCTGGTTTGGTTCACAAACCCACTTCTTAAACTAATCTGTGTTCCTAAAGGAGCAGAGTCTGTACCAAAAGGAAGGACAGGAAGAAAACACATGAGGCCGTTCCTCCAACCTATTAAACAGGAAGACTTGTTGATGGCTGTAGGACATCAGGTGAGGCAGTAGAGCAAAACCTGGATATGTGAGCTCAGAGGACAGCACTACACTGAAGACATACACATCTAATAGTTCAGAAAAGTAGTTGATTGTCTTGACAAAATTAATGGCAGATTAATTCTACAAGCTTGGTAAATAGATTAATTCATGATCACTATTATTCAGATAATCCTTAATATATATTTTATAGAGGTTTAAGTGGGATCAAACAGTGAAGTTCACAGTTACAATTGTTTTATTTATTTAATTTTTCAATTACAGTTGACATTCAATATTATATTAGCTTCAGTTATATAGCATAGTGGTTAAACATTTTTATAACTTAGAAAGCGACCACCTCTCCACAAAAAGAAATTGCTTTTAAAAGAAAGCAAATCTCAGAGCAGTATATATAGTATGATTCCAATTAAGTAAAACACAATGTGTGTGTGCACTTTGTGCAGGTGTGTATACAAGTAGAAGTCCGTGTTTCTCAGGTTTCGG
This sequence comes from Pteropus medius, assembly GCF_902729225.1. Lineage (NCBI taxonomy): Eukaryota > Metazoa > Chordata > Mammalia > Chiroptera > Pteropodidae > Pteropus > Pteropus medius. Next base: position 57,375,231 of record NW_024344378.1, on the reverse strand, counting down.
AAAACAATTCTATGCTACCCACACAGAAATGAGGTTTCCCAGACTTTAACAACTGCATAAAACCTTGACAATTTTGCCATATTCATCCAGAACTGCCTGATGAACAACTTTAAATTTTTTTTAAAGTGAAAGTCTCATAGAAAAAAATAAAATTCACTCTACCAAAAGTGAGGTTCTTATAGTCAAATATGTATTTTCTCTCTCTGCAATTGGCAGGCATTTGAAGGCATTATCTGACATGTCTTACTATCGCCTGCAAGGCCCTCTGTGCTCTCTACCTCTTCTGCTGCTGCCCTCTTCTCTCTGCTCTCAAGCCCTGTGCCTTTGCAGTGCCAAAATTGTTCTTTTAAAGGTTTCACAGTTATTTTCCCCTCTGGAACACTTTACCTCCAACTTTTGTATGGTTGGTTTCTTCTCATCATTCAGACCTTTGCCCAAATGTCATTTCCTCAGCAAGGTCTTTCCTGACCACTCTCCGAAACTAGCTTACTCCAGCCTCAAACACATCACTCTGTTTATTTTTCTATAGCACTCACGATCTCAAATTATACTGATTATGTATTATTTGTTTACTGTTGATCTCCTCCCTTTAAAGTGCAAGCTCTATGAATGCCAGACCCTTGTCTGTATTGTCATCATCCATCCCTACAACAGCCTAACCACTCACTGAATGTTTATGGAATGCAAAGTTAGACTCTTGGAATATTATTCAGCACTAAAAAGAAATGATCAAGCCATGAAAAGACATGGAGAGAAATTAAATGCATATTGCTAAGTGAAAGAAGCCAATCTGAAAAGGCTACATACTGTATGATTCCTACTATATGACATTTTAGAAAAGACAAAACTATGGAGACAGTAAAAAGATCAGTGGTTGTCAGGGATTAAGGATGAGATAGGGATGAATAAGTGGAGCAGAGGATTCTTAGGGCAATTCTGTGATATTATAATGGTGGATACATGTCATAATACATTTGTCCAAACCCACAGAATATACAATAACAAAAGTGAACCCTAATATAAACTATGGACTCTGTGTGATTATGTTGTCAATGTAGGTTCATCGATTGTAATAAATGCATCACTCCAATGGGAGATTTTGATAACCCGGGAGACTATACATGAGTGGGGGCAGGGGAATATGGGAAATCTGTGTGCCTTATGCTCAATTTTGCTGTGAACTTAAAACTACTCTAAAAATAAAGTCTAATACAACACAACATAACACACACACACACACACACACACACACACACACACACACACACACACACACACACACGCTGCCCAAGTTATCGAAATATTTTAAGCATGTGAGGGGAACATCAAGAAAGATTATTTGACATTAGGACTGTCCTGGGAAAGCTAGAGCTCTGGAAAGCCTAAACCCAAAATGTAGGCAGTATTTTCCAAATTGGAGTTCCATGTTCTGTGCTTAAATAAGTTAAATAGGTTTCTTTATTGAGGGACTGAACACTCACACAGCGCACATATGTGTATGGTGAATTTCTATTTGATCCATGTCTTTATTACTGATGAGCCTCAGTCCAGCTAGATGCCGGTGTAACGCTGTAGAGAAGCTTTAAATAGTCCAAATTTTTCTCCTTAGAACTAATTCAACATAATTCAGTTATTTATCTCATCATAATTCAGTTATTTATCTCGTTTGGCTGATTCCAAACCACTAGAATCTAGGCTCCATGAGAATAGAGGTTTTTGTCTGTTTTATTCACTATCACATTCCCAGTGTCCAGAGCAGTGCCTGACACATAGTAGGTGCTCATACATATTTGTTGAAAAAATGAGTGAGTGAGCAAAGGAATATACAATTTTGATTCTGTCCACAAGTCTTCAGTGAAGAAATTCTGGTAGAGGTACAGTAGTCCCCTGTTATCCATGGTTTCACTTTCCATGGTTTCAGTTACCCACAGGCAACCGAGGTATAAAAATATTAAATGGAAAATTCCAGAAATAAATAATTCATAAGTTTTAAATTGCTTGAGTTGCACGAAGAACTCTCACCTGAGCTGTGAATCATCCCTTCGTCCAGCATATCCACACTATATATACAATACAATATTTTAAGAGAGAGACCGCATTCACATGTTTATCTCAAAATCGTTCCCTTTTATTATGTTATTATTGTTAATTTCTTAGTGTGCTTTTTATAAATTAAACTTTAAGTATGTATAGGAAAAACATAGTATGAATAGGGTTCAGTATATATAAGCATCCACAGATAAGGTGGAAATACTGTAATTATATCAAATTCTGATCCATGGGGTTCATATTTCTGAGCTCTTTGTATAATATTTATTCTTGTTGCTGTTTTTCCCAACGTATTTTTTCTGGATGGCGAAGTTGGAGAAGTTAAGGAAATAACGCAGGAGTTGAGGGCCTTGGGTTCTGACCCCACTCTATTGATCATAATAACAACTAACATGCATATTGCAATTTTCTTCCAAAAGCTATTGCACTTCGTTCTCAAAATATCATTGTGAGGCAGATATTATCACCTTCATTTTCAGGTAGATAGGCAGCCTTAGAGAGACTCTCCCAGTGTCACTCAGGTGGTATTAGATCAACTTTGATATAAACCCTGGTCTTAGCATGTCAAAGTCCATGTTTATTCCATTGCACCATTGCCTCCCTAGCTGGTTGTATATGCTGGGAAGCCACTTCCCCTTTCTAGACCTCGGCTCCTTCACCTGGAAAATGCCCAGGTGATCTTTTAGAGTCCTTCCAAATTTAAATTCTATGATTCTATGAGCCTCCTTGTCCTCCATCACCTATTTTTAAAAATTGCTATAGTTTTAAAAATTACTGAAATAATGAGATTTTATTTCTGCTTGTAATTTCACAGCTCTTTCAAAATCTGACTCAGGTGGTAAAAATCAAATTATGAAAAATTTCCCTTTCCTTTTAAGTAATGCCTAGAAACAGAATACCTTGAAAAAGAATAAATTGGTTTTAAGCATAGTAACTTCATTATCTTTTTAAAAAATACCAGTAGAATTTTTCTCTGAACTTATTTCAAAACTAAAGATATGGAAGAAAATATAGCCATTTTAAATATAGAAATATTTATAGAATATTGTAGTCTATATAATATAGAAATGATATATATAATGTTCTACATATAATATAGAAATTAGACCATTTGGAGCAGAATAAAAATAAATAATTATGAAATATTTATTCACCGAATAGCTAAATAAATAAATCTTTCCAAAAAGAAAAGGCAAAGCCTGATCTTCAGTTTATTATTTATGCGGAAAATTAACTTTATATGCAAAACATATGTATTATTCACATATAAACCAACAGAGTGAGTTTTATGTATTTCTTCATAGAGCATTTTGTTTTGTCTAGAATTTTATTAGTAGCCATATAGAAAAAAACCTGTTTTTGGTGTCACATGAAAAAAACTTAACACAGAAAAATCTGTATTTGCACAGCCTTTTTGCATTTTATTTTGCTAAAAAGTAGGATTCACACAGTCCAAAAAACAACATGCAAATTATTTTTATGCACACCTCTTACACATTGTATTCCACTTCTGAAATCTTAAAATTAAAAAAAATCCCCAAACAAAAGTAATAGGTTGAAAGTTAACATTATAAAAGCTAGATTCCTAACACAAACACTGCAAACACAAGTCACTCAGTTGCAAAAAATTAATGTTTATAAATGTTAAATAAATGTCAGCAATGAAACAAGAACTGTATATCCAAAGTGTACTCCCCACCATGAACTGTTAAAAATTGTTTGGTGTTGTAGGCCATCCATGATGTTAATCTGAAATAGATACAATGTTAACCCCTATGCTATGCCAAACTTACAAATATGGAGGAAACCATATTCAAACTACCTCCTTTCCCTCCTACCTTTAAAATATTTTTGTTTTGTTTTGCGTTTTGGTAAATAAAAGAGTCCCTCAGAATCTACACTAGCTCTGAAATGTAAAAAAACAAACAAAAAACAATTCAATATATGACTATGATGAAGTTCTCCTTTGAGATATTTCACTTTTCTTTTTAATGATTGCACACTTTTTAATGATCATGTGTGTGCATGTGTGTGTGTGTGTGTGTGTGTGTGTGTGTGTGTGTGTAAAACCCTTTCAAAAGATATTTTTGGAAACTTAACTCTAGGGAACTTTTTTTTTCCTTTCCTCAAGACTAGTCCTTCATAATTTAATAGTTTGGTGTGGGGGGAGGGGTTGTTTTTTCTTTCTTTCTTTCTTTTTTCTTTTTTTTAGAGAAAACCTACCTAGAGCCTTTCTGAACAGTCAGCAACCTCCTTGTCCTTGTATATTTGAACTTTCCAAAAATAACAAAATGCTCCAAGGTACTTGTTTGCAACTCCTGAAAAATCTCCAGGCACTCCCTGCAGATTTTACTCCGTTTGGTGCTCTACATTCACTTTCTCACAGCACTAAGTTAACGAAGGGCCCTGTGGTAGGAGCATGTTTATATCCCTCCTGGTGCTCCCTGGGGGACATTGGTGGCTTTACTCTTGGAAAGAAACACAGGCCTCCTGCTAGGGACACATTTAGTTGCTTCCCTCTTCCTGGGGGAAAAGAGACATATTCAGGTTTAAAGTCAGTCCCTGGAAGCCTCAGTTCTCAGGAAAAAAAAAAAGTGTTCTAATGCATTTTCATAAAAGATTTCAAGCGTATAAAGAGAAAATCCAAAACAGGAGTGAGAAGAGACTAGCAGTGAGCTGGAAGAATGCTTAAGTATTGTGCTCAAGTGAGAAACATCCACTCGAACTGCTTGCTTCAGTGCTATGTTCAATGTGTATAATAAGAGTGTTTCCTAAAAGGGAAAGAGCCTTATATTCCATTTCCAATCTCAGAAACTAAAGCTTTTCCCTTTATCACCAAACGGCTTTATAATGCTTACTTAACTCAAACTATCACTAATATTTTAAAGAAGTTTGAATACCCAAGTCTATTTTGATAAATACTTAAATAATTGCTAGATCAACCCAGCTCATACATTTTCAAAATACTGGCCAAAATGGCAAACGAGTTTATATCAGTCCATCTTTTTCTTCCAGCAGTCAACACAATGGTATATAACCAGTGTGCTGCATTTAAAGGAACATATGAGAAGGATGGCGCTGATTTGAGGTGGGAGGGCCTGCCAACCCATGCATTCATTCTGAATGAGGTTGGCAGAATGTAAGGTTCCTCTTCTGCACCTCGAGTTTGGACGTGTTCTCAGCCTGTTCTGCCATCCTGTTTCAGACATCTTCTTTTCCACAGGTCACTAAGCCTGCTGGGGGACCAGGTGCTGAGGAAGACTTCATAAATGAGCTGTCATAGGCCTGGCAGTGAAATACATGCACATGACTGGACATTCACACTAACGAACCTAACCGCATAAAGCAAAACAAGGGCCAAACACAACCCGGAGTCATTTAAAAATCTCTCACACACAGCAAAGCAAAACTGGAAAAACCCAATTCCACTTTCCCGTCACAATTCAAAAAGGAGCTAAGCTTTCTGGGGCATCGGGTGTTTCAGATTGAAAGAGGGGAGCTAAAGAGCCCATCTTTCCTCAGCTGTCAGCAGTGCGAGCCAGAACCCTTCCTCAAGCCAGGTCAGTTGCTCAGTGGCTCCCAGAAGACATCACTCTGGATGTCTGAGCTCCCTTTAGGATGTTCGAGTCTGTTCAAGGTCTGAAGTCTGATGTGCAGAGGTAGCTCCATGACTCTAGTAATGGAATAACACTTCCTTTTTTGGTGAGCAAAGCCCAGTCTGCCTTAGCTAATAAGCTCTCAGCTCTGACCCTAAAAATACCCTGCAGGGAGGACTGTTTGGCACTTCATTTCGTTTGCCAGAGGAGCTCTAAAGAACTCCACAGAATGTTTCAGATTCTCTGTAACTGCTCTGGGCTCTGTCCCTGCTCTGGTGACCTCAGGAAGTATATCACCTTGGGAAAGTTACTTTTTGTTTTTCTCTTTTCAGTTCTTAGAATTCTGCCCTAATGTCTAAAGTACGATTCCAGTCTTGGATTAATTACTAGCTTGGTTTAGGGATTTTCATTTGGCTTTTAATCTGAACTATGCAAATACACAATCTGTGTGCAGAAAAAAGACTAAAATTATACTTTAAAAGGGCTCAGTTACTTCCTGTCTTCTCCCTTTACCCCCAAAATAGATATCAGCCTCCTTGAATCCTTTGTTGCCAACAGCAGGAGCAGCTCACCACCTGTCTGCATCAGAAGCCTTGGGCTTCCTAAACATTGACGGCGTGTGCATGCTTCTTGCACAGAGGTTTGTCTTTCTTGGAATAGAATGGCTGCCCCTCCAGATTCACATGGCAGACCTGGGACAGAAAAAAGACTGGTGTGACACAGGGCCTTGTAACCCATGAGGCAAGGGGGACATAAGCAAAAGATTTCAGTCACCTCTTTAAGAGAAAGCGCTGTCGCGTGCAAATGAGAGGAAAGGCAACAGTGTGTTTAATGACTAAAGCAGATAAATAAGTTGAACTACATAAAATTTAAGCCTTACAAACAGTAACATGGAATAAAACTCAAATCAAATTAAATTAGTAAAATTTAATGGATTACAGGAAATATACATATTAAAGCCCAATTGATGCTGTCTAAAACTTATAAAAAAAACAATACAAGTTCATAGATCAATATCCACCAAGATTATTAATGTCTGAAGGAATGCCATCAGTAAACTAAACACGTCAGGAAAATTGTCTCCACTAATAATTAAATAAAATTAAATTAAAACGTCCATAGATACGATACAGACCTATTAATCTAGCAAAATTAAAAAAAAAACTGAATGGCTTGTCACCTTTAACCTTTTATGACTATAGCCAAAAAGTGAAAAAAATAAATAAATCAAAAGTCTGCAATGCCAAAAGGAAGTAGGCCTACTTGTGTATTGCTAGGAACATGTAAATCAGCTCAGTCTTCTGTAGAGAATGTGGCAATGGTGAAGAGGAGAATTTTCTATTACAGAAACTATTGCACAAAACAAGAAGTCAATCTGTGCTCAACTAAAAACAAAATCACTAAAATTTCTCTCAGTAGGGTAATAGTTAAGTAAATTTTTATAGTGCTTTTTTCCAACAAAATGCCACCATGAAAAAGATAAATCAAATATGGAAAAGTGATTGCAGGGAAATATTATATGAAAAAAGGGACAAAATTATATATTCCCATGATGGCAACATATGAGCAAGTTTGAAGATGGAGACATTACAGAAAGAAGGGAGCTAAGTAATACTTGTTGAGCTACTGAGGGTCAAACAGGATGCTAGACACTCTATGTAGATGATCTCATTTAATTTTCACAAAAACCTTATAAAATAGGTATAACTTTTCCCCCTTTCACAATTGAAAAACTGAGGCTCAATGATTTCCAGTTAAGATGACAAAGTAGGTAAATGCTCTGCTTGTCTCTTTTTATAACTACACCAAAATTACAACTAAACTACAAAACAACCATCAATGAGAATCACCTAAAATTTAGCTGAAGTTCCACAACTACGGACATAGAGAAGAAGCCACCTCAAGACTGGTGGTGGGCCGGAAGATGTGAAACGGGTTGGTCACACACCTGTGTGTGGCGATTGAGAATCAGGAGGGATATCTTGGCTGAGAAGGTCCCTGCTGATGAGCAAGGAGCCACAGCCCCAAACCAAGGCCCCCAACCCAGGGTTCCAGTGCCAGGGAGAGAAGTCCCCACAACTTCTGGCTGTGAAAACCAGCAGAGATTGTGACTGAGCGAGACAGAGGGCAGCTAGAGTTACATGTGCCCTTCTTTTTCTTAAAAAAAAATTTTTTTCAATTATACTTGTCATATAAGATTATATGATTCAGGTGTACGATATGGTGATTAGACATTTATATAACTTACAAAGTGATCACCCTGATAAATCCAGTACTCATCTGACACCATACATAGTTACTACAATATTATTAACTATATTCCTCATGCTATTCTTTATATCCGCATGACTATTTTGTAATTACTAATCTGTACCTCTTAATCCCTTCTCCTTTTTAACCCTAGTCCTCAAAACCCCCTCCCATCTGGCAACCATCAAAATATTCTCTGTATCTATGAGCTTCTTTCTGTTTTGTTTGTTTATTTATCCTGTTCTCTAGATTCTACATGTAAGTGAAATCATATGGCAATTGTCTTTCTCTGTCTGACCTACTCCAATCAGCACAATACCCTCTAGGTCCAACCACGTTGCAGATGGCAAGATTCATTCTTTCTTATGGCCAAATAATATTCCATTGTATATATGTGCCACTACTTCTTTATCCTTTCATTCAATGATGAACACCCAAGTGGCCTCCATATCTTGGTTATTGTAAATAATGCTACAATAAACATATGGATTCACATGTCTCTTCAAAGTTAGTATATTGGGTTAGCAATCCCAGACGTGGGATTACTGGGTCCTTTGTTTTAAAGTCTATTTTGTCTGGTATAAATATTGCTATCCTAGCTCTTTTTTTTCCATTTTCATGAAATATCTTTTTCCATCCCTTTACTTACAATCTAGTATGTGTCTTTCAATCTGAATTGAGTCTCTTGTAGGCAGCATATTTAAGGCTCTTATATTCTTATCCATTCAGCCACCCCATCTTTGGATTGGTGATTCTCTGAGACCTCACCCCACCCAATTTGCTGGCCCATCCAAGTTGCTTCCAATGGCTTTTCCATACAAACGGCCTGTCTTGCCACAAGTTGTGGACTTTCCTAAAATCTCTCAAAGGTTCACAAAACCCAAACAAGCAGCGTCTGGCTTCAGTATGCCCCGTACCTCTTGCTGAGCAGCCCCAAGCCCAGCATTAGCAGTAGCTGCCCTATGTTTGCAGCTTGGCCTCTCAAGGTATCTTCAAGCCCAGCTTGGGTGGCAGCCATCTGCAGATTGCTTGGTAACTCTTGCCAGGTGGCCCCGGGCAGGGCACAGGCTGCACTTGAAGTTGGTCTTATTGGGGACCCTCCCAGGAGGCCCTGGGGCTGGCACAACCAGTTGCCAGCTTCCAACCGAGCTGGAGGACCAGCTAAGGCCTCATCCAAGGAACATACACCCAAAAGGCAAACTGGGCAGGCACCAGGGCCTTGCGAAAGGGAATCCTGCTTCTTAGAGTCAGCCCCTGCACAACAGTTCCTCCACTGTAGTCACTGGCCAGTCCTTACAACCGATCAGCCTAAGGGTCAATCCCTCCCACTAACATGCAAACAGCAACCAAGGCTCAACCACAACAGAAGGGCACATACAACCCATACAAGGGACACACCTGGAGCACCCTGCTCAGGTGACCAAGGAGACTGTGCCACTTGGTCCCACAGGACACCTACTACATAAGGCCACTCTACTAAGACCAGGAGACATAGCAGCTCTACCTAATACATAGATACAAACACAGGGAGGCAGCCAAAATGGATGATAAAGAAACAGGACCCAAATGAAGGAACAGAGCAAAGTTTCAGGAAAAAAAACTAAGCAAAATGCAGACAAGCAATCTACCAGATGCAGAGTTTGGTTATAAGGATGCTCAATGAACTTAGAAGAGTAGATGAACTCACTGAGAATATTAACAAAGAATAGAAAATATTAGAATGGAGATATAAAACATAAAAAAGAACCCATCAAAAATGAGAATAGAATAATTGAAATGAAGAATACATTAGAGGGAACCAACAGTAGATTAGATGGAGCAGAACATCAAATCAGTGATTTAGAAGATAAGGTAGCAGAAAACACCCAATCAGAACAGCAGAAAGAAAAAAAATCTGCCCCCCCCAAAAAGTTTAAGGGGCCTCTGGGACGATGTGTACCAACATTCACACCATAGGGTACCAGAAAGAGAAAAGAGAGAGCAAAAAATTGAAAACATATTTGAAGAAATAATGACGGAAAACTTCCCTAACCTGGACAAGGAAACAGTCATATAAGCCCAGGAAGCGCGAGAATCCTAAGAAAGATTCACCCAATAAGGCCCACACCAAGACACCTCATAATTAAAATGCCAAAGGTTAAAGGCAGAGAGAATCTTAAAAGTGGCAAGAGAAAAGCATCTAATTACCTACAAGGAAGCTCCCATAAGACTGTCAGCTGATTTCCCAACAGAAACTTTGCAGGCCAGAAAGGATTGGCATAAAATAGTCTGTGATGAAAAGCTAAGACCTACAACCAAGATGACTCTACCCAGCAAAGCTATCAATTAGAATTGAAGGAGAGATAAAGAGAGCCCAAATAAGAAAAAGCTAAAGGAGTTCATCACCACCAAGCCAGTATTACAACAAATGTTAGAGGGACGTCTTTAAGAAGAAGGGAAAAAAAAAAAATATGAATAATAAAATGGCAATAATTATGTATCTATCAACAATTACTTTAAATGTAAATGGATTAAATGTTGCCATAAAAAGATAGGGTGGCTGAATGGATATGAACATAAATTACATATGCTGCCTACAAGAGTCTCAATTCAGATCGAAAGACACATACTAGACTGAAAGTAAAGGAATGGAAAATATATTTCATGAAAATGGAAAGAAAAAAGAAAACTAATATTGTCTGGCAATACTTATACCAGACAAAATAGACTTTAAAACAAAAGCTATAACAAGAAACAGAGATGAACCTGGGAATCCCACTTCTGAGTATTTATCCAAAGAAACCCAAAACACTACTTCAAAGGAACATGTAAATTGATATGTTTATTGCAGCATTATTTACAATAACCAAGATATGGAGGCCACTTGGGTGTTCATCATTGAATGAAAGGATAAAGAAGTGGTGGCACATATATACAATGGAATATTATTTGGCCATAAGAAAGAATGAATCTTGCCATCTGCAACAACGTGGATGGACCTAGAGGGTATTGTGCTGATTGGAGTAGGTCAGACAGAGAAAGACAAATGCCATATGATTTCACTTACATGTAGAATCTAGAGAACAGGATAAACAAACAAACAAAACAGAAAGAAACTCACAGATACAGAGAATATTTTGATGGTTGCCAGATGAGACGGGTTTTGGGGGCTGGGTTAAAAAGGAGAAGGGATTAAGAGGTACAAATTGGTAGGTACAAAATAGTCATGGGGATGTAAAGAACAGCATAAGGAATAGTCAATAATATTGTAATAACTATGCATGGTGTCAGATGGGTACTAGATTTATCAGGATGATTACTTCTAAGTCATATAAACGTTTAATCACTACCTGAAACTAATATAATATTGTATGCCAACTGTAACTGAAAATTTTTTTTAAATATTTTTTTTAAAAAAGAAAGAAAAACTAAGGCTTAGAGAGCCCAAGTGTCTTGTTTAAGTGACAGACCTAGTAAGTTGTAGACTGGGAACCCATATCCAGGTCTGCAAGACTCCAATTCTAAGCTCATTTTCCACATAGCCCATAGCAGACAGGGGCTGCATTTACTTGAAATTTTTCTGGGTTTACGAACTTGTACAGAGGCAGCCCTCCAAGTTTGTTGGACTACCTACAATAAGTAGGCTAGCCAATGTGTCAGAGTTAGCTAGTCATGGGTCCAAGCCTCAGAAAGGGTACTGAGGATCCCTAATGGGAAGCAGAATTGGGGGCCACATCCAGGACACTAACATTGGAAAAAGTGCAGGTAGAGTTCCCATGTATGGATAGGCATGAGAACAGAGAAATCACCCTACTAAAATGAGCTTGGGTCAGTGAGCATGTGTCCACTCCAAGAGCACTGAAAAGAAAAGTGACATCATGGTAGCCCCAAGTGCAAGGCCCTGATGGATAGTTGAAGATGTTATGCTTGGGGTCACCCAGGGCTGCCAATGGGCTCTGGAAACTAATGACCTGAAAGTGTCTACAATCATCCCAGGTGCATGCAGTCATGTTTAGAGTCACCAGGCTCTTGTGGTGGTCTCATGCTGCTGATGACAACTTGAAGACAAATCTAAGAAGGAGGCAATCAAGATTCAACTGAGGATAGATTTCAGGGGAGATAGGCAGCTCTAGAGTGAGCTGGCAAGAAAATGCTTGTCAATTCTGCCTGATCTGAAACGGTGCTGGTTAATTGTGAGAACTCTGGGATGAGTCAGGCTGGAGAGGTTTTGGGGGACTGAAGACCAAGGAGTAAGGAAAGGCCAGAGACTCAGAGGGGGCTCACTGATAAGACTGGGCTGAGGGCAAGAACTTTCACAGAGACGTTGTACTCAGTGTCCTGGGCCAGGAGACTGCAGGTGGGATGCAAGGTGGCTTCATGGTGGAGAAAACCTCCAGCCTACCCAGCATAGGACATAGGAGGGATATGCCGCTGGAGAACAGATTCACCTCCCAGGCTCCGTGGTCAAGTAGCATCAGGGCCTGGGAGTGGTGACCATAAACAGTACTGACCACAGAGTGGAAGGCAATAGAACAGGCCAAGTGCTTAGGACTACTCACAAAAGTTATACCACTAACTATCCCCTCATGATACCCACACTGGTGGAAAAGGACTAGAAACTAAGTAAACTTAGAGGAAATAGGGACCAGTAAGATCTTTCCTCCACTAAGGAAGGACCCAAATTCTTTCCCTGGAGCTCAAGTGCCAAAGACACACAGGAGTTCAACTTGCACCCTGACCCACACTGCCCTTTCTCACCTTCATTTTATATGCTTGGGACTTCAGAGATGTTGTCTTGTTCTGTTCTTTAACTAGTTGTACATGTTAGCTTTGTTTTCCTTTCAATATGCTAAATTCCTTGATGATAGAGACTTGTTCTGGATACTCTTATACACAAAACTCATAGAATATTTGGTAATTTGAATTAGTCTAAAGGATGTGCTTTCCCGAGATATGACTGATGGGGAAAATAGCACATCAGCTGGGAGAGCTAGTCCTGATCTTCCTTTCTTGCTAGTTTTTTTAAGTTATAGGAAAATATACGCTCATTAAAAGTGATTTGGAAATATAATGTGAGAGAAAGAGGACCAAAAGAACCCTCAAAGGTTTCCAATCAAAAGATTGCTTCAAAAATTAAAACCATGCTTCCCTTTGATACATCTTAATGGGACAGTGAAGGCCACAGATGGCTAGTTTGGGGGAAGATTTAACAATTCTCTGTTAATTCTCCAAAGAATAGGATCTGCCTGGTTTTTTTGGGTGCATTCTTTAGGCAGTGCTAAAACTTATTTATAATCTCAGCCTGAACAACCCTAAGTTTTACTGCTTCTTGTGGACTTCCTCTGGGACTTGTGCTCTCGTGACTCTCAGCCAAACACGTGTGGCAAGCTCAAGGGAGCAGATGCATGCTCATCTTTGCCATGGTTCCCTCTCCATGTGACACAGATTCTCATCAGCCTGCCTTCAAAGAACAGGTCTTGTGTGCCACTGTCTTCCTTGGACTTTCCCCAAGTCTCTTGGATCCTTCTAGAAGTTGAGTAACCAGATTTGCGGGCAGCATCTTAGGATCAGACAAGCAATGGCTTGAATGTAAGGGTTAAAGAGCCATATGCTGTGTCTTGCTGAGCTATGGCTCTGTAGAGGACAACACCAAAACTAATATATTTATATTGCCGTCCCTTTTGTGATTGGTGGCCCTGATATATTTAAAGGACCCTAAAAGGCAACTAGAGAATCTGTTCAAAGAGCTGGAAAATAAGTGTTATAGATCTAATTATGTCCCCCCAAAATTCACACATTGAAGTCCTAACCATTAGTACCTCCAACCTACCCAGCGCAGGGACACAGCAATGACCTCATTTGGAAATAGGGTCTTTTCAGATGTAATTAAGATGTAACTTGAGGTCATACTGGAGTAAGTTGGGCCCTTAATCCAATATGACCAGAATCCTTATAAGAAGAGGAGAGGTACACACAGAGACAGACACACACACAAAGGAGAATGCCATGCGAAGACACAGACACACAGAGGGAAGATAGCCATGTGACAATGGAGCCAGAGACTGGAGTTACGCAGTTAGAAGCCAAGAAACACCTAGGATTGCTGGCAAACACCGGAAGCTAGGAGAGAGAACATAGCCTTGTTGACACCTTGAATTTGGACTTCTAGCCCCCAGAACTGTGAGAAAATAAATTTCTTTTGTTTAAGCCATTAGTTTGTGGTACTTTGTACAGCAGACCTAGCAGACTAATACACAGAGTAAATATAGTGCATCCCACTAATGGGAGGAGCAGTATAGAAATAAATTGTAAAACCTGAAGTGTATTGCAGTAAACTTTATTACTAGGGTTGTCCTATGTCATAAGTCTATAAAAATTCTTCAAGTTTAAACTATACAGACCTTTCACACACTCCCAAAATTTACCTTGAGTAGCTCTGGTAAAAATAAAAATAGTAGTAGTAGCACATTCATTTTCTCAAATAAAGTTTAGTCAGTGACAGATTGACATTACAGGGCTTTATCAGGGATGACTATTGTCTAACTGTAATGCAGAATCTAAATGTCATAGATTCATTACCATATCTACTCCCCAACCCAAAGCCCTCAGAAGGAAAATGCCAATCTTGCATGGTAAAAATGACCTGGTTGTTTAGCAGGAATAAACTGCACATGGTTAATAGTTAATCTAGGGCTTATCTCTTGGCAACTACATATCAAGAACAAGACCATTTAGGAAAATGAAATGATACTCAGTTCTGCTCTCTAAAAGTTCTATCAAAAGAAACCTTACCTCAGCTTTTCATAGGATTAGTCAATAAGCGCCAGCCTAGTGTTCCTGGGGAAAACCCTTGAATCACATATCTAAAACAACCTGTAACCACAGGAAGCCATCCACCCCTCTTTAAATCCAAGCTTCATTCACTGCTCCCACCTACTGAGAATAATGTTGGTGAGAGAAGCTGCTGGTTTGCCAGATCCTAGGACACTGTGTCCTTAATGAAATAGAGTATAACAAAGCCACACTGGTTTATAGAAAATATTAGTAATAAAACTAGGCTCAACTATGACATATTAAGGCATCATAGTATTGGCCAGATTTTAAAAATGATCAGAATATTAGAATGCCAGAGTTCAAATAATGTAAACTGTTGGTCTTTTGGTCCACTTCATCCCTCCTGCCCCTTCTCAGAAAGTCAGAACCCCAGGCTAAAAACATACTGCGCAAATGAAGCAGGTATCATGCCAGGTATGCCCCAGAGCTTCGATAAACTTGTCACCAGCCTCAACAGGGAAATCACAGCCATGACACTTGGTGCTGAACAGATTGATGTAGTCTGAAATGAAAGGCAGAGTGAGGATCAGCATCCAGGCAAGCTGGAAGGAGCGTCCTGGCCATATCAACCCAATGCCAGGACAACCCCCAAATTACTGGGCTAGGGGCAGTGGGTGAATCCTAATTGATTACTTGTCATCTTGCAGACAAAATAGTTATACGATTGTGGTTTTTTCCCTCCTTTTCAAATAATATGCACTGCTGTTGTACGGATTCAGGCTTAGTCACCATCCTGTTCTGGTTTGATTTACAAACACTTTCTCAAACTGTCATTAACTTTCTGTAAAGTAATTTTCTCCTGTCCCTGTTACCTCTTATAGCCAAAAATACCAATCCCAAAAAAGAAAAAAAAAAATCACATTTCTCAGCAGCTATGCTTATTTTGAAAGAATGAGAGCCCTTAACATTTTTAATAATTAAAGAATGTTCTTTCCCTGGTCATTCTTCTGTCATTGGCCATTTGTGTTAATAATAACTTTTCACTATTTCAATATTTTAGCTACTTTGTTGGGACATGTCTCCTGCCACCTCCCCCCAACCCCTAGCCAAGAAGATAATACCACCAAACATTATTTTCTAATGCTTTATAGTTTATCATGCATTCTCACATAGATGGTATTATTTACTAGTATCTCAATGTCAGGTCTTCATACTCCCAGCAGAGTGCCTGGGCACATAAGTTAGTACCCAACATGAGTGAATGGATGAATCAATGAATCAATAAGTCAATGAATGAACTTAATTGTTGCAAAAAAATTGTTGAAGACTGAACTATTATTGATTTTCTGTTTTGTTTGGTTGTATTTTGTGGATGAAGAAAAGAGATCAGAGGTGAAGGGCCTCACCAGTCACACAGTTGAGACACAGTGGACCAGGTCCCATGCTTCTCCACTAAATGAGCTGTTCTCTTTGGGTCACAGGAGCAGCAGTTCTACTGCACTCACTGTAGAACCCTTCCAGGTTCTTCTAGAAAAGCTTGATGACTTTTACAAAGCCTTCATTTCCCCAGGAAATTATTTATCTCTCCACAGCTCTGCCACAGTTGGCTTTTGCTTACAGCAATTTTCTGCTCAGATCTCCTTGTGGACAGTATGCCTGTTCATTGTCTTAGACACACACTAAGAAGCAGAGTGCAGTAGGGGTGATAAATTTGAGTTCTGAAGAAAGAAAAGAACTGGGTTCAGGTCCCAGCTCTATTAAGGAATTGTTCGAATGTGAGGCAAGTTGCCTGACTTTTCAGCACCTCAACTTTCTCATCTGTATAATGGGAACAATTGTAGTGCCTAATTCATGGAGTTATTATACAGAATAAATAAGATAATGTATGTGAAGTCCGTGGTTCAAATACTCAAATGTTGGCTCTTATTTTGAATGTCTTTATAAATGATAAAAGGAGGGAAGGGAACTGATTCAAGTATCTACTATGTGTTAATCCAATATTAGTGCTTTTCTATGTTTCTTGTTTAATCTTCACAGCAGTCCTGTGAAAAAGTATTATTTCTATTTTAAAAATGAGGAAACTGGTTGTAGAGGTTCCATCACACAAGTAGCCTGATGGACTCCAAATTTATCATCCTCTTTCCATGACTTCATGGTATCTCCAGTTATCTATTTGCCATTGAACTTTGATAAGTATCTCTTACATATTTTTCCAATGTCTGGTTTCTCTCTTTGGGTTTAATTATAGTTTGTCATGCAAATGCTTTTACATATATCACAGTCCATGAATCTTGTTTCTGACAGAATACTTAATTTCTTCAGTAGGCTGAAATCTATCATCTCACCAGAGCTAAGAAAACATTATTCTGCTTCCTTCAGGAAGTTATGGCAGGTTTACGGTTCACTCTGTGCTCTGTAGGAACTTATCAGCATGGGGTGAAAAACAGGGCTATAGGCTAACCCATCTTCACTGGAGGGCAAGACCTGCACCCCACTCCTGACTTCTCTCTCCCTACTCCCAGTCAGTCTCCAGATACCCTGGGCTCTCTCCTCCACTTCCATGCCTTTAGATAAACCAAGAATTGGACTTGGAAAACCCTCTCCAGTTTGTCTATCTGAACCTCTGCAATCCTTTGGGCCAGGCCTTCCTTCTGGGAAGTCGTCATCCCCACCCCAACCAAGAGATATGAGATTGCCTTCCTGAGTGCATCTCCTGGGCTTCCCTTCCTTTTCATCCACTCATTCATTATCACTTAACTGTCCATTTATGTGCTGGCACATCACACAATGACGGGTCTACTTGAGGTTTTTGAGGGCAGAGACCCTCTTTTCCAAGCTCAGCATCTTGCACACGAACTAGCACACATTTGATGGATAAATGATGAATTGACAAAGAAAGAAATGGTTCGGAATGCCTAATTAAATGGTAATTCCTTCTCCTGTTGTACAGCCTATGGTTTTTTACAGATTAAGCTCTGAAATGGCTTGATATTATTTCTGGAATGTCTAGTCGTTCCCACTGATTGATTTTTGTTTTAAACTTGATCCGGAGAATTGCCACTTTGTTTTAAAATTTGGTAGCATAGGTCTGACTCTAACATATATTTTTTAAAAAGCTGATTTTTCCTCGTTTATCTACAAAAAGAGAACGTAATTGGTATCGAATTAAATTTGTGCATGGGCCTTTCCCACTAGGAGCATAATCTAGTTCCTCATTTATTTATTTCTTCCTTTATTTCTCCTATTCGGTCTTTATAATTTTCTTTGACTCTCTTATGGCCCAATTTGAATTCACACCCTGTACTTAATTGATTTTACTGCTATTGTAAAAGGATTTCCATCCATCAAATCACAGATGCTCTGTGTTGAAAAAGGAGGACTTAGTGCTTTACTAGAGCAGTGGTTATCAAATGTTAGAATCATCTGGAGGTTCATTAAAACACAGTGTTGGGCTCCACCCCACAGAGTTTCTGATTCAATAGATCTGGGGTGGGGCCAGAAGACCTGTCATTCTAACAAATTCCCAGGTGATGTTAATACTGCTGGTCCTGGGCCCACACTTGGATTCCCAAACCTAACTAAATATTGAAATCACCTAGGTTGGGGAGGGGCACCACATCAAATTTGTCATCTGGAGGTCTGGGAATTTATCTTCTCTAATCTCTTATAGTTCCCCCGGTGACTGTGATGCCTTGACAGGCCTGGGCACTGCTCAGGTGTAAGCCCACCTGTGAGGGGCTGACCCTCCTACCTGTCTTATATATAAGATGTCATATATGAAAGTGTCAGCATAATCATTGCAGCCAACCAAAATCTTTGTGAGTCTAGATTCTATCATCCTGTGTTTTCTGTCAAGCTGCTGATAAAAATGATGACAAAGTACCACAATGAGATACTACCTCATTCTCATTAGGATGGCTGCTATTAAAAGTATCATAAAATAACAAGTTTGGGCAAAAATGTAGAGAAATTAGAACACTGCACTGTTAGTGGGATGTAAAATTGTGCACCCAACATAGAAAATAGTATGGCAGTTCCTCAAAAAGTAAAAAAATACAACTACCATATGATCCAACAATCCTACCTCTGGGCACATACCCAAAAGAAAACAGGATCTTGACACACTCATGTTCATAGCAGCTCTATTCATAATAGCCAAGAAGTAAAAGGAACCCAAATGTCCACCAATCCTTTTAGGGGTATTGCTATGGAGAAGGACAGTGGTGATGGTGGAAATCTATCATTCTTTCACAAACCTGAGACACAAATTATGGCTTATCACAAATTATAAAAGTTATAATGCTTTTAGTCGATTAATAATGCTTTTAGTCGCATTGGAGCAACAGCACTTTTCTCAATCACCAATCATCACCATATGCTCATAAGAAGAGAAAACATGGGTGTTATCTTCTCCTTTTTACAGATATGGACACTGAGGTACAGAGTTACTAAGTCACTAAGTCATTCAATTAACTTCAGAGCTAAAAAGAGAACTCACCAATATAGAAGAAATTGCTTTTACAATTTATTGTTGGGGGAACAAGTTTCATTTTGTTTTTCTTTTCTCCTTGAGAAACTGTAATGTTTTCTCCTTTCTAATTTTAAAGTAAACTAACTTACTGTGTTTCTCTTTTTGCCCTCAAATGTGCTACCCAGTCACTGCTTCTCTGTTAATCTTTATAATCAGCATGCCTGCTTTTCCCTCTTCTAACTAGTACTGATTTTCTACTTCTATTGTCTTAACCTTCAAGTCTATGTTACTTTTGTTGGAACCTGCCTCAAATCCTTTTCTGAAAGAAGCAGGCTGTGAATAAATGAGTGAGCAAACGGCTAGTTAGCCAGGACATCCAACTCTCTAATAGAATGCTTTGTCTTCAGAATTTATGATAATTTACTCCAAGTTTTAAGATAACATACATCATTTGGGGGAACAGAGAAACGCTGAATTCAGACAGGGAGATTTCAGGACTCTGAAGGAACAACCTAGAAGCAGGAAGAGTAATGCTTTACACACTTTCTGTGGTTTCATCCTCACCACAACTGAGGCAGATGTTTAGTTCCCCTATTTCACAGGTGAGGAAAGTGAGGCTCTGAGAAGTTTAGTAACTCACTCAGGGTTGCAAAGCCAGCCTGAGGTGGAGCCTGGAGCAGAATCCAGGATGAAGTCCAGAGGATGAAGCCTTTCCAGACTAGACTTTGTGGTCTCCAAATTAAAATCATATAAAATGTTTCCCACAAGATACCAACTTGAGACTCACATATTTGGTGCGGGAAGGGAGCAGAGTTTGAATGTGTAAAAACATCAAGCCTCCTCCTTACTGCAACCAAATAGACAGGAGAGAGAGTTCAATGAACTTCCTTTGTGTAATATTAGCATGATTCTGCCACTTGAAGCCTCCTGATGTTTCCATGTAAATATACTCAAGCAGGAGTTCCCTGTGCCTGCCCCTTTCTCCCAGGCAGGGGTGGAGGGACTTTCCACAGCACAGCAGCCCTACCTTTCTCACAGTAGGGCTCCCCATCTTCCATGTGGAAGAGGCTGTTCCCGAAGGGCTTCTTGCAGGCTGCACAGATGAAGCAGGTGGTGTGCCATGTCTGTCTCAGGGCATGCATCACTTCCTGAGGAAAAGAGCTTTAGCTCAGGATAGAAAGATCCGGGGGGAGGGAGCTGGGCTTGACATCCCCACCAGGCCCCAGCCACTTCTGGAGCATCCCATGTGGGAACAAGGCAGGAGAGCCCAGGAAGTGGACCTCGGATGCACCGAAGGAAGGCCCAGGATGGCAGAGGAGGGATTCCTACTCATGCGGTACTTGCTGGTGGGAAGTACTTGCAGGTTCTGCGCATTTACGTAACTGTGATGCAGAATGCTCCCATCAAACCTGGGAGGGAGGTACTGCTTATTACCACCATCTTACCAACGGGACATTAAGGGTCAAGGCAACATTCAGGTACATGGTGAGGTCAGGCTATGAAGTGATAATTCGCTTTGCAGAAGGTCTGCCACCACTTCAAGCTGTGTGGCCCAGGCATGTAATCATCTCTCACTTCAAGACTTCAAGTTAATTTGCTCCCTAGTTCATGGATGGCAAACTGACTCCCTTCCAGGATAGAAATGGAATTGTTCTCTCTCCATTAAATCAACTTCTTGGCTTTCTATTGGTACCCCCACAGTCTTGGGGAGGGGAAGAGATTGGTTGGGGAAAAGACAAGGGTCAGAGGAGAAGGATACTGCCCACTTACCCCCATGATTTTGGTATTGCACTTGGCACAGATTGGGGCAAAGAACTGCTCATAACACCGCTCACAGTAAACATTGTTCTGCTCCTCCACAAAGCACACATCTGCCAAGGAGTTCTTGCAGTACGCACAGTTGAATTCTTCTGGGTGCCAGGAGCGGCCCATGGCTACCAGAAAGGGGCCCCTGGGAAGCAGAGAACAGCATCTACTAAGGCAGCCCCAAAAGTTTGAGAACAGATAGTTCAAGACCCCCAACGATGCCCATACTTTAACCCAAAACCCTGACTTTTGTGACTGTTCTAATGAAATAATGTGAAATTCAGATAAAGCTCCATGCAGAAAGATGTTCATTGTGCATCATTTACAACAAACAGAACTGGGGAGCAACTCAAACATTCACCAGTAGGGGATGGGATAAGCATATTATGGAACATCCATTCAGTTGACTACTGATAACTATAATAAGAAGAGCAATGATGATGGTGCTGATGGCTAACATTTACAAAGTGCTGACTCTGTGCCAGGCACTAGTCAAGAAGAAATTTGTATTTATTAACTTGTTTAATTCTCACAACAATCCTATGAAGTAGGTACTATTATGATACGCATTTTCGGATAAGGAAACCGAGGCACAGAGAAGTTAAATAAGTTGTTCAAGGTCATAGTATGGTAGACCTAAGACACAAACCTGGGGAGTCTAGTTCCACATTATTAGTCAGAAAAATGGAACTATACGGAAATATTTTATATTTTAATTTTCACTTTCTGAATTTTCTAATTCTTCTCTAATGGGTATTACTTTCGTTTTAAATAAAAGTGTATTTTTTATATATACATAAGCTCACCACCCTCAAGCACCCCCCCACACACACAAATACTATAAACATACTATATTCAGACAAGCACTATTCATCATCCCTTGCTTCTAAAGGTGAAATCATTTGTTTTTATTTTAGTGTGGCAGATGCCCACCAAAGCCCTGAGCAGCACAGGCCTGTTTGTGGAAAGACCCAGAAGCAACTCTAAAGGAAAGCTGGGTCAAAATCAACACTCTCAGCCAACTTATAACATGCCCAATAAACCTACTGAAAATAAAACCTGCCATTCCCAGAACTCGGCCTTAACCCAAGGGGGCGGTCCTGGCACCAGGTACCATGTTCAGAGCTTCATCCACTTACCTCATGGAGTCCACCCAACGCCCCAGGGAAGTGGGTGTCACACAGGAGTGGAAGCTAAAGCTCAGAGAGGGTCAGACCAGATGGCTAGTCAGAGAGACCTGAGGCTGCCTTGCACGCAGCCTTCTCCCTGTACCTGCGTTCCCATCTCCCTACCCCATCGCAAGGTTCAGACAGTGGGGAAGCAACCCATACTCCCACCCTTCCAGCACCCCAGCACAGGGGCACAGCTGGATCATACCGGATAACATTGTTGCAGTGGCCACAGAGTGGAGTCCGGCTGCTGGCTGGGAAGCGCTCGGCCCTCTGGAAGGTGCCCCTGGCAAGGGGGGACACCTGGGAACCTGTTAGGGTGTAGGCAGGGGTTCCTGGGGACAGGGTCTGCTTGCTGATGGAAGTGGTGCTCTTGCCAGAGGCAAATTTCTGAGAGAAGCTGTCGTCTGTCACCCATGGGGGGCGGCTGGCAGATTCAGAAGGGCCTCCGCTGTAGGCCACTGAGGGTGCAGGGTTATAGCTTGGGGCTGGTGAGGGGGTATAGGCTGGTGCTGGTGAGGGGGAATAGGTGGGGGCAGGCGATGGAGTATAGGCAGGGGCAGGGGAGGGGGTGTAGGGAGTTGGACTGTAATTGGCCCCAGGGGATGGGCTGTAAGTAGATGCAGGCACTGCAATCCAAAAAGATCCAAAGAAAATGTGTCAGGAACTCATTTCCCCCAACTTCCCCCACCCCATCCCACCCCAGCCAGAGAAAGGTGACTTTAATATCAGAGCAGGACAATTTCAATTTTTACTGGAAACACAATCCAGAATTTCTTGATGCCCCGAACTTGAATTTGCTTCAGGAGCCAAGGCAGATAACGGGCCCTCAGAGCAGGGCCCCCAGGAATTATGACGGGGCTGAGAAAGGGATATAGCTATAAATATATGCGGCTGCCTGGGGTGAGGCTCACTGGGCTTTGGCTGCCAAAGACCTGCAGAAGGCAGAGAATGGGGGTAGGGGGCAGGCCAGGCTTCTATCTGGGTCCCCTGGGCCTAGAAGAGGGTGAGAGTGGGTCAGCTTGGCCTTGACTGGAAGATGCTTCGGTTGCACTCTGACTCGTGATTTGACATCTGAAAAGCCTCAATCACGTGTGTTTGCTGAACCTGGACCTAGTTCAGTCTTTGGGACAAAACAGATGACAAGGCAATAGGGTTTTTAGGTTCAGGTTTCAGGATTAGCCACAGTCGTTTTCTGAAAAACATCTTGGCTTGATTTGTACTGAGGGGAAATTCCATCTTGGTTTGATTAGTGTGTATCGGCAGGGGTGCGGGGGGCGGGGGGTGGGAGGGGTCTTGAAGGAGTCAATCAGAGGGAGCCTGGGCAGAGATGCTAGGGTGACAGAGCCCAGGTCCAGCTGCCTTTGGGGCACCCATGCTTTCCTGTATCACTTTGGTGGAAAGTAAGAGTGAGTCTGAGTGACTACAGAGGTTACCAAGGAAGTCAGAGTGTAGGAGAAGAATGCATTGCCCACTTCTAGAACCACCTCCTCCAGTTCACTGAGAGTCAAAAAACCTTTTTGAGGTGATGGCACAAAGGAGCATTGCAGCTTACCCAAAGCCTGGGCCCTCAAAACCCAGGAATCTTAGTGCTCTGTTGCCTCTGCTGTGAAACCAGCTGGGGCAGACCGAACTGCATCCTGCACACTGTCCAGTTAGCCTCTTCTTCCAGTGAGGAAGTCTAGATGCCTCACCTCAACTCAGTCTGCTCTTATGGAAAGAGGCCTCATGGAAGTGTGTCAGGGTAGCCTCCCTCCCCATTCCTGAGCCTTTGCTGAGGGGTACTGAGGCAGCCTCCTCAAGGGTCCAGCCTAGAAAGTAAGGCCTCTCTCAGGGATAAAAGCCCTACCCTGGCTTCCAGTCTCTCCCACCTGGTCCCCCTGTATCACCTTGGGTGGCTTGTGGCCTGCTGCTCCAACTCTATGCCTTCTACTTCCAGATGACTCACTGGCCGTTCAGAGCTGAGTATCATGGAAACCCCTACACTGGGGGTGGGGAGGGACCAGGCCTGTGTTAGGGAAAGCTGAAGAAGTAAAACCCTCCACAACCCTGCCCTGGAGCCATCCTGGGAGCAATGCTGGCTTCATCCACAAAAAATTGTCTTCCCACTTACTAAAGGGGTACAGTAGATACATAACAGTTCATCTTTGTTGGTCCCATATATAGTTGAGGTCCCTGAGGCTCAGACAGAGCCAGCAAGTGGCAAAGCAAGTCTCCCAAACCCATTCTTTCTATCACCCCAAGCTGCCTCTGTAAAGAACACTTGTCTGATTTCCATAAAATCTTGGTGCATAGTGTCACTGGGTAACTGTCAGTGTGGAGGAGGCTCTATGCTCTGGCATGTAGCACAGCATTTAGGGGAACAGCTCTACTATATCCTGGCTATGTGTTCTTGGGCAAGTTCCTTAATATCTCTGGGCCTGAATTTCCTTATCTAAAAATGGCAATAATAATTCTTAGTACTTTATAGGGTTGTTATGAGGATTAAGGGAAATAAGTACCTGGCACAGTGTATGTGTCATTAAATGTTAGTGAAGATGGTAGGGATAGTGACTCCTGGGTCTCAGGGTCAGGATGAACTGTCAGCTCATCTCACAGCCCTAGGGGTCACCTCAGGGAGCCCAGCCCAGGTAGACTGTAGGATGTGGGGAGTGAGGGGTGGGGGGAAGATGTAACACCCTGAAGTCAGATAACCTGGGGCTGAGTCTACTCACCAGTGGTGGAATACGTGACCCTACTGTCTGCCTCACAGGGAGTGGTGGGGACCTACTGGAGTGACATGGGACTTGCACTTTGTAAATCTGTAAAGCCCAATTCAAGGTGTTGTCATCTTCCCTAACAACCGTGCATAGCTCTCAAGTGCCCAGAGCAGAGTCTCAAATTGCTGGGGGCAAAAGTGATGGGAGGAATGCTGCAAGGGAAGGGGTGTGAAGGTGATCTAGCAGAACTTCAGAGGAGTTTCACCCCTCTCTGTCACATATAATGAGGTTCAGTCCAAAATTGTTTCCTTTCTGTAAAGTAGGGGATCTCTGTTAAAGGGGATTAAGAACAAAATCCCTAATCCTGTGCTGTCCAATACATTAGTCTTACGTGGCTATTGAGCACGTGAAATGTGGCTTGTCTGAATTGAGAAGTGCTATCAGGGTAAAATATATACCAGATTTTGAAGACTTAGTACAAGAAAAGATTGCAAAATATCCTAATAATTATTTTATATTAATTATATATTGAAATATTGTGAACATACTGACTTAAATAAAATATACTGAAATTAATTTCACCTGCTTCATTTTACTTTTCTTTCAAACATGGCCACTAGAAAATTTATTTTTATTGGTTAGTGCTGTCCTAATCAGAACAGTAGCTACCAAGTACCAACTGTTTCCACATGCCAAGCCCTTTATGTTCATTATTTCATGTATCACTCGGTGCAATCCAATGAGGCAGATAATATTATGAAATCCATTTTATAGAGGAGGAACTGAGGCTTGGAGAGCTTAAGTGACTGACTAACTCAAAGTCTTTGAGCTAGTGAACTACTTGGCTGAACTGGAGCTCTGGCCTTGGGATTCAACGCCAGATCCCTCCCACCCCTTAACCACGCCCTAGGCAGCAAAACAAGCCCCTTCCAAATCACACCCTTGTCTACTTTTCCTGCCTCCCTCCAGCAATACATAACCCTAGTTCCTCTACCTGGCAGATACCTCTTCCCTCCTCCAGACTTCTTGATTCAACCTCCTTTTCTAAGCCCCTACAACACAAGGTCTCAGTAGTAAGGAGCAGGCCAGAATCTGGACCTAGGTTTGCCCGCTTCCTTGCGCAGGCCTACACCCATCCAGAGCCGGGGGCCTTCTCTTCCTCAAGGCACCGCCAGGAAGCTCCCCTCCCCCATCGCGTTCCCACATTCCAGGAGAGGGGGGAGGGCGAAGGGAGCAGTTGCTTCCCGGGCCCCTTCCATCTGCATCCTTCGGCCCGGCTCGCTGCGCCACCCGCGACGTGCCGGGAGAGACTTGATATTCTGTCTCGGAGCCCCGGGCTGTTGCTATTTCTTCGTGACAGAATTCAGTTCGTCCAAATTAGAAGGTGATATTTCATCTCTAATTGGCAAGTTCAAAAGGCCTCTATCGCACTCGGCGGCCTCGGGAATGTGTAATTAAACAAGGTGATTTCTGACTCACTGCAGGTTGGGCCTGACTTCTGGCGAGTGCCCGGGCCCTGCCCGGCCCGCGGGCCGACATGGCCTTCCCTAGCCCGGGCCTCTGCCGCCCAACCCACTCCCGGGCCCCAGGTGCTCTGGGGAGCGGCAGCCCAGCCCCGGCGCCAGCGATAAGATCTGGGCTGTGAACACCCTCAGCCCGGAGGAGACCCCGCGGGGAGCTGCGGCCGCGCCGGGGCGCTCCCGCTCCGGGGTTGGGATCGGCAGAAGAGAGGAGGGGGCTCGGGCCCACGTTACTCACTTCTCCCCAGGCTGCCTGCCAGCCGCCCCCGGATCCCCCCCGGATCTGTCCCCCGGGTGATGGGATGGAGGCAGGCCGCCTCCTAACCTCCAGGCAGGAATGAGTTAACGTCTGCCCGGCCTGGGAACGCCGCGGAGGCCTGGGCTCCAGCACGTCTCGCCCGCTTGGGGCACAGCCCGGGAAGGAGGAGGGAAGGGGCGCTGCGCGGGCCAGGCAGTGCGCGCCCCCGGAGCCGTGCTGTCCCCTGGAGGACCTTCGGAAAAGAACCCAGGGCCGGGGCGGGGGCGCCGAAGCCCGGGGCCCGCCCCGGAAGGTGCCCAGAAGGACCTGCCTAGGAGGAGAGCCCTACTCGGGGTCGGGACGGATATGCCCTCCAGGTCCCCTCCACCCCAGCCTCATCTCCACTCGCCGCTGCTCCTCCAGACTCCTTTCCACTCTCCCTCTGGTGTTCCCCATCTGCGCAGGACAGCCGCTTCCTTCAGCTCCATTTAAGATTTTTCACCATTGCAGTCCGTTCCAAATTGTTACCTAATCCTGTGCATTTTTAACCTGAGAGCTTTGTGACTCTGCCTCTGAAGGACAAAGAAGGGCACCTCCTGTGTTCCCAGCACTGAGCTAGGTGCTTCATTTCATCTTCAGAACACAAAGCTTACACAGTATCATGACTATCTTTCAAAGGAGGAAATTCTGGTACAGAAAATGAAGTACTTTGCCTTAGAGAACAGAGCAGGCCTTAGCAGGGAGTCCCCTTCTACTGCCCACACTTAACGCTGCTGTCAGTGAGTTCTGTAAACCGAGGGCTGATGGGACTCTTCTACCCTACACAGGTCAAGTTCCCCAAGCAAGGCCCTTCCTGATTCAGTCCCTGTCTTGTCTCCCTTGCTCTCCTGCCACAGTGAGAATACTCACTGGGTTTCTCAATTTCCCTAACAAGACATGCTCCAGAGTCCAGACTTTATGGTCCTTTATTCACTCTCTTTCATGACACAAAGAAGGCTCCTTCTTGCTCCCTTAGAATTAGCTACCTCATTTTTTCCCAAACAAGACATTAACTTCCTCACTTTCCCACTCCCTACTCCCCATTGCAAGTGGAGGGACACTTGTGATTCTCACCAGCATTTATTCATTTGTTTCTATTTATCTCTCTACAGGGCAGCTCCTCTGTGCCAGACCAGAGTCAGGTGCTGGGGATAGTGGAGACAATATGCCATAGCCCTAACCTTTGGGAATTCACAGTCAGAATCCAGTAGGAAAGAGAGGGTAAATGGTGATATTAGCACTCAGGGCCTGGATGCCAGGAGCCCTCCTGTGGGTACATCCTATAGGTCAGGGTACAGGGGACCTTCCTCCAGCTTGGGAAAATCCCTGCTAAAGAGCCCCTAGGTTTACTGAGCAAGGACAGGCAGAGGAAGGTAGGGTACAAGCCAGCCTGAGACTTGCCCTGGGACTTTGGGAAGCAGGCCTAACACTGGCTAGGAAAGAGGGAATCATAGGGCTGAGTCCTCATCCCAGTAAGAGGGTCCTAGGCACTGAAAAGAATGGAGACCAGAAGGATGGAACAAATAGCCATTGAGCTCAGCCACCAGCAGACCCTGTGCTGGCCACTCTGCTGCCTCACCTATCCTTTCCTTGCCTCCAGTTACCCTGCTTCAGCTGAGGAAATCGAAGACCAGACAGGTTGATGCAGTAGCTCTGTCCAAAGCCCACTGCATTTTTGATATAGCTGCCCGTCCTCCAGCTTAAGCCAGACCAAGACTCTTAGAGAAATAAGCTTCTACTTCTAAATCGTCTTCCCTCACCTCGAGCCTGAAAATCCCTGGAAGCATCCTTTTTCTAAGAGCTAGGAGGCTCCAACCCTGCCTGGCACTGCCCACCTGTCTTCTCCAGTGCCAGAGGCACGCTTTATAGGTCTGGTCCACAACTGGGGGAAGGAAGGCCTCACTGACCACCTTCCTTCTGGGGATGTGACCTTAAGGCTAACTGTTGAAGCCCATGCCAAGTCTGACAGCCTCTCGCTCTGCTTCTCACCTGGCTGGTAGACAGAAGGCCGAATGCTGGCAGTGGTGACGACCCGGGGCTTGGGCGCAGGGGCGGCTTGGGTCTCACTGTATGTATGGGCGGCAGGTGCTGGAGAGGTCACATTGGTGGGACTGTAGGCAGAAGCCTGGGGCCTGGAAACAAGGGGAAGAGTTAGAAGCCAGAAGGACAGCCCCACCCAGGCCCTGGGGCCTGAAGCCGTGGCAGTTGGCTCTGCAATCCTCAGGAGCCTCTGTGAGGAGGAAACCTAACAGAGATGATCCTGAACAGCTGCCAGAGGCTGTGAAGGAAAGCTCCTTGGAATCTTAAAGGGGAGGAAGCTGCTCCTTGGTTTCTGAGTCTTGGTGAGTTTGGTTAAAGCAGCAGAGATATCTCAAAAATCACAGCCCATTGCTGATGTCACCACCTTGGAGAGAGGGAGGAAAGCTACCAGCTGGACAGGAGGATGCATGGAAAACCCTTCACTACCATGGGAAGAGACCGTAAGGGTAGGTCTGGGACTGGAGGAGTCAGGGCAGAAGAGAGAAGAAGGTGGTCAGAGCTGCCCCACTCCACTGACCTTCTGACCTCTGGGGCACATCATGGCCTCAGACCACCTGGCTCCCCCGCCTACTTCTGCCTCCCCCTTTCTATTGTTGCTAAAAGTAGCTGCAAAGTCTCAGGTTTCTGAGCTAGAGTGCTCTAGGGAGGGCTCATGGGAAGCTAGGAGAGTCCCCTCCAAAACACACACACACACACACACACACACACACACACACACACACACACACACACACACACACACACACACACACTCTCTCTCTCTTCTCTTCCATATAGAATTCTTCCTGTTGCCCTCTTCCCACTGGATTAGCTGCCAAGAGGCCTAGAGCAATCTTTTCCTACTTGTGACCGAGGAACCAAAGAGATGGAAAAAAAGTCTCCCAGTTCATTGCCCTCAGGAAATGCTGTACTCGGCCTCTGCTCTTGGAGAGCTAAAGGCTCCAAGAACTCCTGGAGTTAAGCAGAATGTTAAACTTTGCTGATCCAGTGTTTCTCAATTTTATTTGTCTGTGAAACCTCCTTTTCATTTTTTTCATTTAAAACTAGTGAACATGTCCCTGGTCTCTCCCTGCATCTTTCAGATCCCAACAGGGACAATGCAACCATACCCAGAGTAAATGGGTCATTGATGAGGTGCTAGAGAAGTGAGCACCTAGAAATTTACTGACCCTCACCAGCCCATGGCTTCCTGCCTTCCTTGCATCTGTTTCCCATGGGCCCAGTGCCTGTGCATCATGCTGAGCAGAGTCATAGAATAAGGGAGTATCTTCCTCTTTAGGACTCTGGGAGGGGGTAGCCTGGAGCTAAGAACCTATTGTCAAGCTCCTGTTTACTGTTTATCTCCTCAGAAAGACAGTGTGGAGGTGGAAGGAGCCTCAGCCAGTCAGCATCCCAGACCTGGGCAGTGTGCAGACTTGCCCTGGCACGTTGCCATGTTTCTGGTTAAATGAGGCCGTTGTCACCCTTCCCTAGGCCTGCCTGCTCTTCTCTGATAAATCCCTGTTAAGACCAGTGGAGTAGGAGCCTCAATGGAAGAGGAAGAGGCAGTGTCCATGGGGTCCCCAGCTTCCCCTGTGGTGAGAGAAGGCCTAGTCGGTAGCCAGACTTTCCCACCAGTGGAGGGTGTTTTCTCAGCATCCCAGGAGCTATGGGTCCTGGGTCAGGAACTGATATTGGGGGAGGAAGCAGAAGCTTAAGATATCTAGCAAGAATTCTAAGGCCATGCTCTGGTAAAAGGCTGGGTGGCCATTTGTCTTCCACTTGCCCCCTCTAGCTCCATCCTAGCCCTATGCAAGAAAGGGAGGTAGCTAGGCCCAGAGTATGGTCCCTTGATCCCTTCTGCTCCAGCCTGATGCTGGGAGTGCTCTGGTTCCCCAACCTCCACCCAGGCCTCATCTCTCTTTGCAGGGCAAAGTGAAGGAAAGGTTTACCCTGTTGAGGGAGTCCCATGGGCCTCAGGACACAGACGCCTGATGTGTGATGCGGGAGTCTGCTCTTGGGCAGGACCCCAGCATGTAGTGCTCCCCCATCCAAACCCAGGAGGCATCTTCCCACTCAGCAACGGAGAAATTTCTTATCCTCCTCTAAGCCTCTTCTTTGTGCCTTTACCTGAAGTGATTCTGGTGTGCAGAGGAGAAGCACTTGCTAAGTGCCCCCAAGGAAGCTGAGCTAGAACAACCCCTGGAGGCTGGCCTGGCTCACCCTTGAAGCCTAAGTTGGGCTGGCTCCGTACCATCTGGATCATTGTGTAGCCCCAGGAGTAGGGGTGCAGCCGGCAGGTCTGTGGGTCACTCTGTTCACCCTTCGTACCCCTCAGGCTTCACCAGGGACCCATGCATCCTGACTCAGAGAGGCATGTCTTTTGGCAAAACCCTGGGAGAGGAGCATGGGAGACTGAGAAAGGTGGCTCTGACCCTAATACCAACTTGACGGCTCGTCTCAGCCCAGAAAGAGCTGGGTCTGCTGGGCCTGTTATACTGCCTGGCCACTCCAGAGTGACCTGTCAGCTTATCCCCTCCACTTCCCTGCACCTCCCAGCACCCCTCTAACACTCCCAACCCTGCTTTCGCTGAGTATGCAGGAAGGCAAGTTGGAAAGCAGTAACTTGCAATACTTGAGAGCATTTTATGTGCTAGGTGTTTTATGTATACTTTTTCTACCCCAATCCTGTAAAATAAACATTGCATTAAACATCATAGCAGATGAGGAAAATGAGATTCAGAGTTTCATCACTTTCTGAAGATTATAGGCAGTAAGTAGTAGAGCAGAGATTCAAATCCCACTGTACCAAGTGCCTCTGGAGTTAGCATGCTTCTCCATCAAGAGGAGAAAGGCTAAGGGACAAGGGAAAATTAGTCACTAAATATCTGACATGCCTCTGTGCCCAGGTCAATGCTCCCTTTTCTGTGGAGACTTCCTTGACTTTCCACGGGGATATCCTTAATTCTCCTTAATTCCAGTTCCAGGAACACAGACTTCCCATACAGTCTCCCTTTGTTATCTAACTGTGTGTGTGTGTGTGTGTGTGTGTGTGTGTGTGTGTGTGTATCTTTACCTCTCTTGCTAGAGTGTGTGTCCCTGGAGGGCAGGGTAGCACATTTTCCTGCCTTTGTCTTCAGCAATACAGTGCACTCCCCTTCACTCTCTGAAGCAAGCAGTGCTACCCTTGGCCTACCTTGGCACCCTGGTCCCCTAACCACATTGGATGGGCCTTTCTGAGGGCTAGACACAGCTGTCAACAGATGGACCCAGGGTAAGGCCTTTCCTGCCTCCCCGACTAAGCCAGGGCCAGTATCTGTGGGCCAGTTACCTTGGACTGTCTGCAGCACTTGAGGCAGGGGCTGTAGCAGAGGCGGTGGCAGCAAGGGCAGCAGCTGCGGCCAGGGACGGTGAGGCTGTGCTGGGAGAGGCAGCAACAGGCAGCTGGGCAGAAGCAGGCAGCAGTGGGGTGGTGGCCTGGCTGGTGCACACTGGAGCATGCTCAATAGGGGTGCTGATGAGGTGGGACCAAGAAAGACAACAGGTCAAGGGGGCCCCTCTGCAGGACTGGGGCGCAGTGCCTGCAGTAAAGGCAGACTGGGTAGAAGGCACCATCAGTACTACAAACAGCAAGGTGTATTCCAGAAGGTGTATTCCCAGGCTCAGGGAAAGAACACCCCCAAGACTCCAAGATGAAAGGGTTCAGACCATAAGGAAGATAGTAGTAGTATCAAAATTATTCTCAAGCCTAGTGAGATTCCCAACTCCCAGTTTTGTGTACTTCTGAATTTTTCTGAGTATGTATTACAAAAATATAGTGTGGTGGAAAAGTAGATTGAATTATCAACCAAGGTTCCTCCCCATCCTATTTTCCTTTTTCTTTTCCCTTTCCCCATTTGGTCAGTGGCACACATTGCCTTTGAGAAGGGGTGATACATTGAGAAAAGCAGAGGTCAGATATTTGAGGGTCAAGGGCTTAGGCTCTGGAGTGGTGAGAGCCTGGGCTTTGGGCTGCAAAGGACTCAGGACACTGACAACACATTTGGAAGATGTATGAAAGCTACCATGCCAGGCAGATTGAGGTTATCTGGGCCAGAAAGGGGGCATCGTGCTGTGGGGGATTCAAGAATAGAGGCAGCTGTGCTCCTTTTCTGAAGTCCAGAAAGACTGAATCTCTTGTTTGGGTAAACCCTGGGGAGATAGTAGGCCCCTAGGGTCTCCTATGCCCATGGTGAAGGGGAAGGGGAAGGTTGATCCACGACAGCCCAAAGATCCCCAGGCTATCGTATGCCCTAGCTGCTGTAGAGGGTTTCTCATACATCCAAGAGTGACCTGGCCATGGCCCTGAGTGTCTGCACATCTGAAAGTCCTTGAAATTGGGAACAAGAGAGGTGACTTCTGTGCCAGTGTGGGCCAGTGCAGGCAGACTATGTCAAGGACCAGGTGCCTGGATGCCCCACTCTACCTATACTGTTATTCTATGAGCATCTCTTCCCCAGAACCACTCTAGGCAAGACAGGAGCATCAGAGCCTGGATTGATGAGATTAGATTTTTGCCACCTATGAAACAGGACAGAGAATACAAATTAAATTATAGGAAAGAAAAGAAATGCACATTCTTTGCTCATCTGGGTCACTGAATTAAGGTTTGTACTTGCTACAGCAGCAATAAGATACTGTGACTCTTATAAGTGGGAATGCTGTCCCCAGGCTATGTAATTCATTTATTGACCTGGTACTCTATGTGCCAGGCATATGTCTGTAGTTCCTCACAACTGCCCTCTGATGTAGATATTAGTGACTCTATTTAATAGATGAGGGAATGGGGACAGAGAATTCAATTGCTCAAGTTCTTAGAACATATAGGTAGTGACAGCAAGATCTGACTGAGGAGCATTTGAGTTGAAGCTTTACCCAATACCTCAAGTGGCCCCTCATGGAGAAAAAAAAAAACCTTATTTTTACAGTCAGTCAAGTAAAATTTTTTTCCCCAACAGAAGGCACTCTTCTTATTTGAAATAATTAGAATAATAATCTTTCCTCTGTGAGTGCTTACCATATGCCAGGCCTTGTGCTAATAGCTGGATAAGCATTACTTCATTTGATCTTTTCAACCTTGCTGGATGATTGATATCAAGATCCTCAGTTTACAGATAAGAAACCTGAGGTCCAAAGAGACTGAATCTCCGCTAAAACATCACAAAGCTGCCAAGTGGCAGAGAAGAGTGTGAGTCCTAATCACCACAACACTTCTCAGACTTTCATATGCAGGTAAATCGCCTGAGAATCTTGTTAAAATGAAGCTTCTGGTTCTGTAGGTCCAGGTCTGGGTGGGGCTGAGAGTCTACATTTCTAACATGCTACTAGGTGATAACTGATGCTGCTGGTCCATGAAACACACTGTAAGAAGGTACTACAGAGGTCTGTCTCAGATAGGAATGCCAGAGAGCCGTGAGCTGGTTTGCTGAATTGTTCTCCTCTATCCAGTGAGGTGTAGAACAGAGAAAGGTGTGAAATGTGAGAAGGCTGGAAGAAGAGAGCTGGAGAAGTGGCAAAGTTTGGGTTGACTGCTTCATAGGAGGGAACACGATTCTTTTCTGTGATTATGTAGGAAACATCCAGCATGAGCAAGGGCAGTAGCCATGTCCTGACCAGCCCTTTCCCAGCTTAGTTTAGAGAGGAGGCCTCAGGCAGCCCAGTTCTCATGCCTGCAGCAGTGTCCAGCCCTAGCTCTTCCATGAGGCCACTCACTCATCCTCCATGAAAGAACCTGGCTTCTGGAAGCTATTCCTGTGAAGTGGCTGCCTCAGAGAAGTAGGTGGAAGTACTAAAGCCATACCGCTGAGCTAGCTGATAGACCCTCATCACAGTGTGGGCAAGTATGGTCTGGGAAGGCCCAGGCTGACATAGGACACCCAGTCTCCTTTATCTGTTTCTCCTTGACCCTGTGCATGCTTCCAGTGGGTTTCTGGGAACTGAGAACACCACTCAGGACATGAGTGATGAAAATGTCTGGGCTAAGGACAGTATTCTGCAGAACAAATAGGAAATGGGTTCGCCTGTCCTCTTTGCTCCAATTCCCTGCCAGACTAGCTTACTTGGTGCTCTCTCCAGATATGGCTCCAAATGAACCCTGGATTTTTGGGGGAAGGGGAGGATGCATAAAACTGGAGCTAGATGTGGGCCCTAGGAAAATTCATGATCTACTGCAGGGTCAGGACAAAGGGCATGCACATGAGCCTGCTACTTGGGGTTCTTGCTGAGTGGCATCTTATTTAGGACCACTGTCTGTAGACACGAAGCATCCAGGGCCTAGGGGAGGTAGGGATAGGCATTGAAGGGCATCCTGAAGGATCTTGTCTAGGCCAATTCCTGTCAGAAGTTTCATGAGCCCCCGAAAACCAAGGAGGGTGTCTCAGAGAGCAAGTATGCAGAGAATTTAGTTGGCCCTGATTCAGTCCTAAAGACAGTGCCTATAAGATCACCCCAGCCTGGTTTAGGACTACTCTACAGCTGCCTCCTTCCCCACTCATAATTCACTTTAAATATCTAAACAGAAACCAAACCAAGCCAATTATATTCAATTGTGCATGGGCAGGGTATGGCCAGAGGAGAAATACAGCCTGGCTACAGTTCCCTTTTCATCCCATCTCTTCCTTCAACCCAACTGGCATCAAGGTAAAGCATGCCAACCTTGTGCCCCTGCTCTCTTGTGGTAGCCCTTAGTTGATGCTCTTATGGACGGCAATGATATTATGTATGGAAAGGATGGGCTGGTATTGGTCGTGGTGCTAGCTCTTGGAGTTTGTAGTCAATGGGCTCAGGCTGGAACTGTTGGTGATTGTGGAGGTATTGTGACTAACGGTGCTGGGAGGTGGATGCCATTATTGGGGTGATGATATTATTTGTATTAGTTAAGAGAATGAAATATGAACATCTTTGTTAATTGGATGATGACAGAACACCTGTCAGGTAGCTGGTCTTGAAATTGTTCACTCTGCCATCCACCTGCTTGATGTTTCATCTTGCAGCCTAATATTACTGCTCAGGGAAGCCTTGACCATGTCATTTTGCAGCAGGGTTGCTGCACTGGAAAACTCCAGGGGCCCCACTGAAATTGTAGTCTGTGCAAATGACACTTCTTGAGAACAGTGCACAGCAATACCCACAGGCTGCGGTGTGAATGGTGCTCAGCAACCTTTGCTAGTCCCTCATTATCTTCAGAATACAGTCAATATCTCATAGCCTGTCATTCCAGCTCTGGACCACTACTAACCAAAACATCCTCTGCATTCCCTTCATTCCAGCCAGAATGATTAATCCTGGGTACTGGATTAATCAACCCCTGTGCTCCCCCTGCTTAGAGTAGCTGTCCAGTCTCCCCTAATGGCACATGCCCCAATCTTAACTGTTCTTGCAGATCAGACACACAGATGCCTTCTGCTAGGAAGCCTTTTCTGATCCTTCAGTCAGAGGAGCACTCCCTGTCTCTGGACCTCCCATGAACAACTTTGCACCATGGTCAGTCACAGCCACATCAGCCCTTTCTGATTTCTTTGGCATGCATAGCAGCCAGGCATGGTGCCTTGACTAATGCCCATGGACATAGAATACTGAATGAGGACATCCTTCCTGTTCATTCCAGAGGGCTTGATGTGGACCCCTGGCCTGGGGCCGCTGAGGTGCTGCATGCAGGGACCTAGGGTCACTAAGAAGCACCAGGCAGGCTGAAATGCAGATAAGAGCTTTCCAGAGCTTTAAGAGCGCTCCAACAGGCTGGGGGCCAGGGACAGGGGACTGTTAGGCCACGAGCTCTGACTGATTGGCTCAGATCCTCTGCCAACCTCAGGATACCCACTGCCTGGGGCCTCTGTCTGTCAGCCCCTGGCCCCTCAACCAACCCTTGGTCCTTGGGAGTCCTCAATAAAAGCTCAGTTAAATATAGATGTGCTCCAGGATGCCTAGACGTAAGCAGGAGCACAAACCCTCATCTCCTCTGTTGATCCCTCAGCCAGCTTGCCCTGCCTGGCCCCGGCCTTGGCCCTGGAGTCAGACTGTTAGAAGCAGGAAGAGATAAAAGGCCAAAGTGGAATAGGCTGGCAGGGGACTTTGGGGAGCATCTCAGGGTGGTAGGAAGGCTAGAGCAGTATCCCTGGCCAGCCCTTCTAGATGGGATTGTCAAGGTCCCTGGAGGCAGAAAGAAAGCCTGTGCCCAGGCAGCAGGAATGAGAGTGAGGCTTTGGCCCAGTCCAGTTATAGAGGCAGCAGGGAAGTCTTGAAGGATGGGCCTTAGCATTTGCCTTTATTTGCTAAGTGCTAGTGGTCTCATTCTCAGCAGATGGTTCCCATAATCAGAGACTAGGCTGATGGGCAGACAGGAGAGTGGGGAGGATGTGAGCCTGCCAGCCTGGCTCTTCCTAAATGATCAAGATAAAGACAAGGCCACAGGTGGGTGGGAGCCAGGAGCAAGACCCAGCTGGAAGTCTTTCCTGCCTTCCCACCACTTGAGCAAGACTCCACCAGGCACATCTTCCACCTCTTCTCCCAAGCCATGGCCCTGGCCCACCGAGGACCCCCAGCAGCTCCCCTGTGACTGTCTCCTTAGTCCAGGAGTACTTTCCCAACCCCCTCCCTTGCCTCCTGAGCAGGGCTGAGTACAAGCAGCACCTTCCTGCTTACGGCACTTGTGGCCTGCTTTCTGATGGGAGGACTAAATGTCTTGGCCTGCTGGTTGCAGCTGGGTGTGGGAGCAGAGGCAGGGGACATTTCAGGTACCCACCGATACACATTGCCCACTGGGAGACTAAGGCTGCCCACCAGCCATTCACCAGCCAGAGCATGCAGCCCAGGTATGGGAAATCAGTGGAAAGCAGAGCTGCACCAGTTCTCAGCCTTGGTGGGCACTGGCCCCGGCCCTCTTCTGGAAGTGCCTGTCCTCTTCCCGTCTCAGACATGCTCCTCTTGTGTGGTATGCACGTAGGCACAGCGTGACTGGAGCTGGTTTGGTTTGTTTCAAATCCTCTTTATTTCATAACAAGCATGCTGATATGTACAGGAGAGAACTAGGGAGCCAGCACACAGCACAGAGAGGAGAGCACATGCCCCAATTTCACCACAGCCAGGCGGGGCCTCTGTCTCATCTACCCTGGGGTTTCCATTTCCTTTGCAGAGAGCCCCGTTCCAGGCTGCTGGGGCTCCAGAGGGCAGCGAGGGAGTGAGTGGGGACAGGGAGTTGGTCTCTGCCCAGGACCCTGATCTATGGGTGACTCCTTCCAGGACAGCACTAGGCCTGGATGCCTTTCTCAGGAGCTGAGGTTGGTAGAAAATCAACGAGGGGCACGTTCTGTTTCCCTTGGTTCTGGAGTATTATGCCAACAAACCCCATCACATCCTCTCTGATCTATGGCTAAGGCCTTGGTCGGGGAAGCAGAGGCTTGAGCTGTTTGGCAGGTGGTGAAGGTTTCACTGAAGGGTTGGGATGGATGGGTGCAGTACTATGTGAGGCTGGGCTTCGGCCATCAGTTCCAGGGTGGGCAGAGAGGAGAACTGCTGCACTTAACTACTGAAGGTGCACCCAGCACAGTCTACATTCTCAGGCATCACAGTGGGGCTCACATGCCAGATCTGGGTGGGAGGAGGGGAAGGGAGGGGATTCCAGAGAGCCTTTTAGCTTTTAACATTAAGGATTTGGGCTGAAAGGCCATGGTGCCAGTTGCGCAATTTGGCAAAACGTGGGCTGTTACGTTCCGTTTCAAACCTTTCCCTGTGGCACAGAGAGAGAGAGAGAGAGAGAAACAGAGAGACAGAGAGAGACAGAGAGACAGAGAGAAGAGAGGAAGAAAGAAAGGGGTTAGGGGATGTGTCCACCATTCCCCTGTCTGATAGCTGGGGCAGAGGGCATGGGAGGAAGGAATTTGGCTTGGGAAGGTTTTGCCATCCATGGGGCACTTTCCAGATGATTAGGCCTGGTTTGGGGCAAAACCAGAGTCCCAGGGACCAGGATGGAGGGACTAAAGTCCCTGACTTGAATGACTGAGGGGCCATGGAGAAGGGGCCTAGCTAGAGGGCCTGAGGGCAGGCTAGGCAAGGGGGAGGCTTCTGGGTTCTCTCTGGCCTCTATGGTTAGGGCTAGGCAGGGCCGCTTTGGCTGTGGCCTCTCGGGACTGAACTATATAGGCAGATGGGCCTAGCATGGTCTCTGTCTCCTAGCTGGGCATAAAGAAGGAGAAACACCTGTCCCTGTGATGAAGCTTGGTGAGCAGACCTGTCACCTCACTGTGCTGCCCTGATCTCTGCCAACACTTTTCTGCCCCTAGAGAGAAGCCTTCTAACACCATTAATTGCCCCTGCCCTTCTAGGCCTGAGCATGACTAGGTACAACCGTGCACATACATACTCACAAAGATGCTGGCACACATACAGAGGGCCAGGACTTCCTGCCACTTCCAACCAGCAGGGCCTCTGGAGCTCAACCCACAGCCTGCTCAGCTGAGGGCACAGGACAAAACAGGCAAGGAGCAGCCAGAAATGAATACATGGAGGAAAGGGTGTGCCTGGGGAAGGCCAGTGACACCGACCCCAGAATCCTGGAAACCCAACCACCCCACCCCACCCCCAGCTGGAGAGGCTTCTAACATCCTCTAGACCAGAGGTGCACACTGGCGGCCCGGCGGTCACATCCAGCCACAAATAACATGTATTCAACCTGGACAGTGTTTAAAACTCATTTTAAAAATTAGTTACTACATCCAGACCATGAAATATTACTTACGAATAAAAAGACACAAATGAACCATTGGTACACTCAACAACTTGGGTGAATCCCCAAGGAATTAGGCTGACTGAAAAATTTGACTCCACAAGGTCATAGGCTTTATGATTCTATTTATACGACTTTCTTGGAATGACAAAATTATAGAAACAGAGAACAGATAACATTAGTGGTTGCCACAGGCTGGGGAGAGGGTGCGTGGTAGGGAGGCGGGTACGGCTATAGAAGGGCAACATGGAGAAATGCTCAGGATGATGGAAATATTCTGCATTTGACAGTATCAATGTCAACACCTTGTCTGTGAGATAGTACTGTAGTTTTGCAAGAGAATACCATTGGGGGGTAAAAGGTACATAGGATCTCTCTGTATTATTTCTTTCAATTACATGCCAATCTGCAATTATCTAAAAATGAAGACTATAATAAATGGTCAGCATATAAAAATCAGGCAGATCAGCTTTATGCCTTTAAAAATCAGAGGATGGGGCAGTGCTGGTCTCGCATTTCTCCATGGTAACAATCTCATGTCCCCACATTTAAATCTGTCCACCTTCCCACATGTGCATTACCTGGTAGACCTCCCCTCCAGCCTCTCACATACACACACACATTTTGAGTCCTGCATATTGGGTCTGTGTAGGATTCTGTTTGACACAAGGGGCTCACTGATAACATATTTGAAAACCACTAGTTGAGTCCAAACTTTCTTAGTATCAAGAGGAAGCCAAGGCCCAGAGACATCGTGAATGACCTAAAGACACACGGAAACGGCATCAGAACCATCTTTCACTACCTGCCTCTCCGAGGTCAGGGAGAAGGGGCAAAGACAGCACAAGCAGAGGCCCTATGGCAGGGCCCACACAGTCCTGCTGACAGCACTACAGACAATCGACCATCCCAGAGAGACCATCCAGGACACAGGCGCAGCCACTTTGTCTAGCCGGCTCTGCAGCCTTTGTCATCAATGCTCAGTGACAGGACAGAGACTGCAAGTCTAGTGAACCTGCTCTGCTTGGAGCTGTTTGGAAATTCATAGCCAGCCAGAGAGAGGAGCAAAGAGAGGAAGGAAGAGGAGAGAAGGGAAAAGAGAGAAAGGGAGAGACACCCCAGGACATCCACAACGGCTGCTCAGGGAACACCTCTCCAGATGTGGTTTTCAAACTTGCCAGACTGCCAGAACATCAAGGACAAAAAATCCACAAAACACAGGTAACTTTTGTTACCAATAGCTGTTCACTGCTCCTCACGAGGATTCCCTTTGAGGAAGGGCCCTGAGCTGTGTGGCCCCTCATGGTCGGCCGTGTGAGCATGGAGAGAGCTGAATGTGCACAGGGAGGGAAGAAGACATTACAGGGAGAGGAGGGAGGAACCAGTGAGTCCTGTGTTTTGTTGCAAGAGAAGTGGGGTGAGGAGAGGAAAAAGAATCTTAGGTGGTTGCACAATGGAGAAGGGACTTGGGAGAGTTTTTATGTTGTTTGCGGAGGGGTATGCAAGGCAACTTTCATCTTCAACTCCTCTGTGAACTTGTCACTAAAATAAACTTTGTTCCTTAACACTTGGGGACTCAGAGAGATGAAGATTCTTTACTTAGTGAGCATCAGGTAAACACACTTAAAGATAATTGCGCCACAGATAGGGGCCAGGGGACACCTGGGCTACACATTAAGGTCCTCCAGGATGGTTATGCATGAGCAGTGGTGTCCAGATGCCTCACAGATCCAAGCCCTGCCTAGAACTAAGCTAGATTTGTTCCTACTCTGAGCCTCATCAGGGCTGCTCCACGTGGACCCAATCTTCCAAACCATAAGAGCACCAGAATGCCTTCCCAAAGTCAAAGGGAAGCTATGGTGACTTCCCTGAGATTAGAGGCTCAGCATCTGGATGGAGGCACTATTTGTGCTCTGCTACTTCAGAGGAGGCTGGGAGCCACAGCATTACCTGCACCAGCTAGAGCAGGTCCCATGTGGAAGCTGGCAGGTGGCTAACATTTAAGTCCACCTGGGCAGTTTGCTAAGCTGCTGGGTCTTTCCTGGGAAGGGAGCCAAAGCTGCAACTGATGCCTGGGCTGTTCAGGGGTCCACTCTGCCTCACCTGTAAAGATAGGGTCCCTGGAGATTAAGTTCTGCCTTGGACTGGCCAGTAGGTGGGCATTGGAGCCTCACAGGGAAGCTACCTGCTACCACATACCAGAGATATTGTCAGAACATAGGAAGCCATGGCGCAGAGAAGAGGGGAGGGGAGGGGAGGGGAGGGCTGTGAGCTGTTCTGGGACTCTGCAGGGGACAGACCTTCAAGGCCAAGCAACAACAGGTAAAGGGAGAGTTTGCAAGGTTCTCTGACATGCAGACTTACACTTGCCCTTGAGCCACCAGTGCCACTCACGTGCATTCCTGCCAGCTTTCCCAACACACAGGAGCAGGAAGGAGAACGCACCTTTGCATGCGTGCAAGCCTGTATAGGCTGTCACTGTGCATAGGCTACTGGGCTCCAGGGTTTGGCAAACTCAGGCTCTCCTCCAGTAAGCAACTTGGAAGCGTGAAACCCCCCTGGGGAGACTTAGACTTCTTAAGAGACCCTTAGACTCCTTGCTGAACCACTGAATTGGGAGGAAAAGGAAAAGGCTGTGACTGCCTTCAGCTAAGAAAATGGGTCAGTGGGTCTCGGGGTGCAGCTGCCAATTTGAGAGTAGGGACAGATGGAAGCGGGGCTCAGCCCTCTTGGGGAGCAAGAACCCTGACCCCAGAGTTCCCTTTCTGCTCTGATGGCCACTCGGGTAAGCCTGGTGCCCCAGCTGTAACCAGTAGCCACAGTCACTACTTTGGGCTTGAATCACAGAGTTGAACTGCTGCAGCTGATGCGCCCCCCTACCCACATCCACAGGCTGCTTGGACTGTTGTGAAATGGAAAAGCCCACCCTCCTCCCATTGCCATGGGAAGTATGGGCATTTGGAGGGAGGCTATGAAGACGAACCTCCAGAAATTAAAGTCAGGAAAAGGGAGTGGAGCAGGAAGCTTATGCCCCTCCAGTCTTGGGCATAAATTCAGAGCCTTCACTGCACAGCAGGGACCCCAGAGGGAGGGGCTGATGATGGCACAGTGGGGAGAAGCTGCTTTCTTGGGTGGGGATCTGGGACCGAGGGAAGAAGCAGGCTGGAGCCTCCTCATTGGCTCTCTTTCCAGATTTCCCTACAACAGAATCCTACAATAGCCAGGGGAGAGACTCCAAGGCCTGTGACAGAGTTCTTAGTCCCCCTGCCTT
This sequence comes from Pteropus medius, assembly GCF_902729225.1. Taxonomy (NCBI): domain Eukaryota; kingdom Metazoa; phylum Chordata; class Mammalia; order Chiroptera; family Pteropodidae; genus Pteropus; species Pteropus medius. Next base: position 57,332,592 of record NW_024344378.1, on the reverse strand, counting down.
CTGCTGGGGACTGAACCAAGCTCGTGCGAAATTAGGCTCCAGGGAGAAGGACTAACCTCCCCACTTCTACAGGACCAGGTAGAACAAGCCCCAGCAGATGCTGGGAAGGGGGAGACCAATGACAAGGCCTGAGGACCACCCTTATACTCACTCAATAACTTTGCAGTGCCTGCGAATATTCCAGGAGAAATATAAAAGACAGAAGTTCCCTATAATCTACCTCCACCAGTACCCTCCAGCCTTCTTAAACAGTGGCCGGTTAACAAGGTGCAAGCTTAGAGTGATCTGGCCAGAGGAACATAAAGTGACCAGAAGTATACAGGAGGGTCGATGGGGCTGGAGAGTCAAGGTTGCCCTGTGAGAGGGAGAGAAAACGCCCCTGCTGGCTTCTTGATAGAAGGAACCTGGGGACTTTTAAGTTGTTTGCTGCGGGGTGTGTGCTGTAAAGGCCCTCTATCAAATCTTCAGTAAGGCTACATGGCTCCCTAGAGCATCTACGTGGGTGGCTTCAAAGGGGAGGTGGGACAAACATGGAAATAGCACGCAGGAGCTGTGGAGCATAGGAGGGGGGAGAGCTGACAGCTCAGTCACACTTAAAATAGCTAGAGACTAACTTTTGAGCTAAATCAAACATCATCTCATTTCAGGCGCATATAGACACATTGCAGGCACTGACAGGTTAAGAATTGTTACTGGAACTGCATGCCATCGTTAACAGGCCTGGGAGGACCACACTTTAGACTTGGAAGCTCCAGCCAAAGAGTGGAAGCAATTTGAGAGCAATTTGGGTTGGCAAAAATACAGGTTCGAAAAGAAAATCCACATCAACTCCAGGTGGCCCTAGAGTCCCACTCTCCACACAGTCCTGTGGCCACAGCACACAGGTTAGCAAGTACAGAAAGCTTGGCCCACAGTGGAAGAGTGCCTCTGAGCCCCAGCCTCACACAGAGGCCACCACAGAACGCACTGACCCAAGGCAGATACTCCCAGGAAGAACATGCAGATGACACGTTTGCCTCCAGAAGTATAAGCATAATCACACTAGGCTCCATGCCTCACCATGGAAAGCCCTAGTGGGTTCCAATGGGTTCCAGGGCAGCGTGCCCCCCTCATGCCCAGGTCGATGAGCACCTGACAAGCTGCAGGTGGTAGGGTTAGTGGCTGTGGCCTTAGGCCTGCCAGTGTTGCAGAGACCATGCCTTGAACTTGAGATACCTAGTCCTGTACAAGTCCCTTCTCATGCCCAGGACTTGTCCTTCCTTGCAGCAGCTGTTGTGCTTTTAGCAATTTATGAAACTAATATCTCAATATCTGGACAGCTGAGTCCAGGAGTCAGGCACCGTGCCCAGTACAGCCCTCCATGTGCCTACTTCCCAGCACCTATCCTCTAGACTCATAGGGTGCGCAGGCAAGGTAGCTGGGCCGGTGCCTTCACAGGGAGAGATGCCCTTGTTCTCAAAAGCCCAGCAAAGGCCAAAGCAGCCCTGCCCCCTGCCCAGGGACAGAGCCGAGAGAGCCCAGAGTCCTAACTCTTGCAGCCTGGGCCCAAGGGATAGAAACTCAGCTCCAGGCACCTCACTGACCCAGGACAGATGCCTCAAGCCAGCATCTGCCTGAGTGCTTTAGGGGCAAGGAGTTCCCAAATACATGAACTTGAGACTTATCCTTCCATAAGTCATGTTACCTGGGGCTGCCCGGAGAGGGATGGGGTTAGGAGGGGCAAGGCCACAGAGCCTGAGTCCAGGCACTTACCTTGACCTTCGCAAAGCTTCTTCATCAGGGTCTTGCACTGTGGGTAGAAAGTTGTTGGTCAGGAGGAATCACAAGGAACAAAAGGAAGAAAAGTCGCTAGAGCTCTGTGGACACTGAGTACCCACTAATAACTGAACAGTTACTGCTCCCTAGTCTGTAAACTAGGAAGGGAAAGGCTGTGTGCTGGGCAGAGAAAGGGGACATGAGAGGAAATGGTGCAGTTGGGTGGGAGTGGTCAAAGGTATGTCCTGAGACGTCCTCTTACCCCAGCTCTGGGCAGTAATTTCACCTGGAATCCCCGTGGCAAGACTGCTGCCTGCTGTTGGGTCAGAGAACTGAGCAGAAGAAGGCAGATGTCATTTGCTTGCCCCAGGGGCCCAGGAGGGGCTCAGCAGGCTGATATTTGTCAAGGCCAGCGCATCTTAAAGGGTAGGAGGACTTGATTCCCTAGCTTCTGTGGGAGTGTGATCTCTCAGCATCTTTCCTTTTTGCCCCCACCTTGCCACAGCCCTCACTTACTGTATTCTGTCCCTGTCATCTGGGCCAGGATACGGAAGGAGCGAGACTGCAGGTTGGAGGAGCGGCGGGCCCACTCATCAGCCTCATCTTCCGGCTTGTTCTGGTTCTTAATCACAGCCTGATACACAGGAGAGGCGCTGTCTACAGTAAGATCTTTAACAGGAAGGCTCCTGCAATGCAGAAAAAGGCTGTGGGCGAGGGCTACTCTGGAACCCTGCTCCCTATCCCTCGCGTTCTCCCCATGTTGCGTCCCTCTGGCACTCCTTGCACTCCCATTCCCATGACGGCCCCTATTTGTCCGAACCCACCATGCCCTTTACCCACTGCCATCTGAGAACCTGGGGCAAGGGCTTGGCTGGGTCCTCAGTGCTCATGGTGGTCACAGTGGGACAGTGATTTCTCTTATGAAGGATTAGGAAGCTGAGATCCCTCTTGCCGTACTAACTCAGACGTAGGACTGAAGATACCCACCGCCCCGTCTCAGGGGCCAGATCTCCTTTAAGGAGAAAGGAGGCAGAACTTATCTTCTCGAAGTAATTTCCCTCTCCCTGAGCAAGTCCTGAGTTTGGGGCTATGTGATGACAGGCCATTTGGGGGACCCAGAGACTCCTTAAGGCAATTCCTTGTCCTCCTCACACCTTTGGATCCAAACAGGAAGCTGCCAATGCTGTGACTGCTCTAGAAGAGGACTGGGGACTCCCGCTCAGCTACAACCAGGCAGGCACGGTCGGGGGGCTGGTGTGAGGAATTGGGCAACAAGCCCACACAGCCAGGATCGCTTGCAGACAAGGGAATTCTGGCCTGGGGGAGCTGAGAGTAGAGATGCAGGAGGGTAATTTGGTCTCTGGCCTAGCCTATTGAGGGGGGCCTGGTGACCTTTTAGAATCCCCGGGTCTGGCACATAATAGGTGCTCAAAACTTAGTTGAATGAATGAATCCTAGATCAGAACCAGAAGAGAACCCAGAGCCCCTTGGGTCCAGTGCCTCCCAACCCAGCCCAGACTGCAAGGAGGCTCTATCTAAAGCTTTTATATATCCCAGCCCACTCACCCTGGCCAGTGAGGGCTGGAGGATGCAGGACGCCCAGCTACCCTGTCAGGAGTCAGGATGGACTCAGGTGGAGTTCACAGTAAGAATAGCCCGTCTCCCCAGCCTGTGGGTCAGCGGCCCAGCCCTCTCCTCTTACATATGTTGAAAACGAGGTCCCACAAGGTTGGCTGATTACAGCATACAGGGACCCCACTGAATTAGAATCCAGGCATCCCAGCTCCCAGCCCAGTGGCCTTTCTATCAGACCCTCTGTAGTGACAAGGGCTCAGAAAAGCCACTTCTGCCCACTGGAGCCTTGTACACCCCAGAGGCTCTGTGCCTGCAGACTTGGCGCAGCCTAGACACTCATTCTTTCCAGCATTCCTTGCCTGCCTCTATGGCTGCTTCTACCTGCTCCCTACCCAGGACTGGCTGGATGGGGGAGGGGCTTCCTCAGTGCCCATGTCTTCTACCCTCTCTGCAAAGAGCTGGATGGAAGCATTGGCTAGTTTCCCAGGACTGGAGTCTCTCAGGATTGGTGCTCTGTGTCTGGCTCAGGGTGGGCTATGACAGCAAAGGTGGAGAAAGGCGACAAAAGGTGATGAAAGCTGGGTACAGCAGAGCTGCCCCTACTTCCCTGAAGGCAATGCCCTGGCCCAAGAGCTACAGGTACTGGCAGCCTGTGGTTGAGACCTCATGGGAAAAACCAACAGATCTGTCTGGGGTCCAAGCAGGAAGGAGCCTGGGGTTACCCAGGAGCAGAGGAGTGGGTAGGATCTCACTGAGGGAGGGCATTTCTGGCACAGGGAAGTCTCCCAAGGATTCCCAAAGCAGATGCTGGACCTACTGTCTTTGGGTGAGATGGGCAATGGGAGGAAACAACCAGGACTTCCTGGCCTGCTTGGAGGAAGTGTGGCCTGTGCTGTGGGTGAGGCAAGATGTAGACTCAAGCCCAGGCCCTGCCTGTGAGCCTGCCTACACTGAGCTTTGTGGTCCAGAAAACAGACAGAAGGTGTTTACTGCCATTTCCTTGGAACATGCCCTGGAGGTGCTGCCCTGTCCTTCCCCGGGCTCCAGAAAGCTGCCAAGAGTGAGTCCCTTGGGTTTCACATTATTGGTTCATTTTCCACCATTCCACCACACTGTGCAAAAACCAGGGACTGGTGCTGCCACAACAGAGATTGGGAGTCCAAAGGAAGAACTGCTGTGCTTTTTTTAAGATTCTGGGGCTCAGGGAGAATATGTACAGAAAGAGGATGGAACAATTCTGGGACCCTGGGTCCGAGGCCATTCTCTGGAGCTGCTTCCAGCATGGTCTTCTTGCCACCAAAACCACTCCATGGTCACCACATCAAGGTCACCTTGAGGCATTTACTTCACTGTACACTGCCCCCATATCTGACACATCTTTTGCCTCCCTTGGGTGGTCTTAGCAAGCACAAGCTCTTCCAGATCCATCTTCCATGAGGATTCCGGGTAGTGGCCTCTAAGAGGCCTCCTTATCACCCTCTCCCTTGAATAATGGCCCAGTGTGGAAGTTGACATTCAGGTCTACACTGTCCCAGTACAGACAGAAAAGGCTGGAGGAAACACCCGCAAAGCACGGCAAGAACGCTCCAGCCTTGGGGTGTCAACACGAGTGTTATTACTCTCATCTGTGTCCATAGTGACATTATTTGGGGCAAACCCCAAAAGACAAGCCTGTATAAGCTGCAGGGCATGCCATCTGGCTGTTAGGTGGGTATAAGGAAGAACGCAAAGGCACTGTCCTCAAACACATCCCACCAAACCCACACACCATCCCACAACTAGACAGACAGACAACGGAACAGACACTGTGGGGTCTACTTACGCCAGTGGCGATGCCCTGCCAAGCAGAAGAAAGCCCAGCAGGGAGTGCGTGTCCATCAAGGGATGGCAGAGGGGTGGCGCACACACAAGGGAGCAGGGTTAGGATCAGAAATGAGTTATGGGAGTGGAGTGGATGAAAGAGGAAGAAAGAGAGACAAAAAGAAAACTGTCAGTGAGGAAGGAATCATGGAAATTAACAGCAGAAACGGAGCACCTTATGGCAGAGAGAGGCGGCTCTTACCCACAGGTACCACACAGCACCAGTCTAGCAGGGCTGAGTTAGAAGAAAGGGGAGCGCATGTTGCTCCCCAGGATTGCAGGGAAAGGGAAAGGAAGGGGAGGAGAGGATAAAGGAGGGGAGGGGAGAGGACAGGCAGGAGATAGCAAAGGTCCTTTGAGAAGACTAGATTAGATCAATGGTGCATCCTGTTAAAAAAATCTCAGGTTGCTTAGTGGCAAAACCAAATGATAATAGTCTTTTCCAAAGGTGCAGAAAATAGAAAGTGAAGAGCAGTTCTTCCATTATCTTCCACTGACCTTCCCTTTGGTGACCACTTTTAGGAGCACATCAAGGACATACTTGTTACATTCTGTGGCAAACAAATGTTAGCAGGAAATCCCTATTAGCTCTTTGGCTTATTCAGGCAGCCTTGTTTTTCTTGGTACACATGAGATAAGGGTTGTGTTTTTAAACTTGCATGGTCATATATTCTATTTTGAATGACAGAATTAAATAAATGAACATCGTGTCTAGTTCTGCTAAGAGCTGCAGCCGTGAGCCTGGCCAGTTTGAGATCCAGGGCTCCAAGGCAAGTAACCTCTGTCCCCTAGTGGTCCAAAGGAAGAACTGCATGCCTGAGAGGGCCAGGCTTCCTGGGACTAGGATAGCCCTGAAGTCCACATAACCTTTCATCCTTTGTCCTCTGGAGCTTCCCCCTATAAACCACATGCACATCGTGGCCATAAGGGCTCAGTTCTGGAAAGGCCAAATGCTATAGGAACTTTCTGGGACTTTTTAACCCCTTGATTCTTTTTAAAACATGTTTTTCTTAGCTTCGGAAAAAAGGTACAACTATCTTTTCAAGTTTTCTTGCCTTGAGTTACTGGAGATACTGACTCAGGGATAAGATGTCATCCAAAGAGGTAGTTCTGAAAGTCAACACTAATGGTATTCCCAAGTAGAAAACAGTGAGAGACTCTGTGTGTGTGTGTGTGTGTGTGTGTGAAAGGAAGAGAGAGACAACAGAAAGACAGAGACAGAGAGACAAAGACAGAGAGACAGCATACAGAGTGACAGAGACAGGCACAAACAAAGACATACGGAGAGAGAGAGAAACTAAAACAGAAAGACACGAAGAGGAAGAGGTCCCCATTAATGTTCGCACTATTAGCATTCACAGATGATCTTCAGCCAAATCTTTCCCTATTTAGTCCTCAACCATCTATAACAGGCAAATTCCAGAAACCAAGGATGTCCTCAGTCCCACTTCCCTGGGGGCAAACAGGAGGAGGTGAGTGCCTAGTCTTTGGCAGCACCCCAGGTTCTAAAGTGGGGTAAATGCCAACAGCACCCTGGATGGTTGCTCTGGAGCCCCCTTCCCAAACAAGAAACCCAGTCACAAATTTGAATTGCTCTCATCAGTGGAAGAACGCAGGAACTTCCCCCCAAAGAAAGGCTTATGAGAAGACTGCGATATCCAGAATACCACCCCGCTCTTCCCCCATAACAGGATTTCAGAAGTCTCTTTTTAAACCATTCCCAGCATGGAGCCAGGGGGAAAATGCAGAGGCTCTGACAGGCACTTGGAGGAACCACCATATTCTGCATTTCTCCACCCTTCACCCAAAGCTGACCATGCGTTTGATTCTGAAGAGAGAACATTATGTTCTGGAAGGTATGGACAGAGGCTGGCTCATGCCCAGGAGGCTGAAGGCGAGGGAAGAAAGCGGGTTCCGATGCCTTAAGTCTCTGATGTAGCCCAGCGGCCTGGTGCCCTCAGCCTCCGCGGGGGATGAGGCCAGGCTGGTGGCGGAGTTGGTGAGCCGTGAGCAACCGAGGATGAAGGAAGACGCTTACCCACTGAAGTCACTGCCCTGGGCCTGGGCCTGCCCAGCGATGGCGTCCATGATGGCGTCTTGGGAGTACATGCTGATGGGCGTGTTATACTGCGCATGGATGATGGTGGCCTTGCCGCCCAGCCCCTTCACCTCGATGGGCTTGTGGGTGGACAGGGCCGAGTCCTTCAGGGCGTTGGGGTTGAAGCGTTCCTGGTAATCGGCGCTGGGGGAGGGGAGCAGGGGGAGCAGAGGGAGTAGCGAGGAGGGAAGTGGAAGGAGAAAAGGGCAACAGGTGATATTACATGGGGGGCTGGTGGCGGAGGGTGTCGAGAGAGATCTCCCAAAGTCTGATCCCAGGCCCCCCCAACTGTGGCTGGGCTGGGTCTGGTCAGGAAAATCCTCGGCACCCTCCCCAAAGCCCTTTGCAGGTTTTTCTTGCCCATCTGGGTTTTTCCAGATCCCTGGAGGCCCCGGCTCAGCCTGAGCTACCGTCCAGGATCAGCAGGGGGCGTCAGGCATTGAAAGCTCTCTCACCACACCAACTGGGAAGCAGAGTCAAAAAGGGTTGGGGAGTGGGGTTGGGGGTACAGGAGCTGGGTTACACGTGACAGGCAGCAGCAGCCCAAACGGAGTCCAGGACGCACAAAAGGCGAAAAGCAACCCTACTGGGATTTTGAGATTCGTTCCTCAACCAAGGGGCTCATCCTATAGGCTGCCCCCGTGGCTGGGGGGTTCTGCTCCTCCAGATGCTTCAGTGCATGTGTTTCTTCCACCCAGCAGGGCTCAGGCTGCTCAGGCCCCATCATGTCCAACTTGCTTTGTGGCCCATCAGTCTCTACCCATCGGGGCTTTCCCCTCCGACAGGCAGGTGTGCTCACCGGGACAAAGACGAGGTTAGGCACGGCCCTTCTGAGGGGTCCCACAAGGACAGAAATGTCTTCAGGTTCACACAGAACCCCGCGTCAGCACAGCATTCCACCCACCGCCCACCAGAGCCAGCCTGCTGGTGTTAAGCAGCTGCAGCAGGAAATTGGGAAACAACGGAATGGCGAGGGTATCAGATAGAGGCCTAGGATCCCTCCCCAACTCCTCCACTCCATATTCGCAGCTTCACACACATGCAGGCTCACTCAGGAACACAAATGCACCCCCTTTCACACATGCATACACACGTACACATGCTGACAGGCACACACTGTCCAGATGGACAGACACACAGACGCATGCTAGAATATGCACGCAAGCACACACACATGCTTTCCTTGGATACTAACTTGGCTGGAGAGTTGGCTACCACCTGAGGAGGAAAGAAGACAGGGCTATCAGAGTGAGGCTCCTGCTAGGGGGACTGTCCTCAGACTGGCATTGTGGAGGCAGAGGCAGCCGAGTCAGGCGCTGGTTGAGGAGAGTGCATAGTAAGGAGGTGAAGAGTTCAGAATTGGGTCATGGTCTCTTGGTTTGGGTCAGAGATGCCTACAGCAGCGATTCCCCCTCGGTAGGTCCCCAGTACCCAAAGTTTGGCTAGGAAGAAAGGTTTGTTTGTCCATCTTTATGGACACTCATGTATATGAATCCCCCACATACAACCTAGCTGTAGACTCTAGGAGAAGAAGCTGGAGATGGAGACAGGACCAGCTACGGCTGCCCCTAAGTACCTCCTGGCCAGACAGCAGCTCTGCACTTACCCCTGTTTAATGGGGGCAGCTCTGAGAGTTCTGCAACCTGAGCAGGAGTTGCAGTGGTGCTGGGTGTGTATGTGTGGCCGGCTTACCCACAGCCCACAGGACCTGCTCTCCCTCTCGGAGGAGGGGCAGGCAGCTATGGTTACACCTCCTGGGGCACAGGGGATAGGGGGTCTGTGCACTCCCTGGTGACCAGTCCTAAAGGCCCTGTGGATAGGCAACAAAGAAGTGTGGGTCTGAGGTTTATTGCAAGAAAGCTCTCAGCCAGGGCAGCCCATCTTGGAAACTACAAGAGAAACCCCACCCTTGCTCTTATCTGCGAACATGCCTTCTGGAGCACCATCTCCATAGTGGAGGTATTGCCTGCATTACATCTTCTTAAATGCAAATTCCTTGCAGCAGCAGATCCTGGCAGCTGCTATGGCCCTGTCAGAAACCTGAGGGGGGAAGAATGCAGAAGGTAGCGTCTTTGCCCCCAAACTCTGCCACCTTCTCAGATATGACTACCGTGGGTTCTGACTGGGAGCCTGTGTCCTAGCTGGCCTGACCCTGGTCATCTTTTGTCCAGGACTTTTGGGAACTAGGCCAAAGCCAGGGGCCCCCAAGCTCCAGGTAGCCTCACAGTGGCCCATCTCAGCTCCAGGCCCGTCTCAGAGCTGATATAATTTCCTCTGTCCTCCCAGGCTCAAAAATAGCTGCGAGAGGAGCTATATTAGGAAAGGGCCAGCACAGATCTTCCATTCCTTCTCCATTTTTGGCCAGTCCTGACAGCTGCAGAGTCAGCTCTTGCCCTGACCAGCCATGCACCCTAGAGAGGGCAGTGTTGGCCTCTGGGACTGCCTCTGGCCTGCCCTGCCTGGGCAGCCAGCTCCTTCTTTGGCATTGATTCCTGTCCCCTGCTTAGCTTCCTCCTGAAGACCTGGAGGCTAGGATGCCTGCGGCAGACAGCTCAAAGAAGAGGCAGCACCCAGGTCTTGGGGAGGATGACCCAAAGATGTAAGACCAGCCCAGGAGCCCTGGCACCTAGTGGCTTGAGGGACACTGCTCTTCAGTGCCAGCCCCAGAGAGTACAAGGAGAACAGGGCTGCAGGGATGCTCAGACCCCCTGTCCTCGCACCCACCTTTTCCTCTCCATGCCTCCCAAGAGGACAGAAGCTGCCAAAGAGGAGAGTAGGGGAAGGAACTTCCTTTCGGAGCCAGACAGGACAGAATTCAAATCCTCACCCTGCCTCTTCCTAGTGCTGTGATTCTGGGCAGGTTACCCACCTGTCTCTCCTCTGTCTCTCCATTCATAAAATCGAGATGGTGGTGCCCACCGCACAGACAGGTTGTGCAGACGAAATAGAATGCTGAGAGTAAAGCCCTCAGCATAGGTTAAGTGTACAGTGGATGGATTTCAAGCAGTTAGACACTTATCGAAGGTAATGTCTCAGCTCAACAGAGGCCACCGGTGTTAGTCCAAGTCAGAGGCTCCACCCTTCCTGTGGCAACAGCACCAGCCTTCATTTGGATGAAGTGCTCCCTCTTCTAGCACATCTTCCCTTGGAGGAAACTGTTAGACCTTGATGCTCTGAGTGTCAAGTATAAAGTAACACTTGTCAGGTTCTGAGAAGTCCTTGTGCCAATGGGTGGGAGTCATGGAAAGCAGGCACGGGGCTGACCCCTCACTTCTCTGGGCAGGTAGGTAGGTCCCTGTCTCCTTGCAAGGAGGAGTCAGGCTGACCTGAGTGCCAGTCCTGCCAGTCATTAGCTGTGTGACCTTGGGCAAATTACTCACAGATTCTGGGCTTCTATTCCCAGCTATAAGTGGGGAAAATGATGCCCACCTCTGAAGTTGCTGGGAGAGTCGTGTTAGTTAAAGCACATAGACTGTTAGCAGGTGCCCAGCCCAGACTGGGAGCTTGGTAAGGGGAGACATTGCCCTCGTTGCAGGTGGACCTCATGGAGTTGTTAGTCCACCAGAGACTGACTTCCCTGTCAGGTGCCAGTCCCAGGGGGACAAGAAAGAGCTATCAGACTATCCAAGGCAGAGAAGGGGGCCATTTCTACTCTGCCATTTCCTAAGTTTTCTGACAGAAGCTCCTTGCTGGAAAAGCCGGGGGTATATGTCTCTGCCACCTCGGTCCAGGGAAGCCAGGGTCCAGGCGCTCAGACTGTGGAATGTCCGAGGCCAGCTTCACTCAGGATCCAAGAAAGAACTGGAGGACCGGGGGAGGTGGGGATCTCCAGGACAGCAGTGAGCTGAGGGAGCACAAAATCTTACCTTCTGTGGCAAGGGCAAAGGAAGGGCGTGGGCTTGGGTCAACTGACCCAGGCTGTGTGACTTCAGGCAATGACAACAGGTAGGACGTATTGAGTGTGCCAGAACAGAGCTCAGTGCTACCCATGTGTTGTCTCCTTCAGTCCTCCCAGTAACCTTGAGATCTGGACAGTCTCATGTCCATGTACCCCTAACCACTGACTCAGCCGGCTCTAGGGTCATGGGAGAAGTTAAAACGAGATAAAAAACATGAAGGGCTTAGAAGCTAATATATGCTCTGCTTGAGGGCTCCTTTCCCTGGGCCCCTCTGTGACATCTTCCGGCTCTAGGTTCTTTTCACTCCTATGCTCGCAGAGTCCCACTAGCTAGATCTCAGGGGGTGGGGGATGGGTTGTTGCTCTACACAGCCCTTTTCCTCGGGTCCTGCTTCCTTGCTGCTCCACCCTAGCCAGGGTCAGTCCTACAAGCCTGCTCCCTTCACACCATTGCCAAGTTTCTCTGCACCCAGCTTAGATGTGCCCACCTCTGGGCAGCCTTCCCAGACCACCCCCAGCGTTAGAGAACTTGCTTTCCCACCTCTCTAATTCCTCTTTGCTCCTGCCTCAGGGCTCTGAGAGGGGTAGAGACCAGCCTGTCCCCTTGTCCCAGAGCTCCTGGAGGTAGCAAGCTTTGTCCTGTCTTGGATCTCAACTTAACCTTCTCCGAGCCTCAGTTTTCTCCTCTGCAAAATCTGACACATCACCCTAGGGTGGTTGCATAAAGCAATGATGCACTTGTCTCATGGCAAATGTCAGTAGGACCATTGTTTTCATGGCTGTCAGCCTGAGCTGCCTCATGGGGTTAGGGCTGGTGGATTGAGGCTAGCTCCTTGCTCTGACCACCTGACCAGGACTCTACCGAGCACCAAGGACCCAGGTGGCCCTAGACCACCAGTGGAGAGCTGTACACCCGTTACCTACCCTCCTGGGAGTCCAGCACCTGAGGTTTTCCCTCGGAGGCTCATCTGATACATCTGAGCCATCTCCCTCAGGGTCTCTGCCGAGTACAGGCCAATGGGGTTGTTATACTGCCTTGGCTGGCTCGAGCCCAGTGGCATTTTCTGGCTGAGTGAGTCCAGGGCCCCTGGGCTGCCCTGTGTAGGACCGAGATCAGAGGCCTCTGTGTGTGAGGAGAAGACGGAGGTCTGGGAGAAGGAAGAGCTAAAGGTCTGCCTGAGCTCCGGGGTGCCCAGGCCGACCCTTGTCTTGGAGTTGGGGCTGGGTGCCGCCAGGCTGCCGTTCGTGTCCAGAGCAGGGTCCTGGCACAGGGTAGACGTCATGCAAGGGAGAGAGAAGAGAGCGGTTAGAGGCCACACATGTCCAAGTGTTTCTGCATGGACCTGAAACGGAGGTGTTAGTGCGAGAGCTCCGCAGCCTGCAGCCTGCTGCATTGAGCTCAGGTGGGGCCAGACAGGGCACCTGGAAGAGAAGGGTTTTGTCAGGAAGAACAGGGGAAGCACACAGTTCTGAGCTCCAATGCTGGTATCCACCTGGACAAAATGCAAAGCTTCACACACAAAGCCAAGCCAAGCCAGCCCGCCTGCAGGACTGGAAGCAAGGGCTGGAACAAAAGGGCTCAGGGTGCGGAGGGAGCCACCTCTGAGCGGGGGCACCTGGTAGGCACAGCCCAGCCTTCTGCTCTATGGCCCTCACATGGCAAGTGAGAAGGGGTTCCCCCCGGCTGGTGGTGGACAGGCAGGGTGCAGGTGCAGGAGGGAAAACTGAGGAAATAGGGGGCTGACACTTGGTTCCCTTGGTTTACTTCTGCGATTTCTCCCAAGTATCCTTCTGCCTATTTCCCCAATCTGTCTCCTACCCCAACCCCTCAGTCTCCTCCTCTCCCCTCTCTTCACTCTGCCCCTTGCCCACTCTGCCTCACCGAAGAGACAGGAGTAAGTATGAGGTCATACAGGGAGAGGTGGGGAGTAGATTCCTGTAGGAGAGGTGGGATGGGCCGCCCATGCCCTGGGCCCACAGGGTTGAGCTGTTTAGAGGGAACTGGGAAGGGGCCTGGAGCACAGGATGAGGTCTGCAGCCAGGGCTCCACCTTCTCTCCTGTACTGGCCTCTTGGCCACCACCAGCATTTCTGATTGGGCTATAGGGGCATGCAATTGAGAGAAGGAATGGAAATCAGCAGGACAGAGCCTAGGTCAGAGGAGAAACTCCAAGGGCCAGCAGGCCCCTCCATGCCTAGGAGCCCCTCCTGGGATGACCAGCTGAATCTGGGGCCTCCAGCTTTCATGCCACAGCTCCCCTTCCCCCCGTCACCCATCCCACCTCAGGAGGATGAGAGTCAGAGCCTTCTGGACACTTGTCCTTGTCTTGCCTGGGACGTCCCCTTTCCTGAGAACACTGCTGTCTAAGCCGGTATTACATCAGCCCAGCCATGACGCCCGAGGTGGTGGCACCCAGACAGGCACCCCACACTTAGTATTTCATGGGGACTCAAACACCTCTCTTTGAGGCCTGCCTCACCTCCCAGGGTCAGCCATGTCCCTCACCTCACCTCAAGTAGTCCAGGCAAGAGTTAGGCAGGCAGACCAGGCAGGGCCTGTACCCTAGGAACCATGGCTGAGAGTGGAGCCTGCCATCAACTATTGGCACCTACCTTCTGATGAGGGATTACTGGCAGAGGGGACTGGATCGGGGGCGCTGTTGTGGAGATGGGTATGGGACGCTTTGACCTGTAAAAACCAGAAATGAGACCAAGTGAAGACAGTCACATGTGGGGCCAGGAGCTCCTGCCTCATCAGGGATGGCCAGGGGAGAGCAATAGAGTACTGGGGAACCAGATCAGAGGGGCCGAAACCCGCTGTCCACCCTGTCAGTTGGATGTCCTCAGAAAGACACTGAGCCTGATCAGAATGGAGAAGTCATAGCCCTTGGGCACTTTGTAGCCACCGGCTTCTGCTAGGCCCTTGGGAGGCTTCCTGGGAAAACTGGACCCACCCTCTCAGCCTCATCTGTAAATTGAGACACAGATATGAGAGGTGATTGACGATGGCTTAGGCCTAGTCCTTCCTCTAGTCCAGGGGCTGTCTTTACTGCCCTTCGAGGCCTTGTATCACAGGGTTGGGGCCACACAACTGCTACTGGATAGCTCCTCTCTTGGGCCCCTGATGCCCACATCCCAACCTCCCCTCTGCTCTGGAGAGCTCCCACCTACTTCTGCAGTGTGAGGCTTAGGTTGTAGCTGGCAGACTTGATCTTGTTCTGGGCCTCCAAGTGGGTCATGGTATCTGTGTTGACACCATCAATGGCTACCACGAGGTCACCCTGGGTGAGCTGGGACTGGGCCGCCTTGCTGCCTGGTGTGATCTGAGAGAATAGCAGATTGGGAGATGAGCATTAGGAGGGTGGGCCTGAGGATGAGTCAGTCCCCAGGGAAGAGTTACCTGCCATCCTCTAGTAGACACCTGCCATTTTATCTTTCATTCACTGTTGCTAGTATCTGCTGCTCACCGAGCCTGATTCTTCTTGCTGGTACTTAGCCACCACATTTCCTAGTTTGTCGTATCTGAGTCTGGTTTTAAGTCTAGCTCTGGTTAGTGGAATGTGGATGGAGGCAGTGCACACTACTTCCAGGTCTTCCCCCAAGCAGCCATCCTTGCCATCTTGCACTCTCTCTGCTTATGGGCTGACTGGATGCAGAGGACCCAGAGGAGGATAGCTAAGCCACTAATGGAAGGGACCTGGATCCTGGAGTCACTACTTAGAGGAGAATAACTAAGAAGCACCACATTGGATGATGAATGAGAGAGAAATAAACTTTCATTATGCTAAGCCATTGAGATTTGGGGGCTGTTTGTTACACCAGCTTGCTTACTACAATACTTGCATCCCGGAAACCTATAGAGCGCTTCCCAGGCTCCAAGAGGCAGGGGATACTCAGGACCTAAGACTCAGCACCATCACAGAGACACTGCTAGATCAGCAGGCAGGTCAAATGCTCCCTCACAATACATCTTAGTGTGAGTGCTTAGTGCTACCATGGCAGGGGTACAGTGGACTAGGGAGCCGTCACCCTGCCTGGAGGAGCAAGGCTGGGACAAGGGGCAGGGCTCAGTGTTCTGAGGTTGGCTTCATCCTTCCAGAAGGGGAGGTAAAAGTGGGGGCCAGTTCCCAAATCCTTGATGACATCACAGAATATTAGAGTCTGGGGGCCCCGCCCCTAGTGTGAGCGCACAGAATGTCAGGTATGCTCCACCCTGGAATACCCCCATGTGATGTCAGGAAGGCTACGCCCCCAGGGACATTACTTGGGATGCCACAATGGCTCAGATTCCACTCCCAATGACATCATGTATGATGCCAGATTCAGCAGGTCTGGCTTCCAGTAATAGCACCCTGAAGGCTGTGGAGACCCCACCTGCAGTGATATCACATCAAATGCAAAATTCTGAATGGCCTGCCCTAGTGACATTCCATGGAATATCACAGAGACTCTGCCCCACTCCCATGACACCATGTGGAATATCATGCAAGCCCACCCTTGCTGATATCACATAGAATGACTTTGTGACCTTACTCCCATGACATCATGGGGAAGACTCCCCTGTGACATCATGTGAACTGCCATGCAGGCCCCACCCCCAATGATATCATAGGAAATGGGGATAGCCCTCTGGGAGTCACACCCCCTACCATGCTGTGACTGGAGGGAGGCCCTTGGCTTTTCCTCTCCAGCTGCCCACCAGCCGGTCCTCCTGGCTTCTCTGGACACATCCCAGTCACTTTCCTGGCTATACCCTAGGCACAAGGTCTGCTCTTAATGCTTGCAGAAGTCATTTTCTGGCCAACGCTTGGGGACCATCCTAGAAGAAGCTCAGAGAGGACCTGGAGACAGTCCCATGCCTTGTTTGTCAAGCCTGGGAGGGCCTCCTGCCAGGCCCTGGGCTCCCAGACATGGATAGAAGCTTCCTGCCAGGGGCCTCACAGAGAACTCTCATCTAAACCAGAGTTTTACTGTCACCAGCTTCCAACACGTTCCTAGATAGGCTCTACAGGATGAGCCCAGGAACAGTGTATGATGATCCAATGATAACAGCGAGACAGGAGAGGCCTCACTTACTGCCTCGAGCAAT
The DNA here is from genome assembly GCF_902729225.1 of Pteropus medius. Taxonomy (NCBI): domain Eukaryota; kingdom Metazoa; phylum Chordata; class Mammalia; order Chiroptera; family Pteropodidae; genus Pteropus; species Pteropus medius. Next base: position 57,316,318 of record NW_024344378.1, on the reverse strand, counting down.
CATTTCAGCCCTGAGAGCTGTATTATCTGCTTAAACACTGGCCACCTTTGCCCAGAGCAGCCTCTCCCAATCCCTGAATCTGATGAAATAGACAAGGACAGGAGAAAAACAAACCCCTAGATTGCCAGGTAGCCACATTGTCTGTTTGCAGAGTCCAGCCTGCTTGCCCAGCTCCCATAGGGGCATCTTGGAGCTACTCAGGCCTTCTCAAAATGCACATAGTCCTTCTCTACAAATCCTAAGCCACAGGGAGCCTCTACTAATGACAGGGTATGTTGTTTCCTTCATTTAAGGAGTTGAATAATGGGTGAAAAGCAACCAGGAAGAAAAACAAAACACTTTCCAGGCTGAGTGGGGACTCCTGAGGGCAAATGAGCTGCTAAGCCAGTCCTGTCCTTTCCCTACACCTGGCTTCATGTTCAGGCCTGTGCTCTCCTCAGTACTATATTATAGACATCTTCAAATACAGAAAAAGCAGAAAGAATTCTACAGTGAACATGCAAATACCCATCGCTGAGGTTCTACCATAACATATCACTCAACTTGCTGCATCACACTCTAACTCCTCTCTCCATCCACCTAATACATCTGAGTATTCAAGTAGTTCAGAGAAAGTAGCAGACACCGGTATGCTTCCATTCAGAACGAAGTGTGCAATACCTCTGCCCTCCTGGTGGACTGCTGGCAGGGCTCCCCGCACCAGGGGTACCTACAGCCAGGCTCCCCCACACTGTGAAACCCCCACACTAGGGTTCCCCACATTCTTCTAAACATCTACAGAGAAGGGGCTATCACCCTGAAGAATGGAGCTCCTAGGTGGGAGGTGGCAGCACAGGCTCCAGCCAGAAGGACAGGCCTGCTGCCTATAGAGCTAACTGCCAGACAGGACCAGTACTATGTCCAGAAGATCACAGATGACAGTATAAGCAAGGACATCAGAGTGACATCCAAGAGAGGATGGGTGAGACCACACATCAGCTCAGGTAAGCCTGGTGGAGTGGGGCGAAGGGTGGGGGGGTGGAGCTGCCTTGGGGACATCTTTCTCCCTCAGGCATTGGCTAGCTCACACTAATTCTTCCCACTGGGCCTCCCACCGCCCCACTTGCCTGGCCCTGCCTTGCTCCCTCTCATCCTCGGGCGTGGGCTATGGTGATCCTTGTTCCTAAGGAAGAGCTCAGCCTTCCTGGGGTCTGGTCAGTAGCTTCCCCCGAGGGAAGCCACAGAGCTGACTCTTGCCTGCCCTTGGCACCTGTCTGCCTGCACCTGTGTATGCCCATCAGGGCTCAGCTAGCCTGGCCTTTGGCTGCCCTGAGCAGGACCCAAGAACCCTCGAGCTGTGGGGTGGAGGGTGTTGTCATCCTCTTGTAGGGAAGTGCCCTTCTAGTTCTGCCCAGCTTCCCCTAGTGGAGGCAGGATGGAGGCAAGGACCCCCAGCTCGGCCCAAGGACCATTAGATCTCCTCCCTCCACCACAGTAGTAGCTTTCTCTGCAGAAGGGTGAGGCCACACTTGTACTCTCAACCAGAGACCAGGGCAGTGAAGGATGCGGTCCAGGCTTGATGGACCCACGGATCTCTTATCTGACTATTCCTCTCTGCTTCCCTTGTCCCAGAAAGGACCCAAAGCAGCTAAATCTTTGGAGGTTTTTTTCTTTAGTCTTTCCCCTTTTAAGCATTTAAAAAACAATTTGTAGTAGTTGTTTCATTTCCACTTCACTTCTCAGTCTTCTCCGGTCACTAGTCACCTTTTACCCGGGAAACCAGCCCTGGGCAAAGTTCCAGGCCTAAAGTCTTGTCTCAAAGGTTCCCTAGAATGTGCTTAAGGTGTTTGGGGGCCAAGATGGCTACCTGTCTTACAGGAGTCCTTTCACCTTGCTGTGATGTGGTCTTAGGGCACCCCAGAGTGGGCACAGGAATAACCGATGCCAGGAGCAGTGGTGGCCCCAGACACTTGTAGGTGCCTGTGGGAGAGGGAGCAAAGGGAAGAGTGTGGACTTTGATCTGACCCAGACCTGAGATTGCAATGCCAGCCTCTATGCCCTCTGTGTAAGGAGAGCAACAGTGCCTTTCTCCAAGATGGCTTCTAGCATTGCATTATTAAATAGGGTATTATGTAAGGAGGGCGCAGAGCTGAGAAAGTTTCAGAGAAGCTCCCAACCAAGGAGGCATAGGTGCTGCCCCTGGCCCCTTCTCCCGGAGGTGCCAGAGGGGCCAAGGCCGGGAGGCTGCAGGAAACAAGATCTGGAGCTGGCGGAGAGTAGGGTGCAAGAGACTACCCTGACTGACCAGTTTTGAGCCAGCCTGTTGTCCCTAGAGGGACCCGCACATTAGCTGGGGGCGGGGTGGAGGGGTATTGGGGGTGGGGAAGAAGTTCTCTGTCAAGGTTTCCGGGGAAGTGAGACACTGGCTGGGGCTCAGGGGCATCCAAACCATCTGCTTCTATTACCCTCATTTCCCTGCAGTCAGGAAGGCAGGTGGGCTCTCTGCAGAAGTTCTCGGCCATCACTCTCAGTGTTCAAAACAAGAAAGGCCCCCGCCTTCCTTTTCCTCTAGATTTGCCTGTATAGGGGTGTTAGGGGATGGGGAGCAAGGGTAGCTTAGTGGATGCTGTGGATGGTGTAGTTTGCAGCATCTCCTCATCCTCCCAGGCTGACCACCCCAGGGGATTTCCCGTGGAGCCCTAAGTGCATTACACTGTGTGATTAAATTACCATCATGCCGTACTCCACTCTGGTCCCATCTGGCTTCCCTGGGGCCTTGCTCCATCCCTCATCCTCTCACTGGAAACTCTGTCTCCCCATGGCCCCACTCTCAACCCCATCCTGGCCCATAAACAAACCAGAGTCTTGCCAATGCTCAAAAACCTCTCCTCGAACGGAGGATTTTCAGGGCAATGAAAATACTCTGTATGATACTATAATGGTAGATGTATGTCATTACACATTTGTCCAAACCCATAGATTATACTAGAACAAGAGTGAACCCTAATGTCAGGGTGATAATGATATGTCAATGTATTCATCTGTTGTAATAAATGTACGACTCTGGTGGGGAATGTTGGCAATGGGGGAGGCTGTGCATACATAGGAGTAGGGGGTATATGAGAAATCTCTGTACCTTCCCCTCAATTGCTATGAACCTAAAACTGCTCTATGAAAATAATCTTTTTAAAAAACAAAGGGAAAAAAAAAAGCCTCTCCCTCCCCTGCCTTAGCTGCTCCAGCTGGTTCCTGTCATGTTTCTCTCTCTTTCTTTACCTCCGGGCTTCTCCAAGATGTGATCAGCAGAGCCTGCCTCTACTATCTCCCATCGCTCTCACACCCACCCATTTGGCTCTGGCCACCACCACTCCAAAGCCACTCCAAAGCCAGGGGTCACTGGTCCCTTCTCTAGCTGACCATACCCTTCCCTAGCCTTGTGAGTCACTCTCTTCTCCTCTCATCCAGGCCCATCCAGGCCCGTTCTGTCTCGGAAGTCACCTGTAGAATGCTCCCATGGGCACATCACTCTCGTTGGGCCCCAGAGAGCCCTGGGACACAGCAAAGTCTGCTTCACACCTCTCAAGATGGCTCCTGAGTAGAGGTGGAGCCTGGTTCCAGAGGGTCAGAGAAGCTGTGTTTGGGAATGGGAGGCTCTGGGGTGGAGGGCCTTTGAAATGATAAATAGCCCCTGGGTGAGTGGGGACCATGTAGAGACTCAGGGAACTAGGGAGACGTCTCCCAGGCTGGAGGGCCGCCCCAGCAGAGCCCAGCAGACCTTACTCAGGAAACCTCTTCATACTTGGCTGCTGTCCCACAAAGCCTTTAAACCTAGGGAGCCAAGGAGCTGCTCAGGAAGTTACTGGTGTCCTGTGTCTTGGCACAGGGCCTTGGAGGGTCCACTCCCCAGGACCCAGGACCTCGACCTCGTGCCTACTCCCTTCAGGGCCCTCACAGGGTCAGGCACAGCTCTGAGCACCAGAGAAGAAAAGCATGAGAGGAGGGGGCCTGGCCTGGCTGGGGGACCTCTAAGAATGCATTCCCCCGCTGTGGGTCTGTCTGCTATCATCACCATTTGTTCATGTGTTGAGGGAGGGGGGTACCCCAGCAGCCCCACAGGAGACCTCCAGAGACTTGCCTGACCTTCAAGGTGGCTATAAACAGCATGACCTGTCAGCACTGTGAGGCGCTGCCCAAGAAACAGCTCCAGCAGCCTCAGAATTCCAGGAATCAACAGCACAGTTGCCCCAGAATAGTCTCGGCCTTCCCCCTCCCTGGGGACCCTCTGTCCTCTATGTCCCCATTGTAGCTGGGAGAGTCTGATAAATACTGGAACAGAAAAACTGCAAAGGGCCTGGTCCTCAGGCAAGTCTGCTGGGCTGGTGGGTGGAGCAGAGAGACAGGCCCCACCCCAGGCTCAGCCCACCACTCCACCAATCTCACAACCAGTCCCTGAGGAAAAACAAATTTTCACAGGTACATGTTAGGAAGGACTCACAGAGGCACTATCCTCATTTTACAGATGGATAAATTGACACTCAGCAGGTGAACTGACTTTTCTAAAGTGACACAGCTGTGAGTAGCAGAGCCAAACAAAAGCACACACCTCTTCCATAAAGTTGAGGACCACAACATGTGCCAAGGGCAAGGCCCCAGACCGTGGCCCAGCCTCTGGCCTAGCAGTTGGGTGTGGGGTGGGGGCTGGGCCTTTGGAGCTACTCCCACCCCTCCCCCACATCCTGGAGAGCTGGCTGGGGTTGGGGGAGGGTGGAGATGAGAGGGCAGCTCATGTTGCAGGCCCAGCCAGCACCTGTCCAGGATAAATAAAGGCATTTCCCCCTCCACCCTCCAAGTCTCCCTCCTGAACCCCCTTCTCTGTGGGTCCTCAAGTTGAGACCCACTGAAGGGAGCCCTTGAGGGGCTGCTGCTGCCCCAAGGTTGATGCTATGGGGCCTGTGGGCAAGGTAGAGTGTGAATGGAGCTACCATCCAGCCTGCGGGTGGCCACCTTCTTACAGGAGGAGCGGCAGACTGCACCTACAGCTGTCAGAGGACAGACCCCGCTCAGTGCTTTTCCAGCCCCTAGCCAGAGGGGTGACGGGGCAAGAATGGGTGCTAGGGCTTACTACAGGAGGGGGCCCAACAGGAGCTCGTGCGCAAATTCAAGCCTCAGTTTGCTGACTCTGAAGCCTTGCCTGCCTGACTACTCCCTCAGGATTGCAGTGCATGTGCAGGGGGTGCCAGCCCCTACTGAGAATGAGCAGGCCCTGCCTCTGCTAATTCCCCCTCTGCAATAGTCACCTGAGCACCATTGCTTCCCGTGGGAAGTGGATCATGGCTGAGATGAGAGAAAGGTCTCTCCAGAGAGCTGTGGCCCTGCATCCCCTTGGGAGAGAAGTTCCTGGAGCAGACGGGCCTAAGGGCCCATTTACCACAGCCCTAGTGGGATAGCAGGCTGGCAACACCAAGCCTGGGACACCCAAGCTCTGGGTATCAGTAGCCCACCAGATGAGTTTATCAAGAGCCCTGGGGAGGCCCCAGTGTCCAGTTTAGCTTGCTCCATGGCCTTGGTGATTTGGGGTGTGCCCCTGTAGAAAGCAGAGATGTCATTATGCCCGTCCCCCAATGCCCTGCCTAAGCTGTGGGTTCTATTTTTAAAAGTCTCCCCTAGTCATTGGCTCCAGTACATCCTAATACACCCCCTCCCTGCAGTGAGAACATTCTTCCTGCTGTCTAGCTTAAGGTCCCTATGCTGCCCTTTAAGCCCTGAGCTAGCCAGGCCAGGTGGTACATAGACCTTGCGTGAGGTAATTGGCTATCCTGGGTGCCACTGAACCAGGAGGCTAATTCTCACCCGCAAGGATGAGACAGGGAGCACCAGGAGGAGGCCTTGAGGATGGTGGGGCTGGGAGAGAGTTGGGCTCAATCCCAAGTGTATGTGGCAGATGGACATATGAGAGTGAAGGTGGACAGCCCCTCATACAGGGAGGAGCCCTGTAACCATGGGTGTAGGAATTTTGCAGGGTCCTGGGGGGCGGGGGAGGCGTCCACTTGGGCTCAAATGCCCATGTGTCACCACATCATCAGGCAGGGTGTGCAAGTCTCTAGGTGTCCTTTTACCGTGGGACCCTGTGGTCTCCATGGCAGTGAGTCTGGAAGCGTGTGGACTCAGGTTAGAATGAGCCAGCTCCCCAATGGAAGGATAGAGGGCAAGTCCTTTTCCCTGGGCTGGAGCCAGGCCAGTGCCCTGCCCCAGAGGAATGTGGCCTCTATGCCCACATCACGTTCCACAACCAGGATTGCTTTTCCAATAGGGGCATTGGCTCCCTGCCCTCTCTGCTAAGCACTGGCCTTCCCTGGCTGCCTTCCTGTAACCATCTACCCCCAGGGCCCAAGGAAAGTTTCTGCTGCTCTGGAGAAAAAACTGTCTTCCTGTTCCCAGGTGGGCAGCAACCCAGACACTTCTGCCCATCATCCATCATCCTCCAGTAACAGCCTGGGGCCTCAGCCTGTCCCCTTGTGCCCACACCAGTACTGCTGGGGGCCACCTCAGCCTTATTCCACTAGGGCTTGTCTATTCCCTCGCACAACTCACAATCCACCCTGAGCCTCAGGGCCTTCAGCCCCAGCTCTGCTAGACTTGTTGGAGATTCCTTTTACTTGACATATGTTACATGAGCACCTACTATGTTCTAAGCCCTGGTGTAGGTGCTGGGGAGGCAGCAGTGGTTAAAACAGTCCTTTCTTATAGATAGCTTCCTCTCAAGCAGATCTAGCTTCTCGGCTCTCTGGGTTTCAGTGTCTCTAGAGGGGCAATAGAGTTACTTGGATATTCTCCAATGTTCCGTGACATCGCCATCAGGCGGTGCTGTTCCCTGATCACAGATACTGCAGGACATGGGTCATTTTCCCAGGTGAGCATGCAGAATAAGATGTAAGACAGGCAGACAAAGCAGCTGTGGGTGAATGGGTCCCTACCTTGGGCAGGTGAGGAGGAAGGCCCAGACTCATGAGGCCAGCCAGTGCAAGGTCCCTGGAAGGCCCAGGAAGGTGGGCTATTATCTTGGGTCTGGGATTGAGTGGCTGCTAGAGCCCAGTAACCTGCCCAATCCAGACCCAAGCCCTGATATCCAAGCCCTGATACGCAAGCTCTGATACCCACCTGTCACCTGTTAGGAGTCCTCTCTCCAAAGTAGTTGCTCACATCCAGAAAAATGTTCTGGGTTTGGGGGCATCCTGAGCCCACCCTGCTAAGGAAGGGCTTAGGAAGTTGCTGTCCTCTGTTCACTTGCCTACCTGCCCTGAAAACTTGGCACTTCCTTCTCTGCTCAAAATATCTGCCACTTGCTCATGATGTTTCACTCTCAAAACAGGCTGGCCAGTTCAGGTGGGTGAACAGCTGTGGCTGAGACCAGAGGTCTATAGTGGGCAGCATCCAGTTGGGCCCACTCCCAGCCCCCAGACTAAGGATGAGGCATGCTCTCTTTTTCAAGAGCCTTGGGGAAGGACATATGGATGGACACACACACACCCCTCTAAACACAACTTACCCGGGAGATAGTGAGCGGCATGTTGAAGTCCTTGCCTCCCTGCAGACGGAAGCCCCAGGGCCCAGGCCCAGTCAGGGTCACACTGTAAGACATGCTGGTGCTGACAGCAGCAGTCTCTGTGGACAAGGAAAGAGTGGAGTGAGAGAGTCCTCAGACACCCCGCCTCCCTAGCCCATACTTCTGCTCCTGCCCCCGACCCCCAAACCCCCGGCCTTGCCTGCTCTGTCTCTTGCTGCTGCCTGGCCAGGCTGCCCAGACTGCGTGGAGCTCCTGAGAGACTCCTAAGAATAGCTGGGAACGAATGCCATCGACACTGATATCTGCCCTCTGCTGCGCCCATAAATGGATTGTAACCCTACACTGTGCCCGCCCGCTTAGGCCTCCCAGCCGATCCACTGTGACTCACATGGCTAATATAGCCCCTGGGGAGAAGTGTCCAGCACCCACTACCCCCCAGGGGTCAGGATAGGGGACTGGCCGGTCAGTGATAATGCTCTTGCCTCCCTGCTCTCCTTGATCCCTCTGCCCTCTAGAGAGCCTAGATGCATGCACTCTCCCCAGCTGCACCCACACCTTTGCCCAGAACACCATAGCTGAGCTCCCTCGGGCAGGGGCTTTTCCACTTAGGTTATTGCTGCCCTGTGCTCACTTGTGAGAGTTTGTACCTTACCCGGTGTGCAGTCCTGATGATCCCTAGGACCAAGCTGAGCCTCCAGCTTGTCTGAACAGAGCTTCCATGCAAGAGACCAATAACCAGCCCAAGGTTGTCCAGCCATAAAAAAGATCATAATAGCAGCAGCTCTGGGTACAACCAAGCTCAGCTCCAGACCCTTCACTCCATGATCCCCTCAGATCTTGAAAGGCTACTGCCCTGGCAGGAACCAAGGATCAGAGAGGTTAAGTGACTTTTCCAAGGTCACACAGGGAGTGAACTCAGGCCACACTGGAGCATGGGCTCATTCTCATGGGACTCATGACAGATAACTGGCTTCCAGTGGGCACGGGTTCTTCCCAATGCTGGGTAGAGGGGTGGGCGGGTTGCGGGGAGGAGGCAGGGCGGGGGGATTGTGGGGAGTGGAGGGGTCCCGGCCTGCATCCCTTGGCACAGGGTCTAAAAGCAGGTTTGGGGCAGGCCCACACCCTTCAGACCCTCTAGGCGCCCAGCGGTTATTCCTGGCTCTCCTGTCTCATTTGTGTTCTGGAAAACTTGACAGCAGCATGGAAAGCTCCAGCTGCCAGTGTGGCACGCCAGGCCCTTGTGCCCTTTGTGCTGGAATGGCAAGGGGCAGGGAGGAGGGGAAGGGATGCCATCAGCTCAGCTGCTGGGACATAGGGCCAGAAGGGGCAGAGAAGGGAAAGCGTGTTTGATGTGTTCAGCCCGTAACCCAGAAACAGTGTGTTCTGGGAGGGAAGCCTAGGTACCTCGAGACTCCTGCCAGCATGGTCTTTGGCCCAGGATACTTCCAGAAACCCTTCCCCAGAAGAGACCCGAGGCCTTGGGTGGTCTGGAGATAGATTAAGGTCCACCCTGGCTCCTGGCTGGGGAAACTGAGACTCGAGGAAGGCAACTGGGCTGGCTGCTTTCTGGCCCTCCCGGAGGGCTCTGGCCTGAGCTGGGGCCCAGAGACTAAGTGCAGGGTGTGAGTAATTTCCCGGCTGCCAGAATCCTTCCTCACATTCTGGGCCTGGCACGTACAACATGCAAGGTAGAAGGAGTCCCCACATTATAAGGGCATTTGGTAACCTTCCCAAGGTCACAAAAATATCAACTAGAAGAGGCCAGAGAGGGACCTGTGTTCTTTCCTCTACTTCACTACCTCTGTCCTGTATCATGCAGCCCAGCCTGTCCTCTGCCAGGGCCTGGCCCAAGAGGCAAGCCACTCATGGCCAGCACCCAGCTCCTCCCCCAGGCCCCAAACCATCCATTCCTGACTCCAGCCTTACTCCCTTCCCTAGAGAGATCTGTCCTGCCAGCCTGGAGAGGAACCATCAGCAGGGCATGACCAGTATGGGGTAAAGAAGGAAGGGGAGGCCCAGGCTAGTCTATGCCTATAGCTGCAAGATCTTTCTCTGGACTTGAGAACCCACCTGATGGCTGATGCTGCCCTGGGGAAAGGGAGGGATAGTGGGAAGGATGCTCTTAAAGGGGAAGATCAGCCTCCCTCCTTGTACCCACAGGCTGGACGGGAGCCACTTCTTGGTAACAGCAGCTCATTTCAGGTGTGGGAATGGGGGCAAGTCTGGTCTTTGTCCCTCTTCCACTCTGTTTGAGATGGGGGCTTCAGGAGAGAGTCAAGAGGTGGGAATAGAGGGAGGGAAGGAAGAGAGGTCTAGGCATAAGAGGGCAGGCCTGGGGTTTCTCTCCCATTGAAGCATCAACAGATAGAGACCATACTTGTCTGAGACCTTTTCTGCTTTTTATTTTCCAATACCCTCTCAGAGCCACACAGCCCTGGGATGAGCTTAAACCACTGATTTGAGAGAAATCACAGATGCAGTGTACACAGGTGTGCTTGGTGTACATGCAAATATGTACATACGGGAGAGTGTGCCCGCAAATGTATGTGTGCACAAAAGTGTGGGCTGAAGTACAAACAGTACACTGCAGGGAGAAGCCAGAGGTGAGTAACAGTTTCCAGTGCCCGAAGATCTGTGCTCAGCTTCAACTGCTGGTTGTGGGAGACAGTGAGGCTTTCTGTGTAAGGGAAATGCCCAGCCTGGGTACAGAGGCAGCTCATAAATAGCTGGTGTGTCCCATCACCATTAGCATTGCCTGGACAATCACAGCACACAGCATTTGAGGAGAAGCAGACAGCTCCAGGAAGCAGAAGGGCCTGGGCTTCAGTCTTCAGGTTGAGCCTGAGATGCAGTCTGACGAGATGAGAAGTGGGTGTAGATCACTTTGCAGGGCAGGAGTTTTGTATTTCTAGGTGTGAATCCAGCATACCATGGGTGACAGGGCCACTTCCAAAGCTCACAGTCTCATGAGTGATCCTGGGTATGTGTGTGTGAGGGGTCGTGAGGGGGCTGGATGTGTCCCAGAAGAAAAGGAGAGCCCAAGTTGCCCTACATCCTAGGGTCTAGGCTGGGGAGCAGCTCCTTGGTCTGAAAACAAACAGCGCACACCTGTTTAGCCTAATGAATGACCCTGTAGGCACAGTCTCCTCTGTGTTTAGGGTCACCAAGTAGTGAAGGGAGGTTGCATGGAGGGCCAGGTTGTACCCTTGGTCAAGGATGGGCCTTCTCTGAGACTGCAGGCAACTCGGCCTGGAAGGTAGAGTCAGCAGTCTAAGACTGTCTTCAGGATGTCCCCCTGGGATGTCTCCCAGGTTCACAGGCTCCTGGGGTACAGACTGAGCTCTCCTCACCTTATCATCCAGTTCTCCTCTTCCCTCCACTCCTCTTCCACATGCCTGCACTCTAGCATCTCCTCTCTCCCTACTACCTTAAATGTCTCATTCCTTGCCTGTCCCTATAGCAGTGGCTTCCTCTGGTCTCCCTGCAGCTCATTCCATTCAATCTGTCCTTCCCCAGCCACTATAGAGGCTCCCAGTTACCCTACAAAGCTGACCCAGCCTCTAATAGGGCCCCATCTAAGTCCTCCAAGGGTTCCTTGTCCCCCAGCATCATGCCTAGAGACGCCCCTGGCCAGTACCTGAGGGGGTCTTCCCACAGCTCCTACTACCTCCGGCCACTCTCTCTTCTCCTACTTTCCCACTGTCAGCTCCCAGGTTCCCTTTGGTTGCCTCTGAGGTCACAGAACAACACGCTGTTCCAGGACACTGAGTTCCTCTGTGCCCCACTGCATTCGCATGGGCACAGTCTGGACCCCTCGACCCCAACCCCATCCCGCCTGGCAATCCCCCACTTCATCTCCACCTTCCCTGGGGTGCCCTTGAGGACTTGCCTCTGCTTTCAGCACCCTGTGTGCTGATACCTCGATGGCAGTGCTTATCACATGTTAGGTGACTGCTGATGTGCAATCCCTCTCTGCACAGTGCCCCACCCCAGCTCAGTAGTCTCCCTAGGACAGGCATTGTGCCTTTTGTCATTGCCCCACCAGTCTGGGGGTCACAGCCGAGCCTCTGTCCTGGCCTCTGTGTCCATGCACAGTGCCTGGGCTCAGGGCTGGGGAGTGAGTCCCCTTGGGGCTGGAGCATCAGTGGAGGATTCCTGGGATACTAAAGCTAGGGGAGGCAGGGGCTCTACAACCATAGGGAGTAGCCCAGAGCTCCCCCTCTCTGGGACATGCGGGGGAACAGCCTTGGAAAAGGAAAGCAGGAAAGTGTCTCTGGCCTTGGGCTTGCTGGGAAAGCCCAAGAGAGCCCGGGAGCTGGGGGTGTTGTGCTGGTGTGAGTGGAAGGCCAGGATGGGGAGCTGTCAGCTGAGGGGGAGAGGCAGCCTCAGGGCCTGTGCCCATGGCATTTCCAGCATTCCAGAATATGGCCTCTAATCACCATCGACATTCCATTCCATAGGCACTTGGGCTGACAGCTGGCCTTCTTTTAATAGCCACAAGTATTCTGGGTGACATCCTAATCTCAGGGCATTCATAGCGAGCACATACACAGCTTGCGGCACCCCTACCCAGATATGTCCAGCCTCCCATTGCACACCACATACTTGGTCACATGCACAGCTTAGAGAAGACACATTAGGGTACACTCAATCCCATTCCCTGTGGTGTCACAGTGACAGAGAGCATGTACTGGGAATATGGTCACACACACTTACACACATGCATATACCTGTCATAGGACAGCAAGGCCACCACCATCTGCTACCTACGTGCAGTTAGTCAATCACACACAGACACTCTCAGGTGTAGTCACAGACCACACTCAGGCCTGCTCAGAGCATCTAGGAGTAACAGACCCCCAGGCCTTCCAGGTTGGCAAGGGAAAGCTGGGAGGTACAGAAAGGGGGAGATTCTCAGAGGGCATCGGCCCTGCCCATGAGAACAAGCTCCCCATTTCATGGCCACTCCCTGGGCTACTTGCCTCTATCCCACCCCTTTACAGATTGGCAGGTGCTGGGCCCAATCACCTTCCTGGGAGCCTCTGCTTCATATCCCTGGGGCTTGGGAGGGGCCTTGGCTTCCACATCCTCCAGGTCCTGACCCCAGAGGGATGGGCCACTCACTTGCTGCGCAGTCCCCCACGTAGCTGCTGCCTCCGTGTCCGTCCAGCCCTGGGGGAGGTAGGAGAGTCACTGTGAGGTGAGAAGGACATTCTATAGTCTTGCTCCTGCCTTCTTCCCCACGAGGACTTACTCCATCCTCCCCATGATATTCACTGGGGTGAGGCCCATGACACTGCACAGGGTTGCTGGTCACCAAATCCCTGCAAACTGTGAGTGCATGTGCCAGGTTATGTGTGTGTGTACATGCTTGCACATACTCGTATACCTTCTAAAGCATGTGGGATGGGTACGTCTTAATGAGGGTCTAGACCTCTGTTAACAGAAAAGATTCACTCCTTGGTGTCTTTTACTACAGTGATTCAGGGAAGGGACCTCTGACAGCTCTTCCCTCAGCCCTTTAACTGAGATTTCCAGGGATGGGGGCAGTGGGAGGTGTTCAGCTGAGGCTCTTGGTGAGGCTCACAGTGGGACCTGTAGGCACAATATGGAGGAGGCCAAGTGTGGCTGGGGATGGGAGCATATGGTGTAGGGGACATCAGAGGGCATAATAGCTCCAAGCCCTAAGGAGGGACTGGCAGGCTAGTAGCTCCCAGGACTGACAACAACTATGGGGTTGGCATCTACTCATGGGCACCCTAGCCAGTTTTGGATGTAGAGATGATTTTTCCCCTTTCAGAGGAGGGGATAAAGGCTCAGAGAGGGTGAGTGACCTGCCCAAGCTCACACAGTGAGCACATGGTAGAACTTAGGCTTGAACCCGGGTACCCTGACTCTAAGGCCAGTGCTCCTTCCTCTGTATCTTGTGGGCTCTTCAAGGCTCCCAGGAGGAGGGGGCTTAATGCTGAGAACAAGAGGCCCTGAGCTAGCTCCTGTCTGTCTCTCTGGAGGCTCATATGGGGCCAGAAATGCTAGTCTTTTCAATCTGTGGCTCTAAAGGGTAGCGCCAGAAAAGAGATGTCCTGGAGCTGGAAGACCCATGTTTAGTCCTGGCTTTGCTTCTGAGTGATGTTGGGCCAACTCATTGCTTCTCTGGCCCCAGTGCCCTACCTGCCAGAGGTGATGGTGCATGGAAACGCTGTAGGGAAGTTGGGAGGGGTTCTTCCAGCCAGCATCCCAGGGTCCTGAGGTTCCCTGAGTCTCAGAGGCAGCCCTGCCTGGATGGAGGCCTGAGGATGGTTTGGTTGAGGAAGAGATGGCCAGCAAGTGAGGGCCCAGCATTCTTACCATCTCACTCTCAGATCCCAGGGATGCCTGGCGCCTCCGTCTGGAGATCCAGCTGAGGTCCGAGGCCTGGCTGCTCAGTGTGGAGCGGTGGGTGGAACGGTAACTGGTGTATGGGCCAGTGTGCTGGCCTGACATGCCCAGCAGCACCCCAAGGCAGGGCAAATGCTGGGCTATGGCCATTCTGCAGGAATGGCACAGCTGGTTAGAGCAGAGGAGATGGACAGACAGACATGAAGAGATGAGGATGGATAGACAAACTGATACAAGGATAATGGAAATGAACTGATAGCCACTGGGGAAAGAGGGTGATTCAGACAGTAGGTTTATGAGGACAGACAGACAGATGATAGAGTGATAGGCAGTGATGAGGAAGGACAGATAGGTGCTGGAGTGAAGGAAACTGACAGGGCTGGGAATGGACAGAGAGATGCTGGGGCCATGGGCATGGAAGGAGAGCCTTAGGGTAGCAGATCCAGCCAGGTGCTCGGCTCCAGCCCTCAAGTGGCTGGCCCAAGACACATCTCTGTGAATGGGAACCTCTGAGCTGGATCGGGTAAAGCCTGCTGGTCACCTCAGCAGGGAAGTGAGTTACTGACACAACCAGACAAAAGGAAGCACTGAAGCCCCTCTGGTGAGAGAGGCCAGTATGCTAGGATTCTATCAGCAGAGAGCACTCTGGGCCTGAACCATCCCCAGGGCTTTGCCAGGGCCCTTGAAGTGTAGCTAGCTCTCCCTGCTGTGGTCTCTCCAGGATGTCACTGTCTGGGAGCTTCTCTTTATAGGGGGCAGCACTGCTGATCAGCCAAACTGGCTGCCTTTCATCCTCGGCTCCAAAAATCGCTAGTTAGGGATGGACACTGTCCAGGGAGCCCTGATGTCCCTTCAAGCTGAGCCCCCTGGAAAGCTGGAGCAGCAAAGGTGACACAAGCTCCAAAATCAATCCAGTATCACTGGCTACTCATAGCTGCCAGAGGCTCCCACCCAATGTATATACAAGAGACAGGAAAGATGGTGGATCTCTGCCCCATTCACAGGCCTCCATGGCCATGAGGGTACATCTGGGCACCTGGGACTAGGGCCTGGAGGAGGGCTGCACCTGTACTTGGGGTGGGTGATGGCGTAAATGATGGGGTTGTGGATGGCAGAAGCCTTGGCGATGATGGCTGGCACCGAGTTCATGTAGGGCGTCAGGACATGCGAGTACCTAGAATAAAGAAGCTGTGGTCCCCCTGCCAGATGGCCCTCCTTGGTGACTCCACAGCCCACCACCCTCTCAGGAATCTTCTTCCTCCAGGCCAGGCTCTGCCAGGGGCACAGCCCAGCCTGGCCCAAACCAGCACGGCCAAGTCAGCCCCATGAGAGAAACTGCAGTGCTGGAAAGAATTCTGATCTGAGGCGAGTGGGAACCCAGAGAGCCATCAAGGGAGAGGCTGGGAGGAAAGTATGCCAGGTTGGGGGTTTCATTGTCCCCTGGAACCTGTGCTGCTGGCAATAAACCCTCTCCATTCCCAATGACCCTCTGCTCAGCGCTTCCCATGCCCCAACCCAAACCTGATGCCCGTAGCTCCCCGGGTTCTCTGAGAGTAACTTCACAGGCGGGTCCACCAGGGGACCGTTTCTGTACAAGGAGAACTCATACTTAAATACTTCCAAGGATTAATAGCTCTCCCTATATCAAAAGTGCTTCAGAAGTCTGGCCTACGTCCATGCTGCTGCAAATGTCAAAGTCCTCGGACTCTTGCCACAAAGGACTGGAGAGCAGAAGGTGAGCAGAACCACTGGCTGTGTGCCCGGGTGAAGAGGGAACCAGAACCTCAGGGAGAGCCATGTATTCCCAAGGGGTCGGGCAGGACCTGGTAGCCCTTACAGGCCCTCAGGCCAAATCCAATGTAACCCAGAGCTCCCCCAGCATGTGTCCTAATGCCTCTAGGAACCAGGCAGGCCCAGCTCTGGTGAATCATCTTACCACAGGGGGAGAAGAAGGCTGTGAGGCTAGACTTAATGTGTGAGGACAGCTGGCTTCAGCTTGGACTGGGGAGGGATAGGCTGCCCTAGGGCCCCTTTACCCCTCTCCCACCAATTCAGCCCCCTCACTCAACCCCTTAGCCATTGCTTACCCAGCAAAGGCCATCAGGGCCACAGTGGAGTAGGGGGCCCAGGAGAGCACGAAGAGAAGGATGACCAGCAGCACAATCTTAGCCATTTTCCACTCGCTCTGTAGCCGCTGTCGTTGCCGGGGCAACTCACTGAGGCCCTCGCAGGCCCCAAAAGTTTGGAGAGCCCTAGGAAGAGTGCAAAGTTGGGTCTGGCCCCATTTGAGTTGCAGTGAGTGCCAGGGTCATGGCCACTGTTGGGGAGCCTCCCTGGACCTGGCCATCCCTTCTAGTGCAGGCAGCCTCAACACCCATAAAGTTCTCCATTATATCCAATCTAAGCTGCCTCCCTGGGGTTCCACTGGCGGTATCCTCTCTGCCCCCTAGACCCTCTACATGCCTAAAGGTCCCCTCTTGAGAAGATTGTGTTTCTTGGGGCTCCTGTAGGCACCAGGCTGTGCTGGTCTCTAGGCATCTACCCAATAAGCACAGGTGCTCAGTTTGTCTTTGCCCATCTGGAGCTGGAAATGCCCTGGGGTGGGTACAGATTTGAGCCTCTGGCAAAGGGGCATGACCCCTCTCCCATCTAGCCCCTCCTCCGTGCCCAGCTCTTACTGGCCTGTCTCCCGGATAGCCCTGAAGATGAAGATGTAGCAGTAGATGATGATTAGCAAGGGAAGGAAGAATACGAAGCAGAAGAGCAACATGGTGTAGGCACGAACTGATGGTGTGAAGCTCATGTAGTCCCAGGAACAGGAGGTCAGCAACCCCTCGGGCACATAGGCACCTGGGAGCCAGGAGCAAGGGCTCAGTGTTCTGGATTGCGCTGACTTGGGCTTCTCATTCAGCAGGGACTTTGGACGTGCGGTCTGGGATCTTAGAACACTGGCCCTAGCCCCAGCCCTGCTCAGTGCAGGGAGGAAGCCAAGGCACATGAAGGAGAACTTGCCAAGACTGTTCTGGCAGGGACACTAGCTCAGGAGACAGCTGGCAAAGCCCACTGCTGCCTGTTCTTGCCGGTTTGGAGCAAAGACTTCACCAGAGCCCCAGGGTCCTACTCCCCCAGGTTTTAGCCAGCTTCCTGGTCCCACCAGGAAGGGTTTTACCAGAAGCGTGGGTGCCTTGCTGCTAAACTTCGTATCTGATGAGGCCTCACACCCCAACCCGTCTGACTTACTGCAAACTCAGCATCAGATGGACTTGTCACTTCCTACCACCCAAGAACCATGTCTTCCCCTCTGTATTGAGGGATGGGAGCCCACGTCATTCTCTGATAGCTGATGGTGCAGCTTCAGTATTCCCTGCTGCTAGTCATACCCCCTGAATGTCGACGTGCATTGAGGCCCAGGCAGTTCCCTGACCCCTCCTGCCAGCCGGTCAACCCAAGTCTACCAACCTGCCCCTCGAACATGCCCCTCCCAGACTATCTTCCCCTCCTCCAATTCCCCCAGCCCACTTACTCCAGCCAAAGAAGGGTGGCAGACTCCAGGCCAGGGCGTAGAGCCAGACACCCAGCAGAACAAGCGCTGCCCGCCTCTTGGACACCACCCCGATGGCAGCCAGTGGGCGTGTGATCACCAGGTAGCGGTCCAGGGCGATAGCCGTCAGGGTAATCATGGAGGTGATGCCAAAGAGAGCACCACAGAAGGCATAGAACTCGCAGCCTGTGGGCACAGCTCCTTGACCTCAGCCCTTGGCAGGAGACCATCATGTATTCCAAGGGAGAAAGGGTCTGAGGATGGCATGTATTTGGCTCCTGCCCTCACCTCTAAGAAAAGCAGCCTGAGGCCCTCTGCACCTTGCCTACTTGCCACATCTGGCAGAGGCTGGTGGAGGCCTCAGGACTGAAACCTGAGTCTTCCCTGTTGCTCATTCACGGGATGAGGACAGCTACCCACTCCCTGCCAAGGAAGAGTAAATCACCTCCTCATCCGCGCCACCCCACATCATGGGTGGGCATCCGCTGCCATAAATCTCCCCCTCCCACCTCCAGCAAAAGGGAGCCCTGAGTGTCTACCTGCCTGCCCAAAGAGCCACCGCTTATAGAGGCTGCTGATGAAGACGACGGGAGCCTGGGTGAAAGACATGAGGAAGTCGCTCACTGCGAGGTTGATAATGAACATGTTTGCAGGTGTCCTGAGGCCTCTGCTCCTGTGAGGGGTCAGAAGCTGTCAGGAGGTGCTTCTGCTGGGGAGCCTCCCTCTATTACACATGCACACATGCACACATGCACACATGCACATACACACACATGGACATGTACACACAGACCCATGCACATGCACACTTATGTATGCACACAGACACGAGCTGCTGGGCCATCTGCTGCCCAGCAAGTACTAGCCAAACAGCTCTGGTGCCTGGCAGTGCAGTCTGAGAATTGAGACCCTTATCTTTTGAGGGTGGTTCCCTCAGAATGAAGCGGAGAGCAATATCTCTCCAGGGCTGCTGCTCCGCTCAGCAGAAGCTGTGTTTTTTGTGGCATCCATTACTTCTTTTCACCTCTGTATCTCCTCTGCATGACCTATACTCTCTCCTTGGACACACCCTCATTTTTCTGAGCCCCTCAAGGCGAAGTTCTCCCAAGTGTCTTCTCCCTAGGCTCCTCTTTCCATGTGCCCAGACTGTACCTCCTCCCTCTGGCAGCCTTCTCATCTCCATTCTTCCAGTGTCGTGGTCTGGGCCCTGCTCAGCACAACTATGTCTGCATTCCTCACCGTCAGGGGTGGCAAAGGACAATGGAACTGAGGATTATGCTCCATGGACTAGGTTCCTTCATAAACCTCATCTCCTGTAGCCATCCATCTTCATATCTACTCCCGCCCCCATTTTCCAGATAAGTTCACTGAGGCTCTCACTCATGGTGTGGTTTGCTCCAGATCATAAAACTCAGCAAGCGGCACAGCCAGGATTCAAACACATGTGCTGGGCACTGCATTACATGAACTTAATCATTACATTGACTCCATGAAGTAAATCACAACGCCATTTTGCAGACAAGATACGTGGTCTCAATGAGGATAAATGACTTGCCCACAGTCATTTCAGCTAATAGGTGATAGAGCCTGGGTTTCAATTCTCTCCCTGCCTATCTCAGCCATTCAGCCTACAAATAGGGCAGGTGTGGAAGGAAGGGGTGGTTGCTGAGGGGCTTGAGGACTCAGGGCTGCTCTTTGAGGCATAGAGAGGATGCACCTGCAGAAGGTATAGATGACCGTCAGATTGCCCAGCATCCCTGTGAGCCCCACCAGCAGGATCACTGTGCCTAGGGTGTAATGGGCGTGGTCCGGAACATCGACTGTGGGAAAGGGGACCCAGGCAGCAGCCTGAGATCCAGCTGCCTGTAGAGAGACAGAGAAACAGGGCATCACGTAACCCTGTCACCTTCAAATAGTCCTGAGAAAGAGGGGTTAGGGTTCCCGGTGTGGAAGGTGTAGAAACTGAGGCTCAGAGTGCCAAAGTCACTTACCCACATAGCTAGAAAGTAGCTGAGCTGGAAAGGAAATGTAGGTCTTCCTAAAGTCGAGCCCAAGCTCCTAAACCATGGCACAGAGGCATAAGGCTTATAGGAGTGGGCTCAGATCACCTGTTGGAGGCTGGTAGAACAGACTGACATGTCTGGCAATTGGGGACTCTACCTTTCATTGAGGGGAAGGCAGAGCCAACCCTTAGATGGGTTCCTCTCTGCTATATGGGCCCTGTCCCAAGTGCCAAGACAGTCAGCAATAGTATTCCAGGCACCCTCAACTCTGGGATGGAGGAGTGGGGTGGAGTTCCTCTCCTCTGAGATGCCATGCCCTCCCAAGTTTCAAAGAAGTGGTTGTATTCTCCTAGAATATATCTGGGTAGGACGGGTATGAAAGAGGGAAAGAATTCCCCTTTATAAAGAAAGTTTAATGATATCACTTATATGTGGGATATAAACCTAAAAGCAACAAATGAACAGGATAAACAGAGACTCATGGACATGGACTATAGACTAGTGGTTACCAGAGGGTAGGGGGTCGGGGGAGAGGGGAGGTAGACGGGGTAAAGGGGGTCAAATATGTGGTGATAGAAAGAAATCTTAACTAAGGGAGGTGAACACACAGTGTAAATATATATAATGCCTTATTGTTAAAGGTATATTGAAAACTGTTGATTTCATTAACCAATGTCACCCATAAAAAAAAGGGAAGAAAGAAAGAAAGGAAGAAGAAGGAAGGAAGGAATAGCTGAAGGAAGGAAGGAAGGAAGGAAGGAAGGAAGGAAGGAAGGAAGGGAAGAGAAAGAAAGAAAGAAAGAAAGAAAGAAAGAAAGAAAGAAAGAAAGAAAGAAAGAAAGAAAGAAAGAAAGAAAGAAAGAAAGAAAGAAAAAGTTAGTTTAGGCTTTCCAGAGTCACTACAGGAGGGTATGATACTGTGAAGCCAGTACAAAGAGATTTAAAGACACCTCCTTTCCCAGCTTCTTTTCAAGGGAGTGGTTTATTATTTATCCTGCCCTAACCCCTATAGCCACCAGAACCTTCCCATTTTGTCCAGAACCTAGGCCAGCATTCCAGGGTCCAGAGGGTACCCTCGGTCTTCCCCAGTTAATGGTGGAGTTGGTGGATATGGCCCTGGGATCCTGACTAGAATCATGGAGGCAACAGAACACACCCAATGCCCCATTATGGGCTGGACAAATCCAGAAGTCTAGTGTATGCCTTCTTCTCTTGAAGGCTCCATGGGGGTATCTAACCACTCTCAGAAAAGAGTGGATGTAGCCAAGGGCAGATCTGGGCCATTCCAGCCCTTTGTCCTTCAAGACTGGTCTTTCTATTCCTCGGATGCTCTCTTCAAGGAAAAATATGGTCCACACTCTCCTCTAGTGGCCCATATGTGTAGGACAGGCTCAGAGAGGTCCACTGACCTCTGCCCAAAACCCCACAGTAGAGCACAGGCCTTTTTTATCTCCCTGTCTAAGCCCCTGCGTGTCTCCAGGTCAAGGATCAGGATAGGGGAGGGAAGGCTATATGCCTGCACATGCTTGCCCCAGGCTTACCGTGGGACTGATGGGCAGAGGTTGGTCCAGGCTGGAGGCGCTGCTCGGGGAACTGTCCCACCTGCTGGGTGAGGCTGGGGTGGCCATGCAGCTGGGCTCCTGGGCTGGGTCCAGTGGGACTCTTGGCCCCACGGGAAGGTTCATCCTGAGGTAGGGTGGTCCTTTCTTGAGCACACAGAGACGTCAAGAGCACAGAGCACTCAGGATGTTAGCTGTGCCCAGCCTCCCAGCTTTCCTCCATACTCAGCACTCCTGTCTGGTTAGCCAGCCTCCTGCTCCTGCGACCAGCGTGGACCCAGCTTGGGGCTGGTGACTGATCTGTGTCCAATGAAGCACAAAGGAAAAGAGAGTGTCACGGTTGTGGTGACTCAGAGCCACAGGTTCTGTTTCCACCTTTAAGAGCTGAGAATACACATACCCAGTTGCCCGGTGCCACCGCCCCCTCAGACACAGGTCCCTGATGATAGTGGAGTGTGTGTGTGTGTGGTGTGTGTGTGTGTGCGTGTGTGTGTGTAATTGTGTGTGGGGGAAATTGTCACCCCAAATAGCATACTTCGTCCTCCCTTCTGACTGGACTCTCTTTCTTCCCTGAGTTCATCAAGAACAGCTTCTGCCACCCCCCAAAATCCCAGGGCTGTCCAGTGGGCAGGTGAATTTTTGGAGCCCCAACTTCACCCTTTCCACAGGGTGCCGTACAATCACATCCAGCCCACATGAGCCTGTGTGTGTGTGTGTGTGTGTGTGTGTGTGTGTGTGTGTGTAAGAGAGAGAGAGAGATCTTACAATCAAGGTGAGATCAGATCAGAAACCTTTTTATAAAGTATAACAGCAAAAAAAAAAAAAGCATCAAAAACACAAAGTTGATAGAGACCTGGGAGCTTACCTAGGTCTGCTGAAGTCCTGGCCCAAGACAAGTGAATGTCAGAAGTGGAGGGGACCCCAGGTGTGCATTTTGCCCCCTTGGAAGAGGCAGCAGGAGCAGAAGCTTTGAGCCCCAGAGCTGAAGAGGGTGGAAGGTGTGAATACTTTCTACGGGGGGTGGTCTCCTAGCTTCCAGGAATGTCCCACTTGGGAGCTGTGTCTTGAGGCCCAATGCTGAGATTCGTGGAGCCCTTGAGTGGAGAGATATGTCATCTCTTCTTTCAGGGGTCCCCCACCCCCGCGGTCTTCACAATTTTCCTAGAGCTGCAGATTTGGGCTGGGGATGGCTGCACCCACACTCAGAGAGAAGCTATACTTCCCACAGGTGCCAACTCGCTGTTCAGATGCACGTTCTCTTCCGTTCAAGGTATTCAATTTACAGAGGTTCACCTTGGGTGGTGGGTGAGGCTGAAGGACTGGCTTCACTTCCTCTCCTTAAAGCCCAGCATGGACTTACCAACTGCAGGCTTTCGAATATGGGCATTTAACTATTAATCTCAGCTGGAAGCAATTCTGAACCAACTTAAAGTCCCATTCTACATCAGACTTCACTTTCAACATGATAATTAGGAGGGAATGCAGGTCAAGTAGCTAGCACCAGCCTGAAGTGTTTGTCAGATGGATAGTCAAAAAGGGATCACACACCCAGAGCACCACAGGCCTTAAAGCAATGCCTAAAATCCCAAAGAATTGAATCCCCAGGCCTGGAGCCTTCCCAAGCCCATATCTGCTTATGGTGTCCTTTCCCCATGGTTGACACCTAGCCACCCTCAGGGGTGACGGTGATGTTCCCCCATTTTTTCCTGTGCTGTAGCTCCTCTGTGGAGGGCCCACCATGGCCCACTTGCTCATCACACACATACACAGAGGCTCATCTGGGCACCCCTACACCTGCCCAGAGCCTGTTATCCAGGCTGAGCCAGGAGGGCCGTGTGGGCAGCCTCAGCTTCCAAGGACAGAGTGTTGAACCATACCCCAGGGCCACCACTGCCCAAGCTGTTCATGCTGTAAGCCACAGGTTGGGGAGCCCCTGACCTTCCACTGCTTTTCTCAGACTAGGTGGCTCCTGTCTTCCCAGGTACCCAGCTCTGTCCCTGCCTCTAAACCCCACTTCTGCTCCCCACTCTGCCCTTATGTCTCTCCCCAAGTGTGGCTGAGTCTTTCGATGACCCTCCTGGCTGCCCCATCAACCGTCCCAGGGGCTCCACTCCACCCCAGAATCTCAAAGCAGGGACAAAAAGGGAAGAGGTCTTCAAATCTTCATAGTCACCTATCCCCCAACTAGTGCCCACTCCCTCAGAGACAGGTCTGGCATCTCTTCCTTTCTCAGTCTCCAAGGGCAGCCTGACCTTGGCATTCAGAGCCAGCCATGGCTCTTGCTGTACTTATGGCCCCAGGGACACCTGAGCTGATAACAGGGCTACCATACCCATATGCGACCCCTCTCCCCATGGTCTCCCCTTTCTCTCTCCCCTCTCCTTACAGCTCATTCTTCACATTGCAGCCCTAAATGTATTTGGAAACAAATTCTGTTAGACAATCCCATGTTTAACCCTTCAATGGTTTTCACTGCTCATAAGACACAGAAAAGCCCTAATGTGGTGAGAGGGAGGAGGAAAATACTAAACATCACTGTGTATGGGGTTAAGATGTGAGTTTCTTGGGGAAACTAAAACTCCAAAGGTCAGCAAGCAGAGGCATGCTGTCCCCCTCAGTGTCCGTCTGTGGGGGCCAAGCCGCCATCATATCTGGGGTTGTGTGCTAGGGCAAGGACCTGCCCCTGCTACTGCCCCTTTTTAATGCATGACCAGATGGCCTTGTTTTGGGAGACCAGCAGCCAGACTCAGGCACCAGACAGTCTGGGCGTGGCTGCCAGTTGAGCAGAGAGGTGTCTGAGGGCACCAGCTGCCAGCACCTGGAGACCTTACTGGAAGCTGAGTTCAGGCCATAGGGGAAGGGGAGGCCAATTCCCATGGGTAGTCAAATTCAGGTACAGCCCCTCTTGCTGGGGAAGGAGGAGGCAGCTCAGTGCCTGGGAACCTGAGCTTCTGGGCCCAATCACCAGGAGTTCTCACTGTGCTCTAGCCCTGCTGACTTCCTCTCAGACCGCAGAATATACATACATAGTTCCTCTGTCACCCAGCCTCTGCTCATGCACTGCTGCTAAAAACTTTCCCCACCCCTTCCCTGCATTTCAGCTAAAACATTATCTCAAAAAGGTGTCAAGGAAGCCATCCTGAGGACCTGACTGTTCACAGCCTCCTGTCCATCCTTTGGAGCACTCACCAATGGTGTCATTTATAGTGATTGTCATCTAAATGAGTCTGTCTCCCTGTCTGGACTGAACACAGGTCTATTCGTTTCACCTTTGTGACCCACTGCCCAGCAGAGTGCCCAGCACATTATTTTAGGAAAATAAAAACTGCCCTGGTCTTTTCTTCTTAAAATGTTGTCCAAGGACCAGAAACATCAATGTCACCTGGAGCTCGTTAGAAATGCTCCAGACCTACTGAATCAGGTGACTTATTTGTAAGCTAAATGGGAGAGATGCTGTTCTAGACTCTTCAGAGGACTTAGGGACTGTAAACAGGTGGCAGAAGCCAATCTAAGGGGACACTGAGGCAACCCAGAGATTAGCAACAGCACGATGCACTTCCATGCCCAAGGTGGGATTGCCAAGAGGAGGAAGGTGGGTGCTGAGATTCTAGGGCCTGGGGCTGTCCAGCAGAGTACCACAGAGAGACGGTGCTGTGGGTGGAAGCCGAAGCCTCGGTGGGGACATGGCTGTTGACAGAGGTGCCACAGCAAGCAGAGCTCGGGGTATGAATTTCCACTGTTCTCCTCTCTGGTTTCCTGTCTTCTGAAGATGCTTTCTAATGGCAAAATCTACCTGGACGCCAGAGGTAAGGGATCTCAAGAGACGTGGTTTCCTGGGACAGAGAGCAGGGCAGGGAAGGGTGGAGGAGTAGACATGTGTCATCCCTCACCCCACCCCCACCTGCTGCTGTAGCCAGTAGACAGTGTGGGTTGCCCCCTCCTCTGGCCAGCAGGACAGCCCTCCCAGTTCACCTAGGGGTGCTGTTGCTCTCACACAGGGGTTGCTCATGAAGGGCTGTCCTGAGCCCTCGGTGGGCAGTGGTGCCAGTTCTCTGCCTGGCCAGCCTCTTTGGTCCCATGGACCAGCCCGAGCCACCCTTCTGCTCAGCCTGGCCTAGGAGTCTATGGGAGATCACATTCATTCTCCCCGCTGCCCCTGCCACTCCCACCCGCCACGTAGATCTGACAGGGTTGAGTGTGTTGTGGTACCTGGGGCCCTCGCCCACAGCTCTGCACTGACCACCGCCTGCTTTTCACGCCTCGCTGGCATTGCTGTACATGGGAAAAGCTTTCCAAGCCCCTCGCCTATGGGGGAGTACCAAGGGCATAGGAAGTGGGAGGCCCTGGGGTGACATAGAGGGCTGGGCGTCTGCAGAGCTGCACAGCCATAGGGAGGGCGGAGAGACAGGAGGTATAATGTTTCGTGTTAGATCAAGCAGGAGTAATAACTCAGCAGTGGGCCTTCAGCAGACACATAACCCACACTTGTTTGGGGACTGGAATCAACCAGCGTCATGGACACAGTCCAGAGGCCTCAATGATGAATTGACTTACAGGCTTTCTGAGCTCCAGAATTCCTGTCCTCAGTAGAAAAATCCTGAAAACACTCACAAGAAAAGCTGATAGAAAAGCCAGGAAGGTAGTAGGCCCCTGCATTTCTGTATTTCTGGCCATAGCACCCAGCGCCTGCAGAGGCATGTCTCCTCGCCCTCCAGCCTGGCCTAGCAGGAAGCATTGTAATGTCACCCTCTTGCCATTGCCATCTCATCCACTGCTAGGAATAAATTTCTTCATTCTGGGGCTGGCAAGGACTATCTGGTTACTCAGAGACTCCTGGGAATCTTGCAGGAGCTTTTGCCTGGGGAATATTAAATGTCTCAACGAGCATATTCCTGTAGGCACCTGGCCAGCAGCTCACCTGGGCCCTCCCTCACCTGGAATCTGCTGGTTCCAGGCAAATTCTGTCAGGATAGGGTCCTCCTTCCCATGGCCTGAGGGAGGGGCCATAAACGCAGAAACTCAGAAAATTTTTGCTTTCCTACTGCCTTGCACCATAAAACAGCAGGTGTAGCTCTACCTTTTTACCTGCCTTAGGCCTAAAGCTGCCATCCATGCTCTCCCCACCAGTGCGTATCTGCCCATGAGGAGCCAGCCAAGTGGCCCAGTGGTCCTGCTAATGTCCCCAGAGGCATCTGAGTGTCATTTGGTCCCTGTTGCCCACCTCTTTTTCTGTGACTTCTCCCACCCTTACTCCCCACTCCAGGATGAATCCACTGAGTTCTCTTTTGTGCAACCTATGCTGGCAAAGGGGTTGGGAGTGGGGAGGCGGAGAGCCATAGGGCAGCGTCTAAACTGTGGGACTCTTTCCTGTTCCCACAGGAGCACCTGTGGGTCCTGGGTTTGGCACCTCCTAGTGCCCACACTCCTGGCATGGGGTCCTGAACCAGTGCATTTCAGAGCTGTCCCCTATGCCGCTCCTGCCTGGTCCATGTATGTTGTCTCAGTGAGTCCAGTCTGGGGTCTCCAACTTTATACCCATCCAAGAGTCATGCACTTATCAAACTATGCTCTGGGTTGGCATCAGTCACAGCAGCTGTCCTGGGCAAGTTTGCTGTGTAATCAGGAGGGAAATGACAGTCAACCCCCAGAAAGTGGCCTCTTTTTCCTCTTAGCTGGAGGCTTCTGTTGAGGTGATCATGACAACTTAACAGGTGCGAGAGAGGAATTGGAAAACAGAGTCAAGGAAAACATGAGTAAGGCCCAGAAATCAAACGTTTAACTTGAAAATTGATTATACACCCTAGACGGCATGTGGGTGTAAAAGCAACCATCAAGTGGGCAACCTTGTATTTCACATACCTTGGGCACAACAGCAGCCCCTCAAAAGCAAGAACTTTCTACTAGTTTTAAAAAATGAAATTCAGCGTGGGTAAAATGGGTGAAGGTGCTCAAAAGACATAAACGTTGTCGGCCTGGGGTGCGGCTTAGGCACTGGGATTTTTAAAACGCTGCCAAACACAAAGTCATAGGCATCTGACCTGCATCTTTATGTCAGTGCTGTCCACACACACGCCCGGACTCACAGGTAAGCCCCACCCCTCCTCTGTCACTCACTCCAGGTGCCCTTGGCTTCGAGCTCTGTCTGCTCTGAACATTGCTGCTGCTTTGTAGTCTGGGCCTGGGAGCAAATTAGCCCACCATCTCCAAACTGCAGCTGCTTGAGGCAAGGTCTGGATTCAGGCCCCAAGTAGGCCTGTCCGAGCCCCTGAAAAGTGGGGAGAAGAGGTGATGATAGCGGGGTTCATGTATTTGTTGCTTAGGGGCAGAAGAGCACAGGAGAGGTGCCCGGTGGCAAGGGCTGTGATGAGCAGAAGCTATGAGGTATGGGGCCAAGTAGATGGGACAGGATTCTTAGTCTGGGGTCTGCAGACAGGATTCTTAGTCTGGGGTCTGCAGACAGAATTCAGGGCATCAATGACCTCAGGTGAGAAAAAAAATATTGTTCTTTGCACTAACCTCTAGCTGAAATTTAGCCTTCTCCTTTATTATAAACTCAGACAAAACCCCACAGTAATCTTACCTGTGACTTTGTCACCAAAAGAAAGCACTGCTACTTTTATATGATAGTGGAGTTTTTACTGATAATGGCACAACATTGGTTTTGTTCATCACTATTTCAAAATTATGGCTTTGCTTAGATCTGCCACCAGATTTTGTTGTTTCATTAATAGAGTCATATATGCTACTCCATCACAAATTTATTATTTAGTATTTAGTAGCACTATTTCAGCATAATTGATTTCCTTTGTAATCCTGTGTATTTTATGTTATGCATTGAAAATACTCCATAGGCTGCACCCAAATCCAAAGGGCTCGCTGGCACAGAAAAGGTTAAGAACTGTGGAGTAGGAGGTGAGGCAGGGGGATGTTCAGAGACCAGGAAGTGGGACCCTCCCCTAGGTCTCCCCAAGAGCAGCCTGGGGAGTCTTAAGAACTGCCATTCTGCTGGAAGACTCCTGCCCCAAGCTAGGTTGTTCAGCTTTGCCTGGGTCCCCTTAGCCAGCAGAGCCAGCCAGTTTGACAACTGTCAGGCCTTGAGGCCCCACCTTGCATCCCAGCTCGAGGCCTGCCTTCCCATTTCCTCAGATAAACTGCAATTCCTTCCAGCCAGCAGAACTGACCAACATTGTGAGAGTGGATAGTCTGTGGGAGGCCTCTATCACCTAGGGACAAGGGCAGTACAGAGTGTGGCAGCTGCCCCACCCCCAACCACAGACTCTGAGCAGGTGAGCTGTGCTTGGAACAGCCCTCACTGGAGAGATAGGAGCAGACTTAAGCTTCAGGTAAGGCCCAGGAAGCTACTGGGTCTCCAGGGAGGGCTGGACGAAGCATGGAGGTAGAGACAGAGAATAGGAGGTGGGGGCCAGGTGCAGGGCTGACTGCCAGTGCCTGGACTCCTCCCTCCCCTGCCATTTGACACAAAGGGATGGAGGCCCAGATCCAGGCGCCACAGCATGGACACTCCAGCCTGCCTGCCCCTCTGCTCCTCTCACTCTAAGAGGCTATGGTCTCCACCAGGAGCCTCAGCCTTTCCTCAGTCATCTAAAAGCTTCTCAGAATCTTAGTTCTGAGAGCAAAAACTTCACAGCTTCTCCCTTAGGGCTGAGGACCAGGAAGCTTATGGTTTCACACCAGTGTAAAGAGCAGCTACTCTCTCAGCTCCTGCCTTCACTTTCCTGCTCAGGGACTCTGGACAATGTCTACAGCATTGGACAGGGGTGAGTAACTGCGTGATGGGATTGAAGAGTGAGTACCTCCCGCCCGCCACCCCCCGCCGCCCCACAAATCCTGAGGACAGGCTTGGGCAAGGGAATTCCTGGATTTGTTTTGTAGTTTTTATTTGTGTGATCTAATTGTTACCAGCACATCCTTTAAAAATGAAATCATACACAAAGACTTATGAAAAATAATGCCCTGTCCCATCCCTCCTACTCCCCAGTTTCACTTCCTAGAAGCAACAATTTTCAATCCTTTAGTATTTCTTCTGCTGTTTATCTTCATAGTTATAAATAAAAGAATTACACTGCTGAATCTTGTTTAGAAAGATGTGGAAACTTTTCCTATTGTTGGTTAAAGCTCCAAAGCAGAAGTCAAGAGGCTTAAGGTCCCCATATTCTAGAAAGAACATCATAGAGCTGTTTGACAGCTCTCTAAAGCCACATCAGAGGACTCCAAACTAATCCTTGCACTCTGCACCCCTCCGCCAGCCAGCCCCAGGGTTTTCAGGATGTATACTGGTGTTTTTCCTCCCATGGGACTAGAGGCTGGGTGAGCCCCCACCCCTATTTCTTCATAGGGCTGTCTGGCTAGGCTCTTTGTTGGAGGGACCCCTGATATAAGTTTTCCCAGGGAAGAGCCAAGTAGAGAAGGGAGCTGGTGAGGGATAGAGGCATCTTGGCATTCTCTTAGCTTCCTGTTTCAGTTCAGTACCGCCATGCTCACCGTTGCCCGATAGCCCAGTGCAGAGACCCCTGATTTACTCACTCCAGGGGAGACCCTCCAGTCTGTGATGGAGAGGGAAAGTCCATGCCTCTTCCTGATGCTGCTGTACGGAGAGGGGAGGAAGCTGAAGGCTCTGAACAGCATCTTGCAATCATCTTTTTTGGCCTCCCTCCTCTCCTTTACCTCTCCTTCAGTGCTACTCACACTGAAGCCTGCGGTGGATCCTGCATGACTGGATGGTTTTTAGTTGTTCCATTGCTAGTTTAGAACTTGACTTTCTTGGGACTGTTGAGTCAGTTTCTACTCATCTACCTGCTTCTCGGTTCCAGATTTTTTTGTTGTTTCGTCTTTTGTTCTCCCATCTTTGAGAGTTTTGCCTTTACAATATACATTTACTGTGATTTTCCTAGAAGTTTTGGAGAGAGAGCCAAATCAGATGTGTGTGTTACATCTGCTGTCTTTATCCAGAAGTCCCCAGTGTGATTTTTGCAACATGAGGCTTGTATTTTATGTTCTTCCCCCTTCCCTACAGGCTGAGAGGATGGGGATGAGGGCGGGAGTGGACAAGAAAGCATAGGAATGCCGCTACAGCTTTATAAGGGAAGGGACTGTGGCTAGTGCTGTGTAGGCACTTACCCCACCCTGCCGGCCTCTAGGTCCTGCCCCCTGCCCACCTGCACAGAGCCCCAGGAACAGGGGCACTCTTGGCCAGCTCTTGAGGGCCCACCCAGATGACGTTCTTGCTGCTTTTGATTCAAATTCAAGAACACTGAAATGTCAGCATGGGATGGGCTCAGCCAGACCTGGGAGTGGAGAGAGCAGAGTAGAGAAGGGGAAAGGCAGCCAGATGTGCCATTTCAGGGGTAGGGCATTTCAGGGATGCTGCTGGGAACTCTAGGGTGTAAACAACCCCTTGGGAGTTGATCCAGCCTCAAAGCGGGGAGCCGAGCTTTCTTTCACTAGTGGTGAAACTGGGGCTACAGGCTACTCTGGAGGCACGTAAACATCCAAGCACTCCAGAGCCCAAGGGGTGAGGAACTCCCAGATGCCAGCACTGGGAAGGGGCTGTGTGCACAGGCCTGGTAAATAGGGGCCACAGGACCTGGGCAGAGCACCAAAAATGCCTACTGCATTGAGCAAGGAAATGGAATGAGATTCTCTAAAAGATGACTGGTGCTCAGTGAGGCACAGAATCCCAGAGTGGGAAGGAAGGTCAGAGGTCATTACAGGTAGATTCCCAGCTTCGGGGGATAAGGAAGCTCCAATTTCGTCATCCTCTCTCTAGTTCACCAGAGTGTCCTGTCCAATCCATAAGATGACCCACAAACTGCTAGAAGAGCCTTTGGACAACGTCTTCCCAGATGACTACTGCGACGTGAGCACTCACCTTGCCAGCCCCACTCCCCATTCACTCTAGGAGACTTTGAGGAAAGAGATTATCTAGCATGAAGAATTACTAGTGAATATAGCCACTGCTCCCTTTCTCCACGCTCACAGGTTTTAGAATTGACAAGTGTAGAAGTTCAGAACAAGCCATTCAAGATGTGCCTCAGTGGTATGTGTATTATTTTGCAGTAAAAGCAACTGAGATCCTGTGGGCTCAAAAGAAACTCCTGCCCCACCCCTTAACTATCTAGAAGAATTTAAATTAGGGGTCTGGCCCATGATAAAAGTTATCACCAGAAATGACTTTTTTACCTATCTACAAGACAGGGCAAATTGATAATTACTGAGTATGTGCTCTCCCTGCAATTATCCTCTGAAGCCCCAAGATACCTTACCTCATCCCCAGCTCAGAATGTCATATATACCCCAATTTCCCTTTTTGTCTCTGACTCTCTTATGTACGTGAGGTTTCCACACATATGTATGTAGTTAAACTTGGTTGTTTTCTCTTGCAAATCTGTCTGTGTATTTGATTAGACCAGCCAAAAAACCTTGATGGTAGAGAAAAATTTCTGCAACAGCAATGGATGTAAAATCCTGAGATTTCTAGAATTTGCCTTTCCTGCTTTCTTTATAGTGGAATAATTGCCCTCACTTGGCACCTACCCATCCCTAAGGCTCTGGAGGCAAGGACGGCACCTACTGTGTTCACCACTGCATCCTGAGGTCTCTCCTGGTGCCCAGAAATAGAAGGAGGTGCTAAGTGACTGTGCATTAAGCAGAATTGATGTCACAGGGCAATTTTTGAAAAACAAAATATGAAGAATGAGCTCAGCAAAATCCCTCCAAACCTTCCTTGTGCCTCAAGGATGTGGTGGTACAAATGGGTCTCCAGAAGGATCGCTTCCAAAAATCACACACCAAGAAGTGGAGGGATTTCCTCTTATTAAGAAGACAGCAAGTAGTTTTCCCTTAGGATAGGATTAAATGGCCTTTCCTAAACCAATGGCTGACAAGGAAAGTGACATTATTACTACAATTGGTCTAGACCTGTACTGTCTAATGTGGTAGCCTCTAACTGTGTATGATGATTTAAATTAAAAATTAAAATAAACAAAATTAAAAATTCAGTCCCTCAGTTGCACAGTCTCATTTCAAATGCTCAACAGCTACATATGGCTAGTAGATAGTGCATATATAGAACATTTATATCACTAAAACTTTCTATTGGACAGCACTGGCTTAGATGAATCATGAAGGGAGTTGGGAGGGTAAATTTCAGGAACTCAAGCACAATGAGTTACTACATTGGATGGGGACCAAGGGAGTAGTAGGAGGAAGCAGTGGTAGTATCTATCTTCCCCTTATTTCAGCAGTGAGTTACATTTACAATTTCCTGTAAATATCAGGGCCTCTTGCACTCTCTCTAAGCCAGGACTAAACAAAACTTAAGGAAACTAAGGCCCAACAGCACTTACGAATGGCAAAGCAAGAATTCAAAATGAGTCTACCAGCACATCAAAAATTAATATACAGCAGATCCTCCAATAATGTCATTTTGTTCAACATCATTTTGTTATAACATTGATGAGATACTGTAAAAACTTAACTCTTGTTTATATCTTGTTTGGCTTATAGTAAAATTCATTTTGTTACACATTATTTTCTTAAAGTCACAAAACTTATCAACGACGTCAAGTGAGGACCTACTGTACTTACAGTACTATAACTAAGTATGGTTTTTACCAGAATTTCATGGATAAATACAATATTAGAAAATTGATTAATATAACAGGCTTATATTGATTGTTTAAAAATTATATGACCATCTCCATGGATAATTAAAGGACATTTGATAAAATTTGATATTTACTTGACTTGTTTTCTAGTATGAGCTCTGTCCCTACATAGAGGCTGGTCAGGAGTCTCTCTGCTGTGTATTCAGATGGTGAAGGTAGTTTAATGGGGGTCACTGGGATGCTCTCTAAGTATCTGGAGGTAATAGAAATAATGTTGTACCTGAAAAATGAGACTTCATATACCCAGTCTCATGAATGGCCCTTCTGTCTGTGATAGAGTGTGGGTAAAGTCTTGGGGAGCCACCATCACTCCTTCTGTTGATCTGGAGTCTCCTTGTCAGGCAATGCTGTGGTGTGAATGTGGTTTAGAGAGAGAAAACTAGCTTAGCATCACGTGCCTGATGGTGGGGAGGTGCATAAGCAGAGGGGCATTGTCTGCCTGGACTATCAGCCCTGAGCTTCCCAAAGTGGGCCAGAAGTAGCTCTGAAGTTGAGTTCCTCAGCCCTCCGGGAACCAGGCATGGCCTAAGGTGGCTGGAGACCCTGGTTTGTCCCCTCTGGCCTTCTACAGAACCTCATCAGTTTAACCTAGTGTATCTTACAGAGATTAGCATTTTTTCCAGGTGCCATGAGGAGAGAACTGTTGCGAAGCCTGGGCCAGGTAAGATGACCCTGACATGGGAAACATTCTTCCAGGGAACAGGCATGTAGGCTTTTTGACCTCAGTTTATGATAAGGCCGACAGTAAAGCCACTCACCTCTGGGATGGTTACAGGCACCTGCTGCTGCATTTGCCAAAACTGTGGCACCCTTAGAACTCCTTAGCTGAGAGTATCCTGACTGTTTTTAAAGATACCCAGCCCACCTGCCATTCTGAACTGATACCAATATAAACCTATTTCTTGAGACTACTGTTTGTCCCCTTCTCCCCCTTTCTCCCCAGTCCTGATCACTAGCTGTGCTCCTCATACCCCCACTGGACTTCCCTACACTCAGATTTCACTGAAATGTCCTGGACTGTGTCCTTGACTCCTGACCACCCCTGAAGACTACCAACTCGTCCCCCATTTATCCTCGGTCTCCCCTTTCTCTGCCCTGGAAGCCAGGACTGATAGAAAAAGTCAAGTTGAGGAGATAAGACTAGTACAATCACAGGCCATACCATCCAGGAAGCTGCAGAGTGAAAGAGACTATGGTATACTTCCTGAAGAAAGTGGGGATGAAGCAAATTCTGCTGGCATCTATCATTTAATGGAAAACACAAAGAAATATACAAAGATATTCTAGCCACTGATGAATGCAAGTACATTGTCAGGCCCACCTGGAGCTCCTGGGATGACTTCTTTTCACTTCACCTGAGCGGCCTTACGGCCACACATCTGGATCCCTCCCTGGGCAGGTTATAGAACCTAGCTTATGCAGCAACTGCACAAACCAAGGCAGGCCCCAGGGCCCAGCGAGCCTGGCTGGAGGGCCAGTGAGCCCTCTCTCCTGAGCCTTTTGGCTCCCACTAAGGAGAGAACTGCAGGTGATATAGGCAGTATGTAGGCAAGCAGTCAGTTCTGCTTCCCTGCATTGCCTGGCCAGACCCCTGGATGACCAGCTGGCTCCCATAGGGCCCTTCCTAGGAGTTTCTGACATCTTGTCTGAGGTCTGCTCTGGGGCTGGGTGCTGGTCAGATAGTCACTAGGGAGAAGCCCCAGGAGCCTCTGAGATGGACTTACCCTAATCCAGCCCCAGCAGTGAAGATGCCTGCTCATCCTTCAAAATCAGGTCTCCTGTCCCTTCCCAGGTAACTCTGTTGCTCCCTCTTTGTATATTTTATATAGGCCTCCATCATGGACCCTACCTCATTGTTCTGCCTTCTCTCCCTCCAGTGGGAGGTGAGGGCCTCTAGGGTAAGATCATGCTTCAGTCATTGCTGCAATCTCAGTGACCAGTGGAGGGCCTGGCAGGTTGCTAAGCAAGTATACTTGGATGGCAGTAGTCTCCCACCTGCTAGCTCAGCCATTTCTACACTGTGGTCCAGAAAACTGGAATTAAAGGTGTTCTATGAACAAAGTTAAAGGACACACATTTGTTTTCCTTCAGATAATAGCCATTGTGCCAGCACCATTTATTAAATCCATCTTCCTGTTTCCATTACAATGTACTACCACCTGGGTTATATATTCTATTCTCACGTATGCTGTGATGTATTTCTAGGTTCTCTAATCATTCCATTGCTCCATTTATTTATGCCTATGCCAGTATCATACTGATTTGATTATAAGGACTTTAGAATATGTTCTAATGTCCGCTAAGCTAAGTCTTGCTTCACTATTCTTGTGTATTTCTTGGTTGCTCTTGGGAATTTATTATTCCAGATAAACTCTAAGATTATTTTATTGAATCTCCCTCCCTTAGAGAAAAAATAATTACTATTTGGGATTGCTGGAATTGCTTTAAGTGGAAAATACTGATTTTAAGAGAACCGACATTAATTTTTTTTTTTTTTAGTTTCTCATCATTGTTATGCCTTTCGGTTTGGTCAGATCTTATTTCTGTTTCATTAAGACAAAGTTATAGTTTTATTAGACAAAGATATACTTTGTCTAAAATATAAATTGTGTAGCTTTTTTGTTAAATTTATTTATAAAGGTTTTTTATTTAAATTTATTTATAAAGCCAGAGACTTGGGCATGTATAGGTTGGTAAAGCAAACTTTCCAAATTCACCTATTTCAGAATTTTTTAAATTAGGGTCTCTTTGGTTTTCCAGTTACCTGAGAAACAGATGACTTTCTTTCCTGTTATCAGATGTTCATACCTGTTATTTCATTTTCTCATATTCTCTGCTTGCATCTCCTAAACAATATTAAGTAATAATGGTGACAGTTGGGATGTGTCCGTTGTTCCCAATTTTAATTGAGGTGGTTCTCCTTTTCCATCATTTATGGAAATATTTGCTGTTGATTTCAGTACATTAAAATTTTTGTTCTAAGTTTAACCCATTATTGTGCTGTTGATGCTTGATCAAACACGATCTGAAACCAATTTTCAAAATATTTATTCTGAAATATTTTCCCCTTTAAATAACATGCAATAAACAAGGGAAAGAGTAAGTTGACTTTACCTTGTGTAATTTAAACCTAATGCTGGTAGAATTGGGCCGGCAGGTAAGTGGGGGTGGGAGTCAGGGAAGCACATTTTTAAAAAGAGGCTCCTGAAGTCCAGGTAAATGTGTCAAAGGTATCCCGTAGCCTCAGGCTCAGGGACTGACTGTCGCCCAGTGTCTCTTGAGTCCTGAGCCCTGGGTACAGTGTGTCTTGAATCAGGCCTGGGCTCAGTAGACCGAGGTCCACGCCCACTCCCGCCCCTTTCAAGTGGGCGCCAACTGACAGAGCTGGAATCCACGGCTCCTGTTGCTCAGAGAGCCCGCTCTGCATCAACAACCCTTACTCTGCCCTGACATCCCCATTCGCTGGGCCCTCCAGCCCGTAGGGCTCCGGGGAGCAGAGAGCTCCCATTGAGCAGATGCGGCCCTGGCCTGTAGTCCGCGGAGAGACCACAGGCAGGAACCGTGGAGTCCTGCTCTGGCCCTTCCTCCTAACCTTGCCTGCAGTCCGAGAGCAATCCTGGAGCGAAGCCTTGAACAGCAGTATGGGCCTCTTCATAACCACAGGATGCTGTGGAGGCCCCACTCTGGCCAGAGCCCTGCTCTGGGACTTAGAGTCTAGGGCTTGGAGTCTGTGGTGGGTAAACAAGGCGTGCAGGTGCCTTAGAGCAGTAACAATCCCATGAGAGAGAGTTTGCTGCTTACACTACTGCAGAGGAGGTTCCCCTTAGTCCCCATCGCACCCTCTCCCGTTCCCTCCCCTCTCCTGGAGAGTACCAAAGCACCTGAATGTACCCCCTAAAATCCAAACTTGTCTCAGTGTTGATGCTCCCCCAGAAAATCTATACATTTAATGCTAGAGAAATAAACTCACAGCTTTTATAATACGAGAAATTGATTGTAAGATGACATCTACGGGAAGAAATAAATTCAAACAATGGAGAAATTTTTGAAAACAGAAATAAACAAAAAGAACAAGATGAGGCCTATGTCTTACCAGATATAAACAATATATAAATCAAAAGATTACTGTAATAAAACACTGTGGGACTAATAGGGAGAGATCAGTGGAACAGAAAGAATAGAGACCAGAAACTGGCCCACACACTTAGTCACTTCTATGTGATAGGGCTACACTTTTAAACTCTGAGTAACTGATGTTAAACATTAAAATAGGTGATTTTGATTCATTTGAAAATGAGATATCACTTTCACAAAAATCTCAGAGCAAAGATTTAAATGTTTTTTAAAAATCAGCTATAACAAAACAGCAAAAACAATACAAACCAATCCAACCCAACCCAAGCAAGAAATTATGGGAGTATATTTTCATAATCTTATAGACCTTTCCCAAACATTTCAAGAAAAACAAAGCCACAAAGGAGAATATAGACAGATTTGTCTACACTAAAATATAAATTTTATCTATGGAAAAATACAATAAACAATGTTAAAAGGCAAATGAAAAGCTTGGTAAAGTCATTGGTGACATGTATGCCAAACAGGAAGTTCATATTTAAATTTTAATGAAAACAAATGAAGATCCCAGTAGATATCAGGACAAAACACATAAAACAGCCAATTCATCAAAGAAATACAAATGGCCAATAGGATTCAAAAAGCACTGATGCTCTCTAATAAACAAAGATATGCACATTTTTGAAAAACAAGGAAGCTTAAAATTCTTCAGGAGTTTCCAGTTCTAGTAATGGTGGCTTGTATCAGACTAACCATCCTGATGATAACAATTATAAATTTTGGACAAAATATTTTAAAAAGCTAACTGTTTGAAAATATTTGAGAGCTACTATAAGCAGGCAGAAACTGGAGTGGATATGGTCCTTGAAAAAAGGGAAGAACATGAAGTGAGATCCCCATTTACCTAGTTTTTCTCCCTGAGGTCACTCCTCAGTGACTACAGTGCAAGACTGAGGTGGAGTAGTTGTGGGTGGAGTAGGTGTGGGCAGAGTGGGGGTGAAGACAGGTCTCAAGCAGAAAGAGGCCAACATACTGGACTGAAGAATCAAAGGTCAGGGCTTCAGAGCAACTGAAATTGAGCAGGAGAATCACAGAAAGAAGAGAGCAACAGAGTGAGAACCCCAAAATCTGTGTACAAACTCCTCTCAAATCTTTGACTGATTGACTCCTAAATTGCATGTGTATAGGGCAAGACTCTAAGGAATCCAGAGGAAAGCAAGAGCTGAACAGAAATTTCAACAGCTGTTTAATGCTAGGGAGACAAGAGTTTGGAGCTTAAATCCCATCAAGTTAGAAGAGCTTGGAAAACATTCCTGCTTTCCATTGAAACCTCGGAAATCACTTCATGCGAGTAAGTGCTAGGACTAAGGACAAAACTGACATAGACCTCCTCTAAAAAGTCTAAAACTAAGCCTCCATAGGATAAAAATATCTGCCTGTGATTTAATTTCCTCCAAAAACAAAATTTGACATTCGTAAGTGGAAAAAAATGGAATATAGAGTCTCTGAATTGTATCAACCACAATATTCAGAAGCCAAAAATTTTCCAGCTATGCTAAAAAGCAAGAAAATATGACTCATTATATAAAAGAAAATGGCCACTGGAAGCTGACCAACAGCTGATACAAATGTTGGAATTAGCAGCAAAGTATTTTAAAATAAATATTATAAATATGTTAAAGAATAAATATAAAAAAGTAAAGAGATGGGAATTCCAGGAGCAATATGAAAATTCTAAAAAAGAAACCCAATGAGAATCCTAAAACTAAAGATAAACAATATCTGAAATAAAAAAAAATTTTTGAAAAAGCCTAAAAGTAGATTGGACACTACAGAAGAAAGAATCATTGAACTTTAATACAGTCAATAAAAAATATCCAAACTGAAGAACAGAGAAAAAAGATCATAAAAAAAAGGAACAAAATTTCATGGACTTGATAAATTAAGGATGTATATTGTAATCCTTAGAGCAACTACTAAAAATATAGTACAAAGAGCTCTAAGTAAAATGCCGATAAAGGAGACAAAATACAATACAAAAAAAAAAATGCTCAGTTGACCCAAGAGAGAGGTGATACAAAGAATAAATAGGACAAATAAAAAACAAATAACAAGATGGAATAATTAAATTGAACCACATAAAAATCATACTAAAGAAAATTACTAAAGTAAAGGTTCCCACCACCAGAAAAAAATATTTATAACTATATGAGGTTATAGATGTTAACTAAACTTATTGTGAGAATCATATATATATATAAAAAATCATTATGCTGTATACCTTAAAGTAATATTGTTGTAGCCGCCAGCCCCCGAAAGACACATGGACCACCAGAAATCAGTGAGTTATAGGAAACATGCTCTTTATTCAGCCAGCTGGGTCTGCCAGGGGTACGCAGACTCCAAATTAAGCAGCCCCAAAATGTAGAGGTACAGGGCTTTTAAGCCCTAAATCCCATTCTCATTCTGTCTTAAACACAAAGGTCTATTTTTCTCCTATTCACTACCTGTCAACCCACTGGTCAGGTGTGCAAGCGGGGGTACAGAAGCAGAAAGCTTATTGTTAGAATGTTATGTTCCCATGGGCAATAGCCAAGCAGTAATTTTCCAGCCAGCACATTCCCCACTGGCCTTAGCGGAAAATCAAATCCTTGATTCTTCATGTGGAATTTGCTCATGGCCTTTATTTTGTAATACTAAAAGTTTAATAGAATTAATTCTCTTCCTTATATATGCAAACAAGAAATCGAGGAAACATGGGCCAAAAGTTAACAAGAAGGGGAGGAGGATTAAAGGTCCAGCTATAGGAGATAGAAGAGTTGTTAGCCATGGGGACTAATTGAACATCCTATGAAACCAGTTATCTGATTCTAGTCTTTGTTTTTCCCTGGCATTTAAATTTCTCTCTACTAGTCGTAAGCTCTCTCTAATTTCTCCAGAATTATTAGCATACACAATCCATCTTGTTCTAAGAAAAATAAATCTAAACCTCTTCTATTTTGGAGGACTACTTTTGCTAGTGAATCGACTTGAAGTTCTAGCCTGCTGAGCTCAGTAAAGTTTAAGGGAGTTCCTACCCCGACATAGTAAGGGGGTTTTTGGGTTTAGGCACAACCAGCAATCTTGTCCTATGTCTGAGATGATCTTATTTAAGACCTTGTGTATTGTCGTTAGCAA
Organism: Pteropus medius; assembly: GCF_902729225.1. Lineage (NCBI taxonomy): Eukaryota > Metazoa > Chordata > Mammalia > Chiroptera > Pteropodidae > Pteropus > Pteropus medius. Next base: position 57,276,356 of record NW_024344378.1, on the reverse strand, counting down.
AGTTATTAATGCTCCTTCTGATTTTGGTTGTGGCTGGTCAAATGCCTGGGCTAAAGAGATAAAAAGGAAGAAACAAAGGGTTATGCTTATGTATGCTTGAGTCTTAGTCTTAAGGGCCCATCTTCCTGAGCTGTCCACTCTCATGCTGCCTTCACGTGAGAATGATGAATCCATGATGGGATGCTGTCTACTTTAACTGCAGTGGGCATTGTCAGGTAGACAGTGAAGGGTCCTTTCCATTTGGGTTCTAGTCCCTTGGAAGTGAACTTCCGGATCCACACAGAGTCCCCAGGCTGAAATTGATGGGGAAGTCTGTCCCCTGGGGCTGAGTGGGCAGCACGAACCCGGGACCAAATCTCCTTCTGTATACTTTGAAGGGCCTGTAAAGACTTAAGTAAGACAAGGTTACGCACTTCTGCCTTTTTCTCATCTTCTATTTTAGGTACTAAAGATGGGGGTTTTCCAAAGAAAATTTCACATGGGGTGAATCTATTAATATATGGAGTACACCTGGCTTGGAGAAGAGCAAAGGGGAGAAGTTCTACCCAGGTCCTACCAGTTTCTAATCCTAACTTGACTAATGTCTCTTTTAGGGTCTGATTCATTCCCTCTGCTTGGCCCGAACTTTGGGGCCGGTAGGCACAGTGGAGTTTCTATCGCAAATTTAGGTAGCTAGCCAATTGCTGTGATACCTTTGCTACAAAGGCTGTCCCGTCATCCGACCCTAAAGTTCCAGGGAGACCAAACGAGGGAGAATTTCTTGTAGTAGTTTCTTAGTGACTACTAAGGCAGTTTCTTTCCTGGTGGGGAAGGCCTCTACCCATCCTGAAAAGGTGTCTATAAAAACAAGTAAATATTTGTAGCCCCCCACAGTCAGGGTTACCTCAGTGAAATCGACTTGCCAGTGGTCCCCCAGATAAGTTCCTCTTTCCCTATGCCTAGGTTCTTCTATCTTCCCCTTCTTTGGATTAACTTGGGCACAAGCTGGGCATCGTGAGGCAATTTCCTCTGTGGTTCTTCTCCCTTCTGGAGCATCTTAGTTCGCCCTAGGTGTGTGGTCTGGTGTAGCTGGTGGGGGAGAGTCCTTCCAAGGGCCCGTGAGAGCCTGATTTTTCCATCTGGGGTCGTCCACCACCCCTGTTGGTTCCTAGTGGCTCCCTTGTCTTGAAAATATATGTTCTCTTCCGCCGTATAGGTTGGAGACAGAGGCAGTTCTAGGTAAGGGACAACAGTCAGTAGATGTGGTGGGGGCCCCACTGGCCTTGTGGCCACTGTTCTTGTCTCTGCATTGGCTCGTCGGTTTCCCTCAGCCTCAGGACTATTCCCTTTTTGATGCCCTTTACAAAGAACAATAGCAAGAGTCTTAGGCATCTATATGGCTTCAAGTAAGGCTAAGATCTCCCCCTTGTTCTTGATGTCCTTCCCAGCTGAAGTCAGAAGCCCTCTTTCCTTGTAGATGGCTCCATGTACATGTGTAACGGCAAAGGCGCATCGGCTGTCAGTGTATATTATGACTGCCTTATCCTTTCCCCATCTTAGTGCCTCAGTGAGGGCGATGAGTTCTGCCTTTTGAGCAGAAGTCCTATGGGAAAGAGCCTGTGACCAGATGGTGCCAGTTAGAGTTACGACCAATGCCCCAGCATACCTCTTTCCTTCTTGCATGAAGCTGCTCCCGTCCATGAGCAGAACTTCATCGGCCACAGGCAGAGGGGAGTCTTTGAGGTCTGGCCGCGAGGAACACACAGCATCAGTGAAAACTATGCAGTCATGAATGGGGGTCTCGGGATCTGGGTCTGGCAACAGATTGGCTGGGTTGATGACAGTAGCTTCAGATTTTAGCCATACGTTTGGGGTCATCCGGTGCCTCCCTGTTGTTGAACACCTTCTGGGCTATCTCAACAAGTTGGGACAGGTTCATCCCTGCAAAACCTTCTAATTTTTGCAATTTACACTGGATATCAGGGGCTGCCTGAGTAGCAAAGGCTATATTAATTGCCTGCTGGTTCTGGGGGCCTCAGGATCAATGGGGGTGTATACCCGGTACGCCTTGTTCAAGAAATGCTCCAAGGGATTCCTGAGGTCCCTCCTTGTATAACTTCAGTTACCTCAGAAAGATTAGTTGGCTGACGAGCAGCCATCCTAATTCCCCCAATTAGAATCTGGTGGTACCGATCCAATGCCATTCTCCCTGCCTGAGAATTGTGTTCTCAGTCTGGGCAGGTGGAGGGAAATTCCTCCTCAATCTGTTCCCCTGCTTCCTCGACTCTCCTCCCTCCCGCAGCTATCTTTTGTGTTTTAGTCCGAACAAGTCTGCGCTCTTCTGAGGTCAAGGGGATAACTAAAAGCTGTTGGCAATCGTCCCAGGTGGGGCGGTGAGTCTGAAAGACACTCTCTAAGAGTCCCATTAACGCTTGGGGTTTCTCAGAGAAAGGCGGATTCTGTACCTTCTGGTTGTACAGGTCACTAGTTGAGAATGGCATGTAAACCATAAAGGGCCTGTCTGTGTGATGCCCCTGGGATGGTGCTTCTCACAAGGGGAGGATGGCCGGGGTGGTGGTATTGGCTGGTGCCCCACCCAGAGCAGGAGCAGGAGGCCCATAGGGGTTACCTGCCCACGTCTGGGGAGGTGAGGCGATGCTATTTGGCCTCTGTTGTCCTGGATTATAGGGCGGGAGAAGGTCACTGCCCTCCGGTGGAGATTGGAGGACTGAGGGACTGGGCTGTCTTGGAGATTTAGTTGCTGCATGTTTCGGGGTACCCACAACTAAGACTCATGCCCCTAGAGAAAGGGCACACCGGCGGAGCCAAGGAGGGGGTATCTGAACAAGGTTTAACCATTGATTGATGTAGGGAAACGGATCGGGATGTCCCGGGTCTCCCGTGACAATCTTCCAAACATTCCTCACTAAACCCCTGTCAAAAGAACCCTCCAGAGACAAGTTTACATCAAAAGACGGCCACTCAACTTTACACAATGTTTTTAGTCTGCCTGGAAAAAACTTTATGCCATAGTCAGCTCCTTCTACAAACCCTTCTTTGAAATGTCACAGGAGACAACCCAAGGGTGTCTTCTGTGAACTCAGGCTTCCCCCCATCGCTTGCGCAGAAAACACAAAACACTCAGACAAGAACAATTACTGGGGTGTAGGTGGACCCAGAGAAGTCTGCTACCTACAACCTAGACAAGACCAGAGACAATAAACAGAACCCGACAACAGGGCACAGGAGGCGGCATCCCACGGCCTGGCTATAGTCCGGGAGATATGACTCTGCTTCCAGTCTCTTCACGGACCCCCACTGACTGGTCAACAGAAACAGGAAGGTACCTTTTATCCAGACACTGAGGCCTAGGAGATTCCAGATTCCCGTTGAGACCAGGAACAAAGAGCGTGTCCTAAATGTTGCATCCTTGACGATTGTACTGACCCGTCACAGCATTCAAGGGCCCTGGAATGTCTCAGGTTGGCCACCCCTTTGAATCCGTAACAGGGACAGCAACCGCTTCAGAGGCCGGTCCGGTCTTAGATCCCGGGCCACTCCCTGAGATCTCGCTGGGGCCTCCAAATGTTGTAGCCGCCAGCCCCCAAAAGACACACGGACCACCAGAAATCAGTGAGTTATAGGAAACATGCTCTTTATTCAGCCAGCTGGGTCTGCCAGGGGTACGCAGACCCCAAATTAAGCAGCCCCGAAATGTAGAGGTACAGGGTTTTTAAGCCCTAAATCCCATTCCTCATTCTGTCTTAAACACAAAGGTCTATTTTTCTCCTATTCACTACCTGTCAACCCACTGGTCAGGTGTGCAAGCGGGGTACAGAAGCAGAAAGCTTATTGTTAGAATGTTATGTTCCCATGGGTGATATAGCCTATGATCCCATGGGCAATAGCCAAGCAGTAATTTTCCAGCCAGCACAATATAATGTTATATGTCAATTATATCTCAGTAAAACTGAGGAAAATATTAAAAGACAAAGATTATCAAATTGGATAATAAAACAAAACACAAGTATCTGTTGCTTACATATAAGTTGAAAACAAAATGGAAAAGCTATACCTAAAAAAAAATAATTATAAAAGAGACTGATATGGTTATGCTATTGTCTAACAAATTGAATTTTAAGGCAAGGAATACTATCATAGATAAAGAGGGGCATTTCATTATCATTTTACCAATTTATTCCAATCAACTTTATTTGCAGTAGTATACCCACAGTTCTTTATTCTCATCTCCATCTATCTATCTACTTAATTTCTGGTACCCTGAACCCACCCAGCTTGGTGAGAGAATGCCATGAGTTGAATTATGTTTTCCCATCAAATCTATATGTTCAAGTTCTAACCCTCAGGACCTCAAAATGTGACTGTATTTGGAGATAGATTTTTAAAGAGGTATTAAGGTTAAACAAGGTCATTGGGCTGGATTCTAATCCAAAATGACTGGTATCCTTATAAGAAGAGGAGATTAGGACATAAAGAAAAGGAAAAGAAAGACTATATAAAAGATACAGGGAGAAGATGGTCGCATCTACAAGCCAAGGGAAAGGCCTCAGAATGAAACCAACACTGCCAAAATCTTGATCTTGAACTTCTAGCCTCTAGAACTGTGAGGAAACAAATTTTTGCTATTCAAACCATCCAGTCTGTGGTACTTTGTCACAGTAGTCCTGGAAAACCAATACAGAGAACAACACCTTTATTTTCTTCTTCTTGAGCCATTTCATCCAATTGAAAGGATTTACTGGTGATACCTAAACCCATTCAAATTTTCATGGTGGATGTGACAAGAATATTCTTGATTTGATCCTTGCCTAAAGGCCTAGTTCTAATAACACTTTTTGTTTAAAGGCATCTCAGTTTTATAGCTTATCAATTGAGGATGAGAAGCATTTGTCACTCTGAACCCTGGAACTCCCTGAATTTCTATACTCTTTCAATTCCCTTCTATTCCTGCTTATGATTATTATTAAAGTCCATTATTTTCTGCATACTTCTCTTTCTTGAAGTATTTTGTCATATATTTTGTCACACATGCTGTTAACATTTTGTTTTCTAGTCTCTTCTCCTGAAGCTACAAGCTTACTAGGTTCATTATCTACCTTCCAAGTAACGGTAGGTAGGTAATGGTTTTGACAAAGTACCAATGTAAATCAATTTTCTTGCCCCATCAATTGAACCTTAAGTCAATGTCAAAAAAAAATTAGGTTTTTGTTAAGATATACTTCATCTGGCAACATCAATTTCTGTATTAATCAAGGTATGCTAGATTATGTCAAAATCTTAATGACAAAATAACAAAGTTATTTCTTGTTCATGTTATATGTCTGTTGCTAGTTGCTGGGGTGCCTGCACTTTATACCTTCTCACTAGGATCTAGGCTGGTGGAGCAGTCATTTCAGACTGAAAAGTAGAAGTGTTGAAGAGAGTGACATATTGGCAGTTAGATGTTCTGGCCCTGAAGTGACACACATTGTCTGCTCATAGCTGATTGCCCAGAACTAGTCATGTTGTTCCCTACCCACCCACAAGGGGGCTAGGAAGTGCAAGCAACTAGGCGCTGTGGAAATATTTGGTCAACAGGATAATTCAACTGCATATAAACTATATAATCAAATATACTCTATGTCTGGTGAATAGAGGCCGAACTTTGGTAATGTTACAGCCCTTTGTAAGCCCATTACCAGGCCTAAGAGGACCATGACCATCTTTAACAGCACAAGTACATACTATGAACCTTTCTGCTGGTCTTCCACTAAGGACCTGTGATGGTTTGTTTGGAAGGACAAGGGGAGGCAGAATCTTCACAGGAAATGAGTCTGTCTTTCTGTAACTGGAAAAGCACTTTATGTAACCCAATGGATGACAACTCTTGATCAAAATGCCTCAAGTTTTACAACTTTTGTTCATCATGTATATTTAAATTTTTGAGATGTAAAAGAAATAGTTATGTGTGTGTTCATATACTTTATTAATTTACTTATATTTTAAACCATATTTAAACCATATTTCATAAAGCAATATTTCAATTTATAAATGTCATTTTTTCCATTCTGCATTTTGTGAAATAACCCGTGTTTTGATTACCCCTGGAGACTTCTGTTGAATCATCTAACAGGTTTCTTGAAAAACCCATTTCTTGAGAACAAAACTAAAAAGCCTTGAGAATTCTAATTCCCTACTTACCTTCAAAAGAGTGTGAAAGAAATAAGTTTTCAGATGGTGCACTTATCATAGGTGAAAATGGGGACCTGCTTGACCACTCTTTGGAGGTGTGAGGCTGGTGTAATATCAAGGGAACACCCAAAGCTGTCTACTAAATGGTGGAAAAAGCAAATGACTGACTTGTGACATGGTCACAACAGATTAGATTGCGGACAAAGAATTTAAAACTACTGCTTAGTGTTTTTAAAAAGGAGGGTAATTTTGATAGATTAAGAGAATTAAGAGTCATATCAACAGAATGCAATGTGTGACTCAAACAAATATTTAGAGATAATCAGGGAAATTTGATCCCTGACTGGATATTAAATGTTTTTAAGAAATGATCATTTAATTAATTAATTAATTAATTAATTTACTGTTCTCTCTTCTTTTTATTATATTTTACTTATTTATTTATTTATTTATTTTTATGGTGACATTGATTAACAAAATCTAGTAAGTTTCAGATGTACAATTTAATAGTAAGGCATATATATATTGCATTGTGTGTTCACTTCCCATAGTTAGATGTCTTTCTATCACTACATATTTGACCCCTTTTGCTCTACCTAACTCCCTCCTCCCTTCTCCCCTCCCACCATCTGGTAACCACTAGTCTATTGTCCATGTCTATAAGTCTCTAGTTTGTCCTGTTTGTTTGTTGTGTAGAGAATTCCCTCAATTTTTGTACATCTGGAAAGGTATTTATTTCTCCTTCATATCTGAAGGAGAGCTTTGCTGGATACATTATTCTTAGCTGGTAGTTCCTTTCATTTAATAATTTGAATATTTGATTCCACCCCTTTCAGACTCGTCAGATTTGTGCTGAAAAGTCCAACGATAATCTAATGGGTTTTATTTTATAGGTTACCATCTTCTTTTCCCTGGCTACCCTAAGAATTCTTTCTTTGTCATTGATTTTTGATAATTTTAATACAATGTGTCTTAGAGAAGTCCTTTTGGGGTTGAGATAATTGGGTGTTCTGTTGACTTCTTGAATTCCAAGCTCCAGCTCATTCCTTAGATTTGGGAAATTCTCGTCAACTATTTGTCTGAAAATGCTTTCTAATCCCTCCTCCTTTTCCTCCTCTTTGAGAATGCCCATTATTCTTGTTTCCTTTCCTGATGGTATCAGCTAGTTCTTGCATTTCTCTTTCATTATTTTTCATTCTTCAGTTTCTCTCTTCTTCTTTCTGACCTGTTTCTAGATTTCTGTCTTTGATACCACTGGTCCCTTCCTCCATTTGGTCAACTCTATTTCCCAAGCTTGTGATTTCATTTTTCATCTCTTTCAGTGTGTTCTTCATCTCCAGAAGTTCTATTTGGTTCTTTTTGAGGGTTTCAATCTCCTTGCTAAAGAACTCATTCTGCTCATCTAGTTATTTTTTCAATTCCTGGAATTGTTGATATGAACTATTTTGGATCTCACTGAGTTTTTTCAGAAGTACCATCCTGAATTCTCTGTCATTCAAATTGCATATTTCTATGTCTTTAAGCTTATTTCCTGGAGATTTTTCTCTTTCTTCCTGAACTCCCTTGTCACCTTAGTTGTTCATGGTGTTTAATGGACTATTTCCCCACATGGACATTAATGGAAGTATATTCTGCTTTTTTTTTTTCCTCCAGAAAGATTTATTATATAAAGGTCTCTCTTTAGCCTGTTGCAAAGAAGACGTTTTTCTTTTGGTTTCCAGTAGGTGGGATCTAAGCCTCTTGGAGCCCTGCTTTATATAAAGTCTTAATAATGCCTTTTTTTTCCCTTATAGATATTCAATCATGCTCACTACCCTCAGTCTCAGTCCCTGTCAGCATTAGCTACAGTTTTGGTACCATTTGCTCAGATTCCCCTGGGGCTCTGCAGTGTTTGGTCTTGTAAGATATGGAGGGAGTGGCCCTCTGGGTTAGGGGCTGGGAGCTGAAGCTCAACTTTGTGTTTTGCAACTTCAGCTGGTAATAGTCAAGTGTTGTTTCTCTACCATGCCCACTTCTCTGTTTTCCCCATTTCTCTACCTTCCTCACTTCTCTGCTTTCTGCCCTGTTCCTTGGGCACTGCCACTGTGCGGAGCTCACAGCTCTCTCAGGCAGAACTGTTCAGGGAACCTGCCGCATCTTCTCTCCTCCTCCTGCAGGGAGCTCTGGCTGTGAAAGGCAGCTTCTTTGTTTCTCTCAATCTACAACCCGACTCCCAGGGTTCTGACCTATGGTAGCTCTTATGCGCAGATCCCATGCTCAGACGTGCTGTTGTGTAGGTTGGGTGTTTTTTGCTGAGTTTTAGATGTTCAGTTTACTGTTTCAAGGGGAGAGATCTGGGGATATCTCTCACTCCATCATGTTTCTTGATTGTTTATTTTTAAAATGAGACAATGATATGATATTTATGTTAAAAGTGTTCTTTTCTTACAGATACACAGTGTCTAGAATTTACTTTAAAATAACTGAGCAAAAAAATGAAATAAAATAAAAAATAAATAAAGTAATATAAAATAACCCAGCATCAGGGGTTGGGTAGGAAACTGTAGGGAGTGGGGCAGCGGGGAATGAAAAGGAAACAAGATTGGCTACACTTGATCATTGGTCAATCTGGGGAATACATACTTGGGGGCAGGATTATACCATTCTCTCTATTTTTAAGTATGACTTCCTCTACATTAAAAAAAAAAATAAAACAAATAAAATTAAATGTTTGCAAAAGTTTGTTTTTCAAACTCTGGTAATTTAGAGAATACTCTAAAGGACTTGTAGTTGGTTGGCTAATCGAGCAAAAGCGAGCACTCATGCTGGAAAGTGGCCTACCAGCCTTGAAAATTCTGTGTGCCATGGGTATTGTCAATGTTTTAAAGAACAAAAAGAGAACAAGTGTCAGTCTGGAAAGTCAGTTAAGTAGACTTTAGTTAAGAGAGCTGCTATTAAAAAAAGATAAAAAGCTGCCATTGTATTTTTGAGGAAATAATGTATTACCTTTTCTGTGGTAACAAACATCCCCCTTACCCTAATCTCAGTGACTTACAATAGTATACATTTTCATTCACATTGCATGTTGGTGTTTGTGAACCAGCAGTGGTGGCTCTGCTTCTCATTCCAGGACTAGCTGGAGGAGCAACCCCTATTTTGGACGGGCCACTCTTATGGCAAAGGGAAACAAGTAAGAGAGAGAGGCGAATCATCTAGTGGCTCTTAAAGTTTCTGCTCGACTGTGGTATATATTACTCCTGCTCACATTCCAGTGGCCAAAGCAAGTGTCATTTTACCAGTGGGGTGAGGAAGTACACTCTTCCTTTGGGAAGGCACTACTAATTACACGTATAATCCTTTTACAGGGAAGAGGGCAATCGTTGAATCAATAATCCAGTTGTCTGCATATTCTAAGATGTTAACTATTGCTGCAGTAGAGTGTAGAAATATTGCTGTTATATTTCCATTCTCACAATTTCCATTCTCACAATATAATTTTTATAATTCAAGATCTATTCTACTAGGGTGAATTATAGTGTTCATTATCTGGCCTGTAATATATTGGAGAGATTTGCCAGCTACGAAAATCACACCATTCACTTTCATCGATCAATCTATTTGCTTGATTTGTTTTTGACAGAGCCCAGAATGCTTTGCCTTCACCTTTACTGCATTTATGACTGAACCTTGAACACTTATGAGCATTAATGAAAATATATATATGAATGGGGTTGACATGTACTAGATATTCATAAAGAATTCTGAATTATGCGCTATTTATGTTTATAAAATTTCCATCAAAACATAATAAAAATATATGGTTTTATTTATAGTCTTTTATTTTGTAGTTCACTTTTTGCTACAAAAAGAATACAACTTCTTTTTAGGAAGTTACAAAAATATATAAAAGCAAAAATCGGAGGTGGGGAGAATGGCGTAGACTATAGAGGCTCTGTTCATTCCTCTGGCGACCAAATCAAAGTTGTGATGGAAACAAGGAGCAAGCAGTAAGAAAAAATTGCCTGAGATCTAGATGAACAAGCCATACAATTAGGAGGAAATCCAAGAAATCACCCTGCAATGACAAAAGGTAGGATGGGGCGAAGATGTGGGGCTGCCTGGTCTCGAGTGGCTGAGTGAGACCCAGGCTGCTGCAGTGGCAGAAGCCTCTTAAAGGGGCTGCGTCTGCAAGCAGATTTTAGAGGTGATGGACCTGCTTGCTCTGAGGACCGTGCCGATTCAACTGCACGCAGGGAGTACCTGGGACTTACATATAGGAAGGCATTGTTAGAGTGAGAGCCGAGGTGAGATTCGCTCTGTACAGAAGTGCCAGCAGTATCCTGTTCTCTGTTGAGCCCAACCCCCTACCAGTGCACGGACACAGTGCTGGCATAGCCAAGCTGTCATCAAATTGGATAACAGATTGCTCTGTCCAGAGGATTCCCTGAAACTCCCCCTCCCCCAACTTTCAGCCCTACCCAAGCCACATCCAGGTGTATCCTCAGTGAGTCGGGTGCTCATTGCTGAGCAACACCTAGACTCACACTGGAAGCAGTTGGCCTTGATTTCTGGTGTGGCATTTTGAGGCAACTATAAGCACAGCATCTGTGAATTGCTTGCTGAATCTTAACAGGTGGCCCCAGAGGGGCACAGGCTTGGGTTAAGTTTGGTCTGCAGCTGAACTCCTCTCAGGACTGTGCCACTGGACATCTACTTCACAAATCCTCACTAATAAGACCAGAAGACTTAGGAGCTTTGCTTAGTACATAGAAACAGACACAGAAAGGCTGCCAAAATGGGAAGGCAAAGAAGCAGAAACCGTATGAGAGAACAGAACAGAGATCCAGATATAATGGAGTCAAATAATCTAACAGATGCAGAGTTCAAAACACTGGTTATAAAGGTGCTCAATGAACTTTTGGGAAGTGTAGATATATTCAGTGAGAACTTCAACAAAGAAATAAAAAACATAAAAATGGAAATGGAAATTATAAAAGAGAACCAGTATGAAATGAAGAACACATTATGTGAGATGAGAAGTATATTAAATGGAATAAACAAAAGAATAAACAAAGTGAATTAAAAAAAGGATCAAATGCCCTATCTAGAGGATGGGAAAGCCAAGGACACGCAATCAGAATGGCAAGAGATAAGATGCCAAGACTATAAAAATAATTTAAGGAGCATATTGGACACTATTAAGGGTCAAAATATCTGTCTGATCGGCATACCTGAAGGAAAACAAGATGTTGAACAGTTGTTTGAAGAAATGATGATGGAAAACTGGTGAAGGAAATGGACGTAAAACCCCAAGAAGCTCAGAGAATTCCAAAAAATAGGGATCTAAAGAGGCCCACACCAAGACACATCATAATTAAAATTCCAAAGGTTAAATACAAAGAAAGAATATTAAAAGCAGCAAGAGAAAAGCAGATAGTTACTTACAAGGGAACATTCATACGACTGGCAGCTGATTTCTCAAAAGAAACCATGCAAGACAGAAGGGGTTGGCACAAGATATTCAATGCGATGAAGACCCAGGATCTACAACCAAGGATCTTTATCCAACAAAGCTATCATTTAGAGTCGAAGCACAGATAAAGAGCTTCCCAGACAAAAATGAGCTAAAGGAATTTATCACCACCAAGCCAGTATTACAGGAAATGTTGGAGGGACTTCTTTAAGAAGAAAAAGCATGTATCAAAAATAGGAATCAAGAATGGTAACAACTACATTCCTATCAACAAGTACCTCAAATAGAAAAGAATTAAGTGCTCCAACTAAAAGATAGAGTGGATGAATGGAAAGGAAGACAAGACCTCTACATGTTGCCTGTAAGAGACTCACTTCAGATTAAAAGACACATACAGACTAAAAGGAAGGAGAGGAAAAAGATATTGCTTTGATGGACCTAGAAGGTATTTAAGTCAGATAGAGAAAGATAAACACTACATGGTTTCACTTATACGCGGAATCTAAGGAATAAAAAGAACAAACTAATCAAAAACAGACTAACAAAAACAGTGGACAATTTGGTGATGGACAGAGGGGGGTTGGGGGGCTGGAGGAATGGGGTGAAGGGTTAAAGAAGTACAAATTAGTAGCTGATGATGGTCACGGGGATGGGGAGCATGGCACAGGGAATGCAGTTAGCATTAATATGTTAGCTAGGTGGGCGATCAGGGGAGGGCGGGAGCAATTGGGGGCATTGTTTTATGAACTATATAGATGTCTAACCAAATATACTTGAAACTAATTAAGATAAATACATTTTTTTTTTAAAAAGTGAAAACCAATGAACAAAATCACTATCTCACTACTCAAGATAACCATTAACCTCAAGATAACCACTGTTAGCATTTTTGTGGATACATTTTCAGTGATATTTCTACCACATGTAAATATAGAAAAAGTGATCCTATTGTAACTGACTAGTTTCACTTATCAATATGATGTGACTATTTCTCTATGCCATTAGGTATTATCCTACATTATTAATGGCTACACAATATCTCATACTATGGGAGCAGCATAATTTATTTAACTGGTTCTCTACTATCAATAATTCTATTATAAATTTCTTATAAATAAATAATGTCAAACATTCACAATTAATTATAGACCACCTTTCTAGGATCAGAAATTCTGGAGCAAATGGTTATGAACAATTTTAAGGGCCACATATTGAATTATATTTTTTAAAAAAACACTCAAAATCACTGTATTTTTGGAAACTAACATATGATTGTGGATCATCTGTGCTATCAGTCTTCCTGCATTCATCAGTCCTCTAGAGAAGAACCCAGATATTACCCAAATTTAAACTAAGTAAAGAACTCTCACGTCCAGAAATAATGAACTGAATAATTCAGAATTAATCTTCCACTGAAGACAACTAAAAAAATTCATATGAAATATAAAAAGTTTCTTCCTAAAAACATTAAAAAGCTGACAGGTAGTCAGGAATTACCTTGCCAATTATTGGCAAAGGGAAATATCCCAGAGAAGGTGAAAATCCAGAAAGGAAATCTCAGTATTTGGGCCATTTTGGTCAATCAGAAGAGGTAGCTTAAAGGCTGAGGAAGCTAGTGAAATGTAAGCTAAAATTTAGGGTTTTCCAAGGTGGAGGCAACTCTGGAAAACCACCCCATGATCAGGATTGTAATCCTAATTGCCTGCATCCCACAATTACAAGTAAACTGTAAGTAACTCTCTCCTGTATTTCAGCTCAGTTTCAAGTAATCTGGATGATTTAGAAAAATCTGAAGCACCGAAAATGAGTAAAGTAGTCCTGGATTGCTAATGCCCCTATACATTTGCAAAGGTAAATAAAAATTTTTTCTGTAAGGAGATGATATCCTTCTCTTAAAATTACTCCAATAAATTTTTCAAGTACAATTTCCCCATACAATCAAAAATAATCAGACATAGGAAGAAATAAAATAAGAATAACAAGAGTCAGAATGAACAATAGATGATAGAAAGAGACCCACAGACACTGCAGATAGTGGAATTATTAGACATAAATGGGGCGGGGAGAACTATCTTACTATGGTCATGGGGATAAAAACTGAACTTAAAAATTTTAGTAAAAAAATTAGAAACTAAAAAAAAATTAACAGCTGCCAGTCCATCTGTCAGTTCACCTGCAGCATGAATGATCTTCACGTCTACAACCCATCGGTCACTGGCTCCAGCGCAATTAAGTCCCAGCAGAGCAAGGTGACCCACATCTTGGATGGGAAGCTCATCCAGAGCCAGCTAGTGGACATCTCCCAGGATAACACCCTGCGGGATGAGATGTGAGCCTTGGCAGGCAACACCACAGCCACCCCACCCTAGATTGTCAATGGGGACCAGTACA